>NC_064290.1:54685875-54750402 GCF_019186545.1 Solanum stenotomum
CCCCCCACCCCCACCCCACCTCCCATCTCGAGGCACCGCGCCCTAAGGTGTAACAACCCATATTACGCATATGCTTGTTCTATTCTTGTGATACTTGACATAGCTTTATAGTATAGGTGAGGGACCATGTTTATTATATGATTAGTGTTGGTTTAAACTATCTCAGAAGCTGATGTGATGCCTTGCACGTTTAAGCATGTGTACTGCAAGTTATAACTCCAACAGAAATATTTAAACTTGAGACGGTAAGGTGGTAATTGAGCTTAAACTTGAAAGTTAAGTGCTAAGTTAAAGAAAAATAGATTAATATTTAGAAAATGGAATAAAATAAGTGAGCTGCTTGCTTGACTTAACTAAGCTAATAGGTGACAAGTAGGTGCATCACATACTTTGACTTATTGATCAGTCCAAAAAACCAAGTAGGTGCATTACCTACTTTGACTTATTGACCAGTCCAAAGGACCAAGTAGGTGCATCACCTACTTGAGCTATATGGATCTAGTTAAAAAGGCCAAGGTTTTTGGTTCACGCCCTGAGCCTACACCCTGGGCGGGACTAGCACTCGAGAACCGTTGCTGGTGTCAAGTAAACCCTTGGCCGGACTTACTTACTCAGTGGAAGACTTTAAGCATTAAGAAAAGAACTCAAATGCAAAATAACTCAACTGTCTCAAACTAAACTCATAATGTTTTAGAAATAAACATTTAACTTAGCCAAAGTGGCAACTCAAATATGAACATAAACCAATAATAAGGTAAAGACAAATGAACTAACTGACTGTCTATCTATGAAGCCTCTAAAATTGAGATGGACGTCGAGACAAGACCCACGACATCCTAATGAACTAAAATACTGAAATCAATAAAAGGGATCCTCAAAAAAGCAAAGAGGCTCACCACCAGACTTTGAGTGCTCAACTGGATCAACGATACGCTGGATGCTAATCCTGGTTACATGTGTCTGCATCATAAAACGATGCAGGCCAAATGGCATCAGTACATTGAATGTACAAGTATGGGAGGGTAATACTAAACATAACATAAGCTTGAAAGAAATCTGAAAGAAACGCTTACCTTGGCTTTACTCAACTCATTAACAACTTAACTCAATATAAAGCAATAAAACACATGCAATATATAGAAAGCCTTTAAAACATTAGAAAACAACTTAGTTTGTTAAAGAAAATGCGATAACAAACTCAACTTTACTCATATAATAAAGTAATATAGTTTTATGTGGGAGTTTCTCTAATCGACAACCACCACTATGAGCCTAAGTGGTGATATAACGTCTTGGCCACGTTGCCAGAACTGTCCTATACTTTGCCGTCATATAGAACGTCTTAACTAAGTGGATCCACTAGTCTATGCTAAAAAGCAGTGAGGAGTCATCTAAAAAGTATGATCCTCTCTACCCATGATGGCTACATGGTTTTTGAGGGCTGTGAGTTAGCTGAACTCTGTCCCATATCGGTGCTCAATACTACTCCCAAAATATACCAGCTCATATGTTTAAAAACATAACTTCTTTCTTTGGTTTGAGATAATTACTCAAAACTTAGCTTAAAAGCCCTTTTGGAATCGATGTTCCCTTTCTTGCTCAAATGTGAAAACATTTACTCTTTAACTGAAACTAGCTCACATGGTCTTTTGGAAATCAAAGTTTCCTTTCTTCTTTAAATGTGAAAACATTTACTCTTTAACTGATAACTAGCTCAAATGCTCTTTTGGAAATGAAGGTTTCCTTTCTTCTTTAAATGTGAAAACATTTTACTCTTTGGGAATACATAGTACCGATATACTCTTTTGAAGAAATGAACTTCAAACTTTACTCTTTACTCAACTCAAAACTCAAGTCTTAAAACAAAGTTAAAATATTTGTAAAAGACTTTCGGAAGACTCTATGAACTTCTCTTGACTTGGCTCTTAACTTCTTTTGACTTGAATCTTAACTTTCCTTAAACTGAATTATGGATTCAAGGATTGTGATTTGTGATAGGAAAGATCTCATGATGTTTAGGAGTGTGTTTAGATAGTTAAACATGAGAAAAAAAAATCAAGAAATCACTGTCTTGAAACTAGTCCGCGAAGTGGAGATGTATTTAATTTTTTCGTTGTGAAAATAATTTTTTTGAGGCAGAACGGTCCGTGTACGCTCCACGACGCGAGGGAGGATTTTCCCAATCTAAGGAACAGGTCCGCGACGCAGACCTGGTACCCAGATTCTGCCGACTTTTTCCTTCTTTATTTTCTGACCCCAATTCGCCTAAACTCAGTTATTTTTCTCAAATTCCCTTTAGATTCAGATACCCAGTGTATGTACACAAGAATCTAACTCAATACAACTCTAAAAATTGACCTTAAACTCTCAAGAACTCCTCAATCTCATCCCAAATTCAAGAACGAAAGCAATTCAAGAATATAACTCAAGAACATCAAAGTCTCAATCTTTTAGGAAGAAAATCATACTGAAATAAACATGTTTGGCGCGTGGGTGAACGAACCCAACGCTGTGTGAACTCACATACCTCGTAGGGATCACCCTTTGACGAAATCCACAAGCGATTCTTGAAGATCTTGACGATTCTTGCTCCTTTTCCTCTTCTCTTTTTTTTTCTCTTCTCTAAAACCCTAACTCAATATTCTATAAGCGTAAATTGAATCCTATCAGTTTAGACCCCAATTAATTACCAAAAACAAAATTAAGTCATGGGTTATGGAAAAGACCATAATGCCCTTCTAAAACCCGGATTAGACTTTCCTTAATTGAACAACCCAACTTTCAATGGGCATATCTTACTCATACGAACTCGAAATCGCGCAAACTCGGCGGCGTTGGAAAGATAATTCCAAACTATTTCCTACGGTATTTGGAAACACACCTAACTCATCCTGAGATAGGAGTTATGGTCATTTTAAATTGGCCAAAAAAACTCAACTTGACATACTTAACAAATTTTCCAGATTTTTTTATTCTTTCCAAAAATGACTATTTCCAATTCTAACTATTTCTAATTCTTTCAATTAGTGAGATGTTACAATATCCCCCCTTGGAACATTCATCCTCGGATGAGATTACTCTTAGTAGGATAAGGGTTCAACATCTAACATTCAGCTCAAACACCCAACAAGCAATGCAATACAACATGCCAACTTATAAATTAAAGAGTACTAAGAAGAGAATTAGTACCTTGATCTGGAATTTCTCCAATTTCAAAGAGATGTGGATACCTCTTCTTCATATCTTCTTCAGCTTCCCAAGTAGCTTCCTCAACAAACTGGTTCCTCCAAAGAACTTTGATTGATGCTACTTCCTTAGTCCTCAACTTGCGAACTTGACGATCTAGAATCTGAATCTGAATCTCCTCATAAGATAAGTTATTCTTGATACCAATATCTTCAGTTTGTATGATAAGTGAAGGATATCCCATGCACTTCTTCAACATGGAAATGTGAAATATTGGATGAACCACTGTTAACTCTTATGGTAGCTCTAATTCATAAGCTACCTTTCCAACCCTTTTTGATATCCGGTAAGGACTAATATACCGGGGGCTAAGTTTCCCCTTCTTACCAAATCTCATAACACCCTTCATGGGTGAAACTTTCAAGTAAACCCAATCATCTACTTCGAACTCTAACTCCCTTCTCCTAACATCAGTATAGGATTTGTGACAACTTTGCACTGTTTTCAACCTTTCTTGAATCACTTTCACTTTCTCCCTAGCTTGATGAACTAAGTCTGGTCCTATCAACCCAGATTCACCAACTTTAAACCATCCAATAGGAGATCTGTATTTTCTCCCATAAAAAGCTTCATAATGAGCCATCTGGGTGCTAGAGTGATAACTATTGTTGTAAGTAAACTCAATGAGAGGTAGGTGATCAACCCAATTACCCTTGAAATCAATCACACAATCTACCTTGATACCTCAAAACACCATCTCCCCCTTGTTCAAAAGCCATCATTTTTTTCTTATGAACACTTGCCTTTAATTCAAGCAATAAAGGATCTTGGTCTTGCTTCTCTTTCTCTTCTGACACTAATGATGATTCATCCCCATTCATCACCACTACTCCTCCTTCTGTGGAATCCATTGGTCGAATTCCTAGTCGTGCAAGTCTATGCAACTCTTTTGCTAACTCTTTCTTATCTTCCTCAAAATGGGCGGTACTACCCATAGACAATCTGCTCAAGGCATCATCAACAATATTAGCCTTACCTGGGTGATAAAGAATATTCATGTCATAATCCTTGAGTAATTCTAATCACCTCTTTTGCCTGAGATTAAGCTATTTCTGACTAAACACATACTGAAGACTTTTGTGATCAGTGAACACATCCACATGAACACCATAAAGATAATGACTCCATATTTTCAAAGCAAATACTACAACATCTAACTCTAGATCATGGGTTGGGTAGTTCTTCTTATGAACTTTCAACTGTCTAGAGGCATAAGCTATAGCTTTGCCATTCTGCATTAACACACAACCCAAACCAACTCTGGACGCATCACAATATACAACAAAGCCTTGCGTACCTTCTGGTAAAGTCAATACTTGGGCAATAGTCAACCTTTTTTTTAATTCCTGAAAGTTTTTCTCACAAGCTTCAGACCATTAAAACTTCACTATTTTCTGAGTCAACTTGGTCAAAGGGGATGAAATAGATAAGAACCCCTCCACAAGCCTTCTATAATAGCCGGCCAAACCCAAGAAACTCCTAATGTCAGTTGGAGATGTGGGTCTAGGCCAATTCTGCATTGCCTCTATTTTCTAAGTATCAACTTTAATTCCCTCTCCAGACACAATGTGGCCTAAGAATGCCACAGACTCAAGCCAAAACTCGCACTTAGATAACTTGACATACACCTCTCTATCTCTTAGAGTTTGGAGAACTATTTTGAGATGACTAGCATGATCTTCTTTATTCCTCGAATAGATTAATATGTATCAATGAATACGATAAAAACCATATCTAAATAAGGTTTGAATACTCTATTCATAAGGTCCATGAATGTTGCAGGTGCATTGGTCAAACCAAAAGACATAACCAGGAACTCATAATGACCATAACGGGTTCTGAAAGCTGTCTTTGGAATATCACATTCCCTTACTCTTAACTGATGGTAGCCAGATCTGAGGTCTATCTTAGAGAAACAAGTGGCACCCTGAAGCTGATAAAAAATATCATCAATTCTTGAAAGAGGATACTTATTCTTGATGGTAACCTTGTTAAACTGACGGTAATCTATACATATCCTAAGGGAACCATGTTTCTTCCTCACAAACAAGACCGGAGCTCCCCAATGTGAGACACTTGGTCGAATAAAGCCCTTATCAAGGAGGTCTTTCAACTATTATTTCAACTCTTTTAATTCTTTTGGTGCGATTATGTATGGCGGAATAGATATAGGACGAGTGTCGCAGAGAACATTTATACCGAAGTCTATCTCTCACTCAGGAAGGACTCCAGGAAGATCATCTCGAATCTCTTTTACTACTGAAACTGACTGAATAAGAGGTATCTCAACACTAGAGTCATTAACTCGGACTAAGTGATAAACACACCCTTTTGGAACTAACTTTCTCGCCTTTAGGTACAAAATGAAACGACCCTTAGGCACTGCTGAACTATTTTTCCACTCTAAGACTGGCTCATTTGGAAACTGAAACTTGACAACTCGAGTTATACAATCAACTGAGGCGTAACAGACATGAAGACAGTCCATACAACGAATGACATCAAAATCTACTATGTCTAATTCAACTAAAACGGCCATGGTGTTCTTGTGATTGATGGAAACATGACAATCACGATAGACTCTCACTGTTAGAATAGACTCACCAACATGTGCAGAAACACTGAAGGGTTCACTAAATTGCTCAAGAAGAACATTAAAATTCATCGCAACATACAGAGTTACAAAGGATAAACTCACTCCTGGGTATAGTAAAGCATAAACATTAAAGTTAAAGACTTAGATCATACCAGTGACAACATCTAGCGAATCTTCTTGTTCTTGGCGACTAGTGATGGCATAAAGACGGTTTTCTCCTCCGCCTGCCCCTAAAGTAGCTCCTCTAGATGCAGCTCTGTCTGGCGTATCGACTGAAGAAGGCTGGGCTCTATCGCCCTCATTACCATTACATTGCCTGTTCTCAGAACACTCTCTCATAAAATGACCATTCTAGTCACACTTGAAGCAGCCAGTGGAGCCATCATGACACGTCCTTGAGTGGTTCCTACCACACTTAGCACATGCAGGAGTCCCATTACCTCCTTGTGTAACACTACCTTGAGACTGTGCTGGTCTAGCTCTGAAGTTCTGACTATTGTACTCACTTTTGTTCTTTGGTGCAGGTGCACTAGCAGATGATGGAGCATGTCTTTTCTCCTTATGTTGGAAAGAAGATCGGTTCGCATTACTCTTTTGCTGCCCGGACTCATTCCTTGATGTCTTAGCCCTTTTATTTTTAAACTCTTCGCAATCCCTCAACTTGTCCTCCTCAACTTGTTGCACATGGATTATCAGCCTTGCTTTGTCCATGTCACCTATTAGCATGACTGCCTTACTTTGCTTACTTGACAGACGAGACAACCCAGCAACAAATAAATTCGTCCTACTCCTCATATCCGTAACTATATCCGAAGCATAACATGATAGTTAGGTGAACTTCAACACATACTCATGAACGCTAAAAAAATCCTGATTAAAAGTGAGGAACTCTCGTACCTTTGCTTCTCTTAGCTCACAGGGAAAGAAACACCCCAAGAAGGCCTCATCAAACAAAGCTCAGCTCACAATCGGTTACGCACAAGCACGAGTTAGAAAGAAACTGTATAAATATGAACTCTATCATACGAAATGAGTGTAAAAGAAGTGAGATAGTTCCTAAGTGTCGCAGCCTCCTACTTATAGATGTGGCACGCTTTATACAGATAAATAGAACTCTACGGACACGGCTTCATAGACTCCCTAGGACTTTTGAACTCTATGCTCTGATACCAAGTTTATTATGCCCCGAGCCTACATCCTGGGTGGGACTGACACTCGAGAACCATTGCTGGTCCCAAACGAACCCTTGACCTGACTTACTTACTCAACGGAAGACTTTAAGCATTAAGAAAACAACTCAAATGTAAGATAACTCAACTGTCTCAAACTAAACTCATAATGTGTTAGAAATAAACATTTAACTTAGCCATAGTGGCAACTCAAATCTGAACATAAGCCAATAACTAGGTAAAGACAAATGAACTAACTGACTGTCTATCTATGAAGCCTCTAAACCTGAGATTGATGCCGGGACAGTACCCACGACATCCTAATGAACTAAAATACTGAAAGTAATAAAAGGGATCCTCCGAAAAGCACGGAGGCTCACCACCAGACTCTGAGTGCTTAACTGGATCAACGATGCGCTGGATGCAAATCCTGGTTACCTGTGTCTGCATCATAAAATGATGCATGAAAATAGCATCAGTATATTGAATGTACGAGTATTCGAGGGGAATACTAAACATAACATAAGCTTGAAAGAAATCTAAAAAAAACGCTTACCTTGGCTTTACTCAACTCATTAACAACTTAACTCAATATAAAGCAATAAAATACATGCAATATATAAAAAGCCTTTAAAACAGTAGAAAACAACTTAGTTTGTTAAAGAAAATGCTATAAAAAACTCAACTTTACTCATATAATAAAGTAATATAGTTTTATGTCGGAGTTTCTTTAATTGACAACCACCACTATGAGCCTAAGTGGTGATATAACGTCTTGGCCACGCTGCCAGAACTGTCCTATACTTTGCCATCATATAGAATGCCTTAACTAAGTGGATCCACTAGTCTATGCTAAAAAACACTGAGAAGTCATCTAAAAAGTATGATCCTCTCTGCCCATGATGGCTACATGGTTTATGGGGGCCGTGAGTTATCTAAACTCTGCCCCATATCGATGCTCAATACTACTCCTAAAATATACCAGCTCATATGTTTAAAAACATAACTTCTTTCTTTGGTTTGAGATAATTACTCAAAACTTAGCTTAAAAGCTCTTTTGGAATCGATGTTCCCTTTCTTGCTCAAATGTGAAAACATTTACTCTTTAACTGAAACTAGCTCAAAGGCTCTTTCGGAAATCAAGGTTTCATTTCTTCTTTAAATGTGAAAACATTTACTCTTTAACAGAAAACTAGCTCAAAGGCTCTTTTGAAAATCAATATTTTCTTTCTTCTTTAAATGTGAAAACATTTTACTCTTTGGGAATACATAGTACCGATATACTATTTTGAAGATATGAACTTCAAACTTTACTCTTTACTTAATTCAAAAGTCAAGTTTTAAAATAAAGTTAAAATATTTGTAAAAGACTTTTGGAAGACTCTATGAACTTCTCTTGACTTGGCTCTTAACTTCTCTTGACTTGACTCTTAAATTTTCTTGAACTGAATTATGGATTCAAGGATTGTGATTTATGATAGGAAAGATCTCATGATGTTTAGGAGTGCTTTTAGATAGTTAAACATGAGAAAAGATCAAGAAGTCACTGTATGGACACAAGTCCGCGACGCGGAGATGTATTTAAATTTTTGGTCGCGAAAATAACTTTTTTGAGCCATAACGGTCCGTGACCGCTCCGCTCCGCGAAGGAGGATTTTCCCAATCTGAGGAACAGGTTCGCGTCGCGGACTTGATACCCAGATTCTGCCGACTTTTTCCTTATTCCTTGTCTGACCCCAATTCGCCTAAACTCAGTTATTTTTCTCAAATTCTCTTTATATTCAGATACCTAGTGTATGTACATAAGAATCTAACTCAAAACAACTCTAACAATCGACCTTAAACTCTCAAGAACTCCTTAATCTCCTCCCAAATTCAAGAACGAAAGCAATTCAAGAATATAGCTCAAGACATCAAAGTATCAATCTTTTAGGACGAAAATCATACTGAAATAAACATGTTTGGCGCGTGGGTGAACGAACCCAATGCTGTGTGAACTGACATACCTTGTAGGGATCACTCCTTGACGAAATCCACAAGCGATTCTTGAAGATCTTGACGATTCTTGCTCCTTCTCCTCTTCTCTTTCTCTTGTCTTAAACTAACTCAATATTCTCAAAGCGTAAACTGAATCCTATCAGTTTAGACCCCAATTAATTACCAAAAATGAAATTAAGTGATGGGGTATGGAAAAGACCATAATGCCCTTCTAAAACCCGAATTAGATTTTTCTTAATTGAACAACCCAACTTCGAATGGGCATATCTTACTCATACGAACTCAGAATCACACAAACTCAGTGGCGTTGGAAAGATAATTCCAAGATCTTTCGTAAAGTATCTAGAAGAACACTTATTTCATCCTGAGCTAGGATTTATGGTTGTTTGAAGTTGACCAAAAACCTCAACTTGACATACTTAACAAATTTTTCAAATTTTTTTATTCTTTCCAAAAATGACTATTTCCAATTCTAACTCTTTCTAGTTCTTTCATTAGTGAGATGTTACATTATGGATCAGATTTGGGCTTATGCAAATGGACTCACCTGATGCCCTAACTAAGTTAAATAAAAGGAAAATGAAATTAAAACCTAGCAGCCAAATTTGTCAAGGCCCAATGTAGGTTAAGCCCAACTAAGGAAAAGGGAAACTAGGTGAATCACCTACTTTGACCTTTTTGAGCAGCTTGATGTACATAAGCAGGTGCATCACCTACTTGACCAATTAGTGGCTGAAAATTAAGCTAAAAAGAAGGAAGTTCTAGAGGATATTCTTAAAGGTGAAGAAAGCCAAATATAAGATAAATATTTACTGCTATTCTCACTCTTTTTTAACACACAAATTTGAGAATTAACTCCATCTCTCTCTCTCTCTTTTCTCTTAAGAATTAAAACAACAACCTTAAATTTCTTCTAGGGTTCTTGAAGAAACCCTCATCTCTACAAGACAAGGTAAGTGAAAACACTTATGGATTTAGGTTAATTCTCCCATGGATGATTAGGAAAACATGTTATTCATGCTCAAGTATAATTATAAAGACAGAATATTTCCAGAAGCTACTGCTCACTTCTTTGGTTATTAAGATACCTTTCTCTTCTTCTTTGGTTTAAGTGTGAAGGGAAGTTGAAGTTCTTGAAAATTCCAAGTTAAAAGGGAAAGTTGCATAATTAAGGTAAGGTGACTGCCCCTTTTTTGTCCTCCTTATGCATGAGTTTGGATAAGGAATTACATGTGTGTTGTTATTAAGAACTTAAGGGGTGGTGAGTTCAGTATTTGGTTACTATGATAAAGAACATTCTGGCTGTTTTATGTGTATATGTGGGGACTGCATGGTTGATGTTGGGGAAAGGTGTGAATATTTTATATGGAAATATAGGAGGGGTGGTGATACACCACCAAACTGAATGTTATGTAGGCTTACTACTCACTCCACGTTGGTATGTGGATGTAATTCTAGGAGAAGTAATTGAACAACGCCCTTGATATGATAAATTATAGGCCCGCTGCTGGGCTACCATTTTGTGAGGTTAAGTAGCCAAATCTTATTTTATTTTGATAATTTTTTAATTCTAATTTCGCACTTACTGAAGATCGGAATATGAATCATTCAGAATGCAATCCATTACATGTATTTGTTTTTCTCTATCTTTTACCACTTAATGACTCTTATGAGATCTAATTCGAACAGATCCGTAAAGGGATCTGAAGACCATTCAACGTTTTTTTAATCAAAATTTTGTAAGACAATCTTTCACAAACTGCTCTTTGAACTTTTTTTTGCTAAAACTCTTTGAAATCATTAACGTAGAGTTTGTTTGGAAAGTCGGAATTGGTGTAATTACTAGGGTAGTAATTACAAGCCTAGTAATTACACAACCTAGTAATTACATTGACCTGTGTGTTTGCAACAATGTAGTTGCAGTGTAATTACAGGGTACCGTTTGATTGCATAAGTGTAATCATAAGGTTATATTGAATTTTAAAAACAAAAAATAATTATCTAAAATTAAAAATTTATATTAGACAAATAAAGACCTTTATAAATGATATTAAATTGAGTATTTAGCATATATATTGTCTTTTGAAAATATATAATTAATAAACATATGTTCTTAACTAATATTATAAAAAATAATTAATTTATATTTTTCAATTTAGTATATTTTAATTAAATTAATCATAAAAACTAAAAGTACAAACTTTTCGTAAACATCATGAAATGCATGTTTGATAAAAAGATTAATATTACAAATATATAATGTCATAAAATTATAAAAACATTTTCTAAACAGACCATCTATCAAGTCTAACTAAAAAGAGTAGCTTGCAATGTAAATATTCCGTTAGTACTTCTAAAACAAATGAAATTGGATTAATCATGTGCCAAGAACCAGATTTGAACTGGTGACACGAGGATTTTCAGTCCTCTGCTCTACCAACATAAGTTCTAGATTCAAAACAAAAAAATTAACATAATACTCTTATGTCAAATTTCTACATAACGTACATAAAATATGATTTAAAAGAAAATGTAAGTCGATAACCTTATTCAACAATGATTTCTACTTTAATTTAAAAATTAAAGTACTAACAAAATTAAACTAATGAAAAAAAATAGATAATACAAAAAATTGCATCAAGTCACGTGAAGTAAAGGTTGATAATGAGAAGGAAATGAATTATAAATAATATTAAAAAAATATTTTTAGAAAACTTTAGAATCATAAAAATAAAAAGAAATTAAAATTAAAAAATTAAAATAAAAGTAAAAGAAATAAATTAAAAAATAATCAGCTTGTAATTATACCATGTAATTACCAACAATTCACCCCCTGTGAATTGGATAGTATAATTGTCATATGCCAATTATACCCAATTACCTGGTGGCCAAGTAACTACATGACCAACCAAACAAATCAGACAGTGTAATTACATCCAATTACACCAAATTCAATTACCAGCCTTGCCTTCCAAAAAGGCCATAACATCTATTTTGGGGGTTAATCATTAATGTACCATCTTACATATTGTTCATAATACATTAAATAATTATCGCACGCACACAAGCACACACGTGCGCGCGCGCACACACATGCGCGTGCGTGCGTATGTGAGTGTGTGTGTATGTGGTTATCTAATTATTTATATTTCGAACAGATTAAAAAAATACATACATATTAAAACTATAACTTGCTATTTTTATGTGTAAATGTAGATGATTTATTCAATTTTACCATTGATGACCATCTTTTTGATTTTAAAAGTAGATGATTTATCTTTTTAAAATTGAAAATTGGCATTTTGTGAGTGATCAATTTATTAAAATGACAATTATTTATCCTCAAATAATTCAAGTGAAAAATAGGAAACATGATAATAAAATTGTTCTTCTCATAGCTAGTTAGAAGGCCATAAAAAAATAATATTGTCCGACAATTATCTACCTTGACCCAATTACATAATAATTCAATGGTATATTTGGAAATTTTTTTTTTAAGGAGCTTTAATCCAAACACAAGATGAGGTTTAAAACAATGAGCCAAACACTTGATAAAATAAACACCGCATTACTAATCCCTGCGCTACTAATCCCTGCATTACTAATCCCTGTGCTACTAATCCCTGCATTACTAATCCCTGTGCTACTAATCCCTGCGTTATTAATTTTGTACGAAACGACCCCTAAATGGTGATAGCATCATTAACGGGGATAATTTGCTCCAACTAAAAAGGTTAACTAAACACAAAATTAATATTTATGATTGGGATAAGTTATCCCTACTTGTAGGTAGAATATTAATCTCGAAATAATTTATCCCTAGACAAAATTATGAAATAACAAAATTATCTCCTTAAAACCTCTTTTACAAACAAATAACTTATACTTAAAAATTATACCATGCATATTATTTGAATATGACAAACCAAAGAACCAATAAAAAAAGGCTGAACCCATCAGTAGCCCCTTAAAATTGGCACAAATTTTCACTTAAACACCTTAACTGGCTTTGCTCATTTTAGACACCTTATGTCAGGTCCTGTTGTGTCATTTTGACACTTTTTGTTGACATGATATGGTGAGTGTAATACACTTATAAAAAGCGCGTGAAAGGTGTCTTTAGCCGATTTTTATTTAATTTTTTCCTTCTTCTTTCCTATTTTTTGGCCACCATTTTTCCTACCTTAAGGTCCTTCAATGGTGAAAAGTGTTGAGAGTGATTTCAGTGTTGAATACACATCTCTATATGGATTAGATTGACTAACAATTTTTTTTACTGATATTCTTCTCAGCTTATCACTTTTCATAGCTTCTAAAAAGTACAATTGTAGATTTGACCATTGATTGTGATATTTGGCCTTAATTACTATCTCAATTCTTCATTAAAATGGCAGTCCTTAGTTTAGAAGCTGAGAAAATGACCACTTTGTTAGTGTATAATGGAATCCTCCTACTAATAAAACTAAAAAGCATTGAGATACGAGTCAGCGGAGAAGACGAAGGGGGTTGGGTTTAATTTGCCGGAGAAGACGACTAGGGTCATGGGTGGGTGGGTGGGGGGAGTTCTGCAAAGTAACTACTCTAAATGACTTCTAAACATCTAGAAATCATCCATAAATATGAATTATAACCTTGAATCCATAAATTCAAATTCAAGGAAAGTTAAGAGCTAAGTTTAGAGAGTTCTTAGAGTCTTTTCAAAGGTGTTTTACAAATGTTTTTAAACTTGTTTTAAGAATTGAGAATTAAGTTGAGTAAGAGTAAGAGTGAAGTTCATTTTCTTCAAAAAAAATATATGAGAACTAAGTTTTCCCAAAGAGTAAATGTTTTCACATTTAAACAAGAGAGGAAACACTGCTTTTCAAGAGAGCTTTTGAGCTAGTCTTTGAGTAATTATCTTAAATCACAGAAAGAGTTATGTTTTTAAACATATGAGCTAGTTACATTTTGGGAGTAGTATTGAGCACCGATTTGGAGACGAGCTTGAGTTCAGATAATTCAAAGTCTCCATAAATCGTGTAGCCAACATAGGTAGAAAAGGGTCATACTTTTTAGATGATTCCTTAGTGCTTTTTAGCATAGACTAGTGGATCCACTTAGTATTTAGGTTCTATACCCCAGACAAGGTATAGGACGGCCTTGGCAGCGTGAGACAAGACATTGTATCATCACATAGCTCATAGTGATGGTTGTCGGTTAGAGAAACTCCCACGAAGATATATCGTATTCTTATATACACAAAGTTAATTGTATTTTCATTTTCAAAGTAGGTTATTGTTGTACTTTTAATACACATGTTTTAAAGATTTTCTTTATATTGCATTTATATTGAAATAAGTTGAGTTGAGACCAAGTAAGTTCCTTCAGTTTCCTTTCAAGCTTATGTCTTATTTTAGAATTCCCCTCGCATACTCGTACATTCAATGCACTGATGTCATTTGGCCTGCATCGTTTTATGATACAGATACAGGTAACCAAGATCAGTATCCAGCACTTCGTTGATCCAGTTGAGCTTTAGAGTTGTTGGTGAGCCTCTTTGCTTCCGGAGGATCCCTATTTTATTATTTTTATTATGCTAGTTCATTAGGATGTCGTGGGTCTTGTACCGACGTCTATCTCAGTATTAGAGGCTTCATAAACCATTAGAGATTGCTAGTTCATGAGTCTTTTTCATTTTCAACTTTAAATGTTTAAAGACTTGGGTTGTCTTTTTGGCCAGTTGAATGTTTCTTTTAAGGCCTTTATAAGTTTATTGTATGAGTTTATCTTTTGAGACTATTTTGTGTTATTTAAGTCTTCTGCTAAGAGTTAAGCCAGGACAAGGGTTCTCTTAGGGCCCGTAATGGTTCTTGAGTGCCAGTCCCACCCAGGGTGTAGACTAGGGGCGTGACAAACTTGGTATCAGAGCACATAGTTCAAGATTCCTAGGGTGTCTATAAAGCCGTGTCTGTAGAGTTAGTGCTACGATCTCTTTCTGCATAGAGCTGCCAGTAGCGTTGAGATATGACCTCTGTAAAGGTATTGGGTTAAAACTAGTTATCAGTGTGAAGCGAGCCACGTATATAATTTGGAGGCTGTAACATTTAGGAACTATCTCACTTATTTAATACTCATTTTATGCGATAGAGTTTATCTATAAAGGTTTCTTCTAATTCATGCTTGTGCGCATCTTTCTGATCATTCCTCCACGAAGACCTGTCAGAGAACGTCCTGCTAGGAAGAATGTCGAGGAACAAGGGGTTCCTAATGCACCTGAAGTGAAACCCCAACGAGGGGTCACTAATGCTAAGTTCCGAGAAGCTATCCGGATGTTGAGTCAAGCAGTGACCAATCAAGTTAGACAGCTATAGAATCGACATGAAGTGGCTGATATTTCTAGGATCCGTGAGTTCTTAAGGATGAATCCTCTAAGCTTCACTGGTTCAAGTGTCCCTAAGGATCCAGAAAACTTTGTAGAGGAACTGCAGAAAGTGTTTAAGTTTATGCATGTTGCTGATGCTGAGAGAGTGGAACTAGCTGCATACCAACTGAAGGGAGTTGCTAGGATTTGGTTTGACCAATGAAAGAAGAGTCGAGCTAAGGGTGCACCAATTTTGAGTTGGGTTGTGTTTGAGAGTGCTTTCATGGGGAGTTTCTTTCCCCATGAACTACGAGAAGCAAAGGTACGGGAATTCCTCACCCTTAAGAAAGAATATATGAGTGTTCATGAGTATAGTCTTAAGTTCACCCAACTTTCCCGCTATGCTTCGGAGATTTTTGGTGACATGAGGAGCAAGATGAGTTTGTTTGTTGCTGGGTTGTCTCGTATGTCAAGTAAGGAGGTCAAGGCAACTATGCTAATAGGGGACATGAACATAGAAAGACTTATGATCCATGTGTTGTAGGTTTAGGAAGAGAAGTTGAGAGATAGGGAAGAGTTCTGAAACAGAAAGCTAAGACAGGGAATGAGTCTGGACAACATAAGAGTAATGCCTAGTGGTCTTCTTTCCAAAAAAGACATAAGGGACCTGCTCCATCATCTGCTAGTGCACTTGCACCAAGGAACAAAGGTGAGTTCAATAATCATAATTCACAAAATTTCAGAGCTAGACCTGCGCAGTCTCAAGGTAGTATGGCACAAAGAGGTAGTGGGATTCCTGCATGTGCTAAGTGTGGTAGGACCCACTCAGAGGTGTGTCGCGATGGCTCCACTGGTTGCTTCAAGTGTGGTCAGATTGGTCATTTTATGAAAGTGTGTCCTAAGAACAGGCAAGGTAATGGTAATGGGGGCAATAAAGTCCAATTTTCTGCAGTTGCTCCACCAAACAGGGCTGCATCTACAGGATCTACTTTAGGGCCAGGCGGAGGAGCGAATCGTCTGTATACTATGACTAGTCGGCAAGAGCAAGAGGATTTGCCAGATATTGTCACTGGTATGATCAAAGTCTTTAATTTTGATGTTTATGCTTTGCTAGATCCAGAAGTGATTCTATCTTTTGTGACTCCTTATATTGCGATGAATTTTGATGTTCTTCCTGAGAAACTTCTTGAGCCATTTAGTGTTTCTACACCTGTTGGTGAGTCAATTCTAGTAGAGAGAGGTTATCGTGATTGTACCATTTCTGTCAATCACAAAAGCACCATGGCTGACTTAGTTGAGTTAGTTATGGTAGATTTTGATGTCATTCTAGGTATGGACTGACTTCATGCTAGTTATGCCTCAGTCAATTGTAGAACTCGAGTTATTAGGTTTCAGTTTCCTAATGAGCCAATCTTTGAGTGGATGAGTAGTTTAACAGTGCCTAAGGGTCGTTTCATTTCGTACCTTAAGACGAGAAAGTTAGTTTCCAAGGGGTGTGTCTATCACTTAGCCCGAGTTAATGACTTTAGTGTTGAGACACCTCCTATTCAGTTAGTTCCAGTAGTAAGAGAGTTTCAAGAAGTCTTTACAGATGATCTTCCTGGAGTCCCTCCTAAGAGAGAAATAGACTTCGATATAGATATTTTTCCCGATACTCATCCTATCTCTATTTCGCCATATAGAATGGCACCATCAGTGTTGAAAGAGTTAAAAGAATTGTTGAAAGATCTCCTTGAGAAATGTTTTATTCGACCAAATGTCTCACATTGGGGCGCTCCGGTTTTATTTGTGAGAAAGAGTGATGGTTCTCTTAGAATGTGTATAGATTACCGTCAGTTGAACGAGGTTACTATCAAGAATAAGTATCCTCTTCTGAGAATTGATGATCTCTTCGATCAACGTTAGGGTGCCACTTGTTTTTCTAAGATAGACCTTAAATCTGGCTATCATCAGTTGAGAGTAAGAGAAAGTGATATCCCTAAGACAACATTCAGGACCCGTTATGGTCATTATCCATTTCTGGTCATGTCGTTCGGTTTAACTAATGCTACTGCGGCATTCATGGACCTTATGAATAGAGTATTCAAGCCTTATCTAGACATGTTTGTCATTGTATTCATTGATGACATCCTAATCTATTCGAAGAATGAGGAAGATCATGCTAGTCATCTAAGAGTAGTTCTCCGAACTCTAAAGGTGTCACGCTTCGAGCCTACACCCTGGACGTGGCTATAACTCGAGAACCATTACTGGCCTCAAGCGAACCCTTGGCCTGACTTACTTACTCAGCGGAAGACTTTACTCAAGATAAATATACTTTAAAAAAATAACTGAACTGCTCAATAAATAAGTTAGAATGTAATAAATAACATTCATTCCCAAAGTGGAAACTAAAGTCTCAACTTAACTGAAAAGGGAAAATAAAGACTCATGAACTAACATCAACTAACTCTATCTATGAAGCCTCTAAACAACTGAGATAGATGTCGGGACAAGACCCACGACATCCTAATGAACTAAAATACCGAAAGCAATACAAAAGGATCTTCCGAAAAGCAAGGAGGCTTACCAACTGACTCTGAGTGCTCAACCTGATCACCGAGGCGCTGGATGCTGATCCTGGTTACATGCGCCTGCATCATAAGAAGATACAGGCCAACTGTGATCAGTACATTGAATGTGCGAGTATGCGAGTTGGAATGCTAAACATAACATAGGCTTGAAAAGATTATGAAAGATACACTTACCTTGGCTCTTTTCAACTCATGAATACTTAACTCAAAGTAAAGCAATAAAACACATGCAATATAACAAAAAAACAACTTAGTTCGTTAAAGAAAATGCAATAACAAACTCAACTATACTCATATAACAAAGTAATATAGTTTTCTGTGGGAGTTTCTCTAACTAACAACCACCACTATAAGCCTAAGTGGTGATACAACGTCTTGCCCACGCTGCCAGAACTGTCCTATACTTTGCCGTCATATAGAATGCTTAACTAAGTGGATCCACTAGTCTATGCTAAAAGAATCTTAAGGACTCATCTAAAAAGTATGATCCTTTAGTACCCATATGGCTACATGGTTTATAGAGACGTGAGTTATCTGAACTCAAACTCGTCCCTATATCGGTGCTCAATACTACTCCCAAAATATACTTAGCTCATATGTTTGTAAAAAACAAAACTTTTTCTTTGGTTTGAGATAATTACTCAAAAACTTAACTTAAAAGCACTTTTGGAAATCTCAATTTCCTTTCTTGCTCAAATGTGAAAAACATTTACTCTTGGGAATACTTAATTCCCGTATAATTTTTGAAGAATGAGCTTTACTCTTACTCTTTATTGTAAACTAGCTCAAAAGCTCTTTTAGAAATCAAGGTTTCCTTTGTTCTTTAAATGTGAAAACATTTAATCTTTGGGAATACATAGTCCCGATATACTCTTTTGAAGAAATGAACTTCAAACTTTACTCTTTACTCAACTCAAAACTCAAGTCTTAAAACAAAGTTAAAACATTTGTAAAAAACTTTTGGAAAACTTTATGAACTTCTCTTAACTTGACTCTTGACTTCTCTTGACTTGAGTCTTAACTTCTTTTGACTTGACTCTTAACTTTCCTTGAATTGAATTATGGATTCAAGGATTGTGATTTGTGATAGGATAGATCTCATGATGTTTAGGAATGATTTTAGATAGCTAAACATGAGAAATGATCAAGAAATCACTGCCTGGAAACTAGTCCGCGACGAAGAGGTGTATTTAAATTTTGGTCGCGAAAATACTTTGACGTATAGCGGTCCGTGATCGCTCTGCAACGCGAAGAGATTTTTCTCAAATCTGAGGAGCAGGTCCGCGACGCGGCCCCACTACCCAGATTCACCCACTTTTCCTTCCCTAGTTTTCCAGTCTTAATTCACCTAAAATCGACTATTCTTCTCAACTTTTCTTTAGATTCAGATACCCAACATATGTACCCATGAACCTAACTCAAAACAACTCTAAAACTCAATGTAAAGATCTTAGAAACTTCTCAATTCAGCCCAATTCAAGAATGAAAAACAAATTCAAGAACACCATTCAAGATTCATCAACTTTTTAGAACAACTTCGCTGAAATAAACATGCCTGACGCGTGGGTGAACGAACCCAACGCTATGAAAGACTCACATACCTCTTTAGGGATTAACCCTTGTTGAAATCTACAAGCTAAAATTTCAAGAACAACAAACTTTGCTCATTATCCTTTTTTCTCCTCTTGCGTTCTTTCTCCAAAAACCCTAGCGTAAATCTCCAATTGCCTAAACTGAACCAATTCAGTTTTGATCCTTAATTAATTCACCAAAAACGAATTAAAATAATAGGGTATGGAAAAGACCAAAACAACCTTTAAAAATCATGAATGGACTTCTCAATTATACAAACTCAGAATTGCGCAAACTCAGCGGTGTTGGAAAGATTATTCCAAGAGCTTTCCATCCATATCTAAAAGTTCATCTAACTCATGTTGAGCTAGGATATATGGCCATTTGAAGTTGACCAAAACTCAACTTATCATAACTTAACAAAATTTCCAGATTTCATTCTTTCCTTAAATGACTATTTCCAATTCTTTACTTCTTCCTAGTTATTTCAACTTGCGAGATGTTACAATATCTCCCCCTAGGGAATATTTGTCCTCGAATGAGATTTCTCTTACTAGGCTAAGGGTGTAACATCATTCAGTTCAAACACCCAACAAGCAAATACAAACAAACAACATGCTTACTCATAAATTAAAGAGTACTAAGAAGAGAATTAGTACGTTGGTCTACATTTTCTCCGGATTCGAATAGATGTGGATATCTCTTCTTCATATTCTCCTCAGCTTCCCAAGTAGCTTCATCAACAAATTGGTTCCTCTAAAGGACTTTGACTGATGTTACTTCCTTAGTTCTCAATTTGCGAACTTGGCAATCTAGAATCTGAACAGGAATCTCTTCATAAGATAAGCTATCATTGATCCTAATATCTTCAATTGGTATGATCAATGAAGGATCTCCCATGTACTTCTTCAACATGGAGACATGAAATACCGGATGAACCGCTGCTAACTCTTGTGGTAGCTCCAACTCATAAGCTACTTTGACAATCCTCATGGCTATTCGATAAGGTCCAATATACGGGGGACTAAGCTTCCCCTTCTTACCAAATCTAATAATGTCCTTCATAGGTGAAACTTTTAAATACACTTAATCATCAACTTCAAACTCTAACTCTCTTCTCCTAACATCAGTGTAGGATTTCTAATGACTTTGTGTCATTTTCAACCTCTCTTGAATCACTTTCACCTTCTCCATCGCTTGATGCACTAAATATGGTCCTATCAACCTAGATTAACCAACTTCAAACCATCCAATAGGAGATCTGCATCTTCTCCCATAAAGAGCTTCATAAGTAGCCATTCGGATGCTAGCGTGGTAACTATTGTTGTAAGCGAACTCGATGTGAGGTAGGTGATTATCCCAATTACCTTTGAAATTGATCACACACGCCCTCCACATATCTTCTATGAGTCTTTTCCATTTTCAGCTTTAAATGTTTAAAGACTTGAGTTGCCTTTTTGGCCGGTTGAATGTTTCTTTTAAGACATTATAAGTTTATTGCATGAGTTTATCTTTTGAGACTATTTCATGTTATTTAAGTCTCTCACTAAGAGTTAAGTCAGGTCAAGGGTTCGCTTGGGGCCAACAATGGTTCTCGAGTGCAGTTCCGCCCAGGGTATAGGCTCGGGGCGTGACATTAGGTAAGAATAAAGGTTTTCTGGATCAAACTATTAGCCGTAGAGAATTTAGACCAAACTATTGACAATAGGAGATTTTTAGACCAAACTGATAACTAAGAGCATTTTATTCAATTTCATATAATTAAGGTTTTTTTTTGTTCTTTTAATAATATATATAGAGGAAATAAGTATATTTNACTTTGCCAATCCTCGTGGCAATTCGATAAGGTACAATATACCGGGGACTAAGCTTCCCCTTCTTACCAAATCTCATAACGCCCTTCATAGGTGAAACTTTTAAACACACTTAATCATTAACTTCAAACTCTAACTCTCTTCTCCTAACATCAGTGTAGGATTTCTGACGACTCTGTGCCATTTTCAACCTCTCTTGAATCACTTTCACCTTCTCCATTGCTTGATGGACTAAATATGGTCCTATCAACCTAGATTAACCAATTTCAAACCATCCAATAGGAGATCTGTATCTTCTCCCATACAGAGCTTCATAAGGAGCCATTCAGATGCTAGAGTGGTAACTATTGTTGTAAGCGAACTCGATGTGAGGTAGGTGATCATCCCAATTACCTTTGAAATTGATCACACATACCCTCCACATATCCTCTAAGGTCTGAATGGTGCGCTCTGCTTGCCCATCAGTCTTAGGATGAAAAGCAGTACTCAAGTTCACCTTTGAACCCAAACCTTTCTGAAAAGACCTCCAAAACTGTGTAGTAAATTGCGCACCTTTGTCTGAATAATGGAGACCGGAACTCTATGAAGGCTTACCACCTCTTGAATATATAGCTTAGCATAATCTTCTACTGAATGGATAGTCTTTATCGACAAAAAATGGGCTGATTTTGTCATTCTATCGACAATCACCCAAATAGAATCATGTTGCCTGAGAGACCTTGGTAAACCTGTGATGAAGTCCATATTAATCATCTCCCACTTCCATTCCAGAAGTTCTATATTTTGAGCCAAACCACCGGGCCTTTGGTGCTCTACTTTAGCTTGTTGGCAATTCGGACAATTGGCCACAAACTCGGCAATGCCCTTCTTCATACTACTCCACCAATACATTTCTCTCAAATTGCGATACATTTTGGTAGAACCTGGATGAATGGAATAGCTGGAGTTATGAGCTTTATCCATAATCCTCTCTGGGAGTCCATCCACCATTGGTACACACTATCTACATTGATATCTCAATACGCCATCTCCCCCTTGTTCAAAAGCTAATACATTTTGCTTATGAACATTTTCCTTCAATTCCAGCAAAATTAAGTCTTGATCTTGCTTCTCTTTCACTTCTGACACTAATAAAGATTCAGCCCCATTCAGTACCACTACTCCTCCTTCTATGGAATCCATTAATCGGACTTCTAAGCGTGCAAGTCTATGCACATCTCTTGCTAGTTATTTTTTATCTTCCTCAAAATAGGAGGTACTACCCATAGACAACCTGCTCAAGGAATCAACAACAACATTAACCTTACCTAGGTGGTAAAGAATACTCATGTCATAATCCTTGAGTAATTCTAACCACATTTTTTGCCTGAGATTAAGCTCTTTCTGAATAAATACATACTGAAGACTCTTGTGATCAGTGAATACATCCACATGCACACCATACAAATAATGTCGCCATATCTTCAAAGCAAATACTACCGCAGCCTACTCTAAGTCATGGGTTGGGTAGTTCTTCTCATGAACTTTCAACTGTCTGGAGGCATAAGCTATAACCTTGCCATTCTACATTAACACACAATCCAAACCAACTCTAGATGCATCACAATAGACCACAAAAGCTTGCGTACCTTCAGGTAAGGTCAACACTGGGCAATAGTCAACCTCTTTTTCAATTCCTGAAAGTTTTTCTCACAAGCTTCAGACCATTGAACATTCAGTGTTTTCTGAGTCTACTTGGTCAAAGGAGACGAAATGGATGAGAACCCCTCTACGAATCTTCTATAATAGCCAGCCAAACCCAAGAAACTCCTAATATCAGTTGGAGATGTAGGTCTAGGACAATTCTGTACTGCCTCAATTTTCTGAGTAGCAACTTTAATTCCCTCTCCAAACACAATGTAACCTAAGAATGTCACAAACTCAAGCCAAAAATCACATTTAGAGAACTTAGCATATAACTCCTTATCTTTAAAAGTCTGAAGAACTATTCTAAGGTGACTGGCATGATCTTATTCATTCCTTGAATATCTTAGTATGTCATCAATGAAAACGATAACGTTTGAAATCTCTATTCATAAGGTTCATGAACGCTGCAGGCACATTGGTCAAACCAAAAGACATAACAAAGAACTCATAATGACCATAACAGGTTCTGAAAGCTGTCATTGGAAGATCACATCCCCTTACTTTTAATTGATGGTAGCCAGATCCAAGATCTATATTAGAGAAACAGGTGGCACCCTAAAGTTGATCGAAAAGATCATCAACTCCCGAAAGAGGATACTTATTCTTGATGGTAACCTTATTCAACTGACGGTAATCTATACACTCCTAAGGGAACCACCCTTCTTTCTCACAAACAAGACCGGACCGCCCCAAGGTGAGACACTTGGTCGAATGAAACCTTTATCTTGGAGATCTTTCAACTGCTCTTTAAGCTCTTTCAACTCCGCTAGTGCCATTCTATATGACAGAATAGATATAGGACGAGTAACTGGAAGAACATTTATACCGAAGTCTATTTTTCTCTTAGGAGGGACTCCAGGAAGATCATCTGGAAAGAATTCTGGAAACTCTTTTACTACTAGAACTGATTGAATATGAGGTATCTTAACACTAGAGTCATTAACTTTGACAAAGTGATAGACACACCCCTTGGAAGCTAATTTTATTGCCTTAAGGTACGAAATAAAACAACCATTAGGCACTGCTGAACTATTTTTCTACTCTAAGACTGGCTCAGTTGGAAACTGAAACTTGACAACTTGAGTTCTACAATCAACTGAGGAATAACAGGCATGAAGCCAGTTCATACCAAGAATGACATCAAAATCTACCATGTCTAATTCAACTAAATCAGCCATGGTGTCCTTGTGATTGATGGAAATAACACAATCATGATATACTCGCTCAGCTAGAATAGACTCTCCAACAAGTGTAGAAACACAAAAGGGTTCACAGAGTTTCTCCGGAAAAACATAAAACTTTTTTACAACATAAGGAGTCACAAAAGATAAACTCGCTCATGGATCTAGCAAGGCATAAACATTAAGAGTAAAGACTTTTATCATACCAGTGACAATATCTAGAGAGTTCTCTGGCTCTTGGTGACTAGTGATCGCATAAAGACGGTTTGCTCCTCCGACAGTATCAGAAGTAGCTCCTCTAGGTGCAGACCTGTCTGGTGGAGCAACTGATAAAGATTAGGCTCTATTGCCCTAATTTACACTACCTTGCATGTTCTTAAAGCACTCCTTCATGAAGTGACCCTCTTGCCCACTCTTGAAGCAACCTGTGGAGCCATCACGACAGTTACCCGAGTGGGTTCTACAACACTTTGCACATGCAGGAGCCCAGTTACCTCCTTGTGCCACACTACCCTGAGATTGTGGAGGTCTAGCTCTAAAGTGCTGGGAATTCTGGCTATTGTACTCACATTTGTTCTTGGGTGTAGGTACACTAGCAGATGATGTAGCAGGGCCCTTTTGCTTTTTCTGAAAGGACGAAAGGACAAACGGTTCACATTACCTTTCTGCTGCCCGGATTCATTCCTTGTCTTAGCCTTCTTCTTTTTAAAGTCTTCCCTATCCCTCAACTTCTCTTTATCAACCTGCTGCACATATACCATTAACCTCTATATATCCATGTCCTCAATTAGCATCGCTGCCCTGCCCTCTTTTCTTGATAGATGGGATAACCCAGCAACAAACAGACTCATTCTACTTCTCATATCTGCAACCATCTTCGGAGCATAACAAGATAGTTGGGTGAACTTCAACCCATACTCATGAACACTTAGTGACTCTTACTTAAGGGTAAGGAACTCTCGTATCATAGCCTCTTTCAATTCTCGGGGAAAGAAAAGCCCCAAGAAGGCCTCCTCAAAACATGCCCAACTCGCATGTGGTGCTCCCTCAGCTCTACCCTTCTTTCACTGGTCAAACCAAGTCCTAGCAACATTCTTCAACTAATATGTAGCTAGTTCAACTCGATCAGTATCGGCAACGTGCATAACATCAAATACCTTTTGTAGCTTCTCAATAAAGTTTTTTGGGTCCTCAGTAGTGCTTGAACCAGTGAAACTTGGAGGGTTCATCCTCAAGAACTCACGAATCCTTGAAGTGTCAGCCTCTTCTTGTCAAGCCCCTCTTTGTTGCCCAACCTGGTTGGTCACAAATTGGCTCAGCATCTGAATCGCCTCACGAAACTCAACATTGGTGAACTCTCATTAGGGTTGCACTTCTGGTGCATTAGGTATCCTTGTTCTTGTGGTTCAACATTCTTTCTAGCCGGACTACCTCTGACAGCTCTTCGTGGAGGCATGATCTGAAAGACATGCGCAAGCACAAATTGGAAGAAACTTTATAGAGATTAACTCAATTGCACGAAATAAACGTGAAAGGAATGAGATAGTTCATAAATGTTGCAGCCTCCTAATTATAAATGTGGCGCACTTCACATCGATAACTAGAACTCTACTGACACGACTTCATAGACTACCTAGGACTCTTGAACTCTGTGCTCTGATACCAAGTTTGTCACACCTCGAGCCTACACCATTGTTGGCCCCAAGCGAACCCTTGGCCTAGCTTACTTACTCAGCGGAAGACTTTACTTAAGATAAATATACTTTAAAAAAATAACTGAACTGCTTAATAAATAACTTATAATGTAATAATTAACATTCACTGCCAAAGTGGCAACTCAAGTCTCAACTTAACTGAAAAGGGAAAGTAAAGACTCATGAACTAACATCAACTAACTCTGTCTATGAAGCCTATAAACAATTGATATGGATGTCGGGACAAGACCCAAGACATCCTAATGAACTAAAATATTGAAAGCAATAAAAAGGATCCTCCGCAAAGCAATGAGGCTCACCAACTGACTGTGAGTGCTCAACCTGATCAACGAGGCACTGGATGCTAATCTTGGTTACCTGCGTCTGCATCATAAAACGATGCAGGCCAACTGACATCAGTACATTGAATGTACTAGTATGCGAGTTGAAATGCTAAACATAACACAGGTTTGAAAAGATTCTGAAAGAAACACTTACCTTGGCTCTTTTCAACTCATGAATACTTAACTCAAAGTAAAGCAATAAAACACATGCAATATATAAAAAGTTTTATAAAACATTAAAAACAACTTAATTCGTTAAAAAAAATGCAATAACAAACTAAACTTTAGTCATATAATATAGTAATATAGTTTTATGTGGGAGATTCTCTAACTGACAACCACTATTATGAGCCTAAGTGATGATACAACGTCTTGCCCACACTGCCAGAATTGTCCTATACTTTGCCATCATATAGAACGTTTAACTAAGTAGATGCACTAGTCTATGCTAAAAGCATCTTAAGGAGTCATCTAAACAATATGATCCTTTACTATGGCTACATGGTTTATGGAGACGTGAGTTATCTGAACTTAAAATCGTCCCCATATCAGTGCTCAATACTACTCCCAAAATATACTTAGCTCATACGTTTGTAAAAACAAAACTCTTTCTTTGGTTTGAGATAATTACTCAAAAACTCAGTTTAAAAGCTCTCTTGGAAATCTCAGTTTCCTTTCTTGCTCAAATTTGAAAAACATTTTAACTCTCGGGAATACTTAGTTCTCGTATAATCTTTGAAGAATGAACTTTACTCTTACTCTTTACTGAAAACTAGCTCAAAAGCTCTTTTGGAAATCAGGGTTTCCTTTGTTCTTTAAATGTGAAAACATTTACTCTTTGGGAATACATAGTCCCGATATACTCTTTTGAAGAAATGAACTTCAAACTTTACTCTTTACTCAACTCAAAACTCAAGTCTTAAAACAAAGTTAAAATATTTGTAAAAGACTTTTGGAAAACTTTATGAACTTCTCTTAACTTGACTTTTGACTTCTCTGGACTGGACTCTTAACTTCTCTTGACTTGACTCTTAGGTTTCCTTGAATTGAATAACAAACTCAACTTTACTCATGTAATAAAGTAATATATTTTTCTGTGGGAGTTTCCCAAACCGACAACACCACTATGAGCCTAAGTGGTGATACAACGTCTTGCCCACGCTGCCAGAACTGTCCTATACTTTGCCGTCATATAGAACGCTTAACTAAGTGGATCCACTAGTCTATGCTAAAATCATCTTAAGAAGTCATCTAAAAAGTATGATCCTTTACTACCCATGATGGCTACACGGTTTATGGAGACGTGAGTTATCAGAACTCAAACTCGTCCCCATATCGGTGCTCAAGACTACTCCCAAAATATACTTAGCTCATATGTTTGTAAAAATAAAACTCTTTCTTTGGTTTGAGATAATTACTCAAAAACTTAGCTTAAAAGCTCTCTTGAAAATCTCAGTTTCCTTTCTTGCTCAAATGTGAAAAACATTTTAACTCTTGGGAATACTTAGTTCCCATACAATCTTTGAAGAATGAACTTTACTCTTACTCTTTACTGAAAACTAGCTCAAAATCTCTTTTGGAAATCAAGGTTTCCTTTGTTCTTTAAATGTGAAAATATTTGCTCTTTGGGAATACATAGTCAACTTTACTTTTTTCTCAACTCAAAACTCAAGTCTTAAAACAAAGTTAAAACATTTGTAAAAGACTTTTGGAAAATTTTATGAACTTCTCTTAACTTGACTCTTAACTTCTCTTTTGACTTGACTCTTAACTTTCATTGAATTGAATTATGGATTCAAGGATTGTGATTTGTGATAGGAAATACCTCATGATGTTTAGGAATGATTTAGATAGCTAAACATGAGAAACGATCAAGAAATCACTGCCTGGAAACTAGTCCGCGACGCGGAGGTGTATTTCAATTTTGGTCGCGAAAATACTTTTTGAGGCAGAACGGTTCGTGACCACTCTGCAACACGAAGATATTTTTTTCAACTCTAAGAAGCAGGTCCGCGACGCGGTCCCACTGCCCAGATTCGCCCGACTTTTCCTTCTTTCATTTTCCAGTCACAATTCACCTAAACTCGACTACTCTTCTCAAATTTTCTTTAGATTCAGATTCCCAGCATATGTACCCATGAACCTAACTCAAAACAACCCTAAAACTCGACGTAAAGATCTTAGAAACTTCTCAATTCAGCCCAATTCAAGAACGAAAAGCAAATTCAAGAACACCATTCAAGATTCATCAACTTTCTAGAACAACTTCACTGAAATAAACATGCCTGAAGCGTAGGTGAACGAACCCAACACTATGAAAGACTCAAATACCTATTTAGGGATTAACCCTTGTTGAAATCCACAAGCTAAACCTTCAAGAACGACGAACTTTGTTCTTTCTCCCCTTTTCTCCTCTTGCGTTCTTTCTCTAATAACCCTAGCGTAAATCTCCAATTTCCTAAACTGAACCAATTCAGTTTTGACCCTTAATTAATTCACCAAAAATGAATTAGTATGGAAAAGACTAAAACACCCTTTAAAAATCCGGATTGGACATTTCCTTATTTTAACAACTCAACTTCCGAAGGGCATATCTCACTCATCCAAACTCTAATCGTACAAACTCAGCGGCGTTGGAAATATTATTCCAAGAGGTTTCCAATTATATCTAAAAGTACATCTAACTCATCCTGAGCTATGAGATATGGCCATTTTTAGTTGACCAAAACTCAACTTATCCTAACTTAACAAAATTTCCAGATTTTCATTCTTTCCTAAAATGACTATTTCCAATTCTTTACTTCTTCCTAGTTATTTCAACTTGTGAGATGTTACAAAAGGATAGAGAGTTGTATGTTAAATTCTCTAAGTTTGAGTTTTGGCTTGAGTCTATGGCATTCGTAGGCCACATTATTTCCGATGAAGGAATTAGAGTTGATACTCAAAAAATAGAGGCAGTGCAGAATTGGCCTAGACCCATATCTCCGACTGATATTAGGAGTTTCTTGGGGTTTGATGGATAGTATAGAAGGTTCATCAAGGGGTTCTCATCCATTTCATCCCCATTGACTAAGTTGACTCAGAAGGCAGTTAAGTTTCAATGGTCTGATACTTGTGAGAAAAGCTTTCAGGAATTGAAAAAAAGTTGACTACTACCCCAGTATTGACCTTATCGGAAAGTACACAAGGTTTTGTGGTTTATTTTGATGTGTCCATAGTTGGACTGGTTGTGTATTGATGCAGAATGACAAGGTTATAGCTTATGCCTCAAGATAGATTAAGGTTCACGAGAAGAATTACCTAACCCATGATTTAAAGTTGGCTGTTGTAGTATTCTCTTTGAAAATATGGCGTCACTACCTTTATGGTGTCCATGTAGATGTATTCACCGATCATAAGAGTCTTCAGTATGTGTTTTGTCAAAAAGAGCTTAATCTCAAACATATGAGGTGGTTAAAGTTACTCAAGGACTATGACATGAATATCATGTACCACCCAGGTAAGGCTAATGTAGTTGTTGATGCTTTGAGCAAGTTGTCTATGGGTAGTACCACCCATGTTGAGAAAGAAGAGAAAAAGTTAGCCAAGGATGTACACAGACTTGCATGTTTGGAGGTCTGTATGTTGGATTCCAATGAAGGTGGAATGGTGGTAATGAAAGGGACTGAATCATCATTAGTGTCAAAAGTGAAAGAGAAACAAGACCAAAATCCTATTTTGCTTGAATTGAAGGCAAATGTTCATAAGCAAAAAGTAATGACTTTTGAACAAAGGAGGGATGGCGTATTGAGGTATCAAGATAGATTGTGTGTACCAAGGGTGGATGAAATTCAAAAGAGGATCATTGAGGAAGTTCATAGCTCCAGATATTCTATACATCTAGTACCACAGAGATGTATCGCGACTTGAGAGAAGTATATTGGTGGAATAGTATGAAGAAAGGTATTGTTGAGTTCGTTGCTAAGTAACCTAATTGTTAACAAGTTAAAGTAGAGCACCAAAGGCCCTGTCACGACCCGATTTATCAAGTCATGATGGCACCTACTATAACCCACCAGCAGGTAAGCCAACCCGTAACCCGAAACAACAAGTAATGGGTCTAAGGGTAGAAATCAAACAAGAGTAGGCAAATAACAATATAAACAGGCGGAAGCAAACCAAAAACATATATACAAATAAAGATCCCTCCCAGAACCTGGAAGTCACTAGTACAGAGCTACTACAAAATGAGTACAAGTCTCCAAAGTGGACAACAGAGACTGGACTGTCTCGAAAGGAAGAAGACAAGTCTATATATACAGATGGAGACTGAAATAGTACAAAACGCCGTGTGCTCACCCCCGTCTCCAAATAAGTCTACTCCAAGCTCGATCAATGCTGGCTACTAGTGCTTGGACCTGCATCACGAAATAGATGCAGAGCGTAGCATGAGTACCAAAACAACAGGTACCCAGTAGGCATCATAGGCCGACTGAGCAAGATAAGCAAAAGTGAACTGAAATGCAAANTACTTAACAAATTTTCCAGATTTTTTTATTCTTTCCAAAAATGACTATTTCCAATTCTAACTATTTCTAATTCTTTCAATTAGCGAGATGTTACAATATCCCCCCTTGGAACATTCATCCTCGAATGGGATTACTCTTAGTAGGATAAGGGTTCAACATCTAACATTCAGCTCAAACACCCAACAAGCAATGCAATACAACATGCCAACTTATAAATTAAAGAGTACTAAGAAGAGAATTAGTACCTTGATCTGGAATTTCTCCAATTTCAAAGAGATGTGGATACCTCTTCTTCATATCTTCTTCAGCTTCCCAAGTAGCTTCCTCAACAAACTGGTTCCTCCAAAGAACTTTGATTGATGCTACTTCCTTAGTCCTCAACTTGCGAACTTGACGATCTAGAATCTGAATCTGAATCTCCTCATAAGATAAGTTATTCTTGATACCAATATCTTCAGTTTGTATGATAAGTGAAGGATATCCCATGCACTTCTTCAACATGGAAATGTGAAATATTGGATGAACCACTGTTAACTCTTATGGTAGCTCTAATTCATAAGCTACCTTTCCAACCCTTTTTGATATCCGGTAAGGACTAATATACCGGGGGCTAAGTTTCCCCTTCTTACCAAATCTCATAACACCCTTCATGGGTGAAACTTTCAAGTAAACCCAATCATCTACTTCGAACTCTAACTCCCTTCTCCTAACATCAGTATAGGATTTGTGACAACTTTGCACTGTTTTCAACCTTTCTTGAATCACTTTCACTTTCTCCCTAGCTTGATGAACTAAGTCTGGTCCTATCAACCCAGATTCACCAACTTTAAACCATCCAATAGGAGATCTGTATTTTCTCCCATAAAAAGCTTCATAATGAGCCATCTGGGTGCTAGAGTGATAACTATTGTTGTAAGTAAACTCAATGAGAGGTAGGTGATCAACCCAATTACCCTTGAAATCAATCACACAATCTACCTTGATACCTCAAAACACCATCTCCCCCTTGTTCAAAAGCCATCATTTTTTTCTTATGAACACTTGCCTTTAATTCAAGCAATAAAGGATCTTGGTCTTGCTTCTCTTTCTCTTCTGACACTAATGATGATTCATCCCCATTCATCACCACTACTCCTCCTTCTGTGGAATCCATTGGTCGAATTCCTAGTCGTGCAAGTCTATGCAACTCTTTTGCTAACTCTTTCTTATCTTCCTCAAAATGGGCGGTACTACCCATAGACAATCTGCTCAAGGCATCATCAACAATATTAGCCTTACCTGGGTGATAAAGAATATTCATGTCATAATCCTTGAGTAATTCTAATCACCTCTTTTGCCTGAGATTAAGCTATTTCTGACTAAACACATACTGAAGACTTTTGTGATCAGTGAACACATCCACATGAACACCATAAAGATAATGACTCCATATTTTCAAAGCAAATACTACAACATCTAACTCTAGATCATGGGTTGGGTAGTTCTTCTTATGAACTTTCAACTGTCTAGAGGCATAAGCTATAGCTTTGCCATTCTGCATTAACACACAACCCAAACCAACTCTGGACGCATCACAATATACAACAAAGCCTTGCGTACCTTCTGGTAAAGTCAATACTTGGGCAATAGTCAACCTTTTTTTTAATTCCTGAAAGTTTTTCTCACAAGCTTCAGACCATTAAAACTTCACTATTTTCTGAGTCAACTTGGTCAAAGGGGATGAAATAGATAAGAACCCCTCCACAAGCCTTCTATAATAGCCGGCCAAACCCAAGAAACTCCTAATGTCAGTTGGAGATGTGGGTCTAGGCCAATTCTGCATTGCCTCTATTTTCTAAGTATCAACTTTAATTCCCTCTCCAGACACAATGTGGCCTAAGAATGCCACAGACTCAAGCCAAAACTCGCACTTAGATAACTTGACATACACCTCTCTATCTCTTAGAGTTTGGAGAACTATTTTGAGATGACTAGCATGATCTTCTTTATTCCTCGAATAGATTAATATGTATCAATGAATACGATAAAAACCATATCTAAATAAGGTTTGAATACTCTATTCATAAGGTCCATGAATGTTGCAGGTGCATTGGTCAAACCAAAAGACATAACCAGGAACTCATAATGACCATAACGGGTTCTGAAAGCTGTCTTTGGAATATCACATTCCCTTACTCTTAACTGATGGTAGCCAGATCTGAGGTCTATCTTAGAGAAACAAGTGGCACCCTGAAGCTGATAAAAAATATCATCAATTCTTGAAAGAGGATACTTATTCTTGATGGTAACCTTGTTAAACTGACGGTAATCTATACATATCCTAAGGGAACCATGTTTCTTCCTCACAAACAAGACCGGAGCTCCCCAATGTGAGACACTTGGTCGAATAAAGCCCTTATCAAGGAGGTCTTTCAACTATTATTTCAACTCTTTTAATTCTTTTGGTGCGATTATGTATGGCGGAATAGATATAGGACGAGTGTCGCAGAGAACATTTATACCGAAGTCTATCTCTCACTCAGGAAGGACTCCAGGAAGATCATCTCGAATCTCTTTTACTACTGAAACTGACTGAATAAGAGGTATCTCAACACTAGAGTCATTAACTCGGACTAAGTGATAGACACACCTCTTGGAAACTAACTTTCTCGTCTTTAGGTACGAAATGAAATGACCCTTAGGCACTGCTGAACTACTTTTCCACTCTAAAACTGGCTCATTTGGAAACTGAAACTTGACAACTCGAGTTATACAATCAACTGAGGCGTAACAGACATGAAGACAGTCCATACAACGAATGACATCAAAATCTACTATGTCTAATTCAACTAAAACGGCCATGGTGTTCTTGTGATTGATGGAAACATGACAATCACGATAGACTCTCACTGTTAGAATAGACTCACCAACATGTGCAGAAACACTGAAGGGTTCACTAAATTGCTCAAGAAGAACATTAAAATTCATCGCAACATACAGAGTTACAAAGGATAAACTCACTCCTGGGTATAGTAAAGCATAAACATTAAAGTTAAAGACTTAGATCATACCAGTGACAACATCTAGCGAATCTTCTTGTTCTTGGCGACTAGTGATGGCATAAAGACGGTTTTCTCCTCCGCCTGCCCCTAAAGTAGCTCCTCTAGATGCAGCTCTGTCTGGCGTATCGACTGAAGAAGGCTGGGCTCTATCGCCCTCATTACCATTACATTGCCTGTTCTCAGAACACTCTCTCATAAAATGACCATTCTAGTCACACTTGAAGCAGCCAGTGGAGCCATCATGACACGTCCTTGAGTGGTTCCTACCACACTTAGCACATGCAGGAGTCCCATTACCTCCTTGTGTAACACTACCTTGAGACTGTGCTGGTCTAGCTCTGAAGTTCTGACTATTGTACTCACTTTTGTTCTTTGGTGCAGGTGCACTAGCAGATGATGGGGCAGGTCTTTTCTCCTTATGTTGGAAAGAAAATCGGTTCACATTACTCTTTTGCTACCCGGACTCATTCCTTGATGTCTTAGCCCTCTTATTCTTAAACTCTTCGCAATCCCTCAGCTTGTCCTCCTCAACTTGTTGCACATGGATTATCAGCCTTTCTATGTCCATGTCACCTATTAGCATGACTGTCTTACTTTCCTTACTTGACAGACGAGACAACCCAGGAACAAACAGATTCGTCATACTCCTCATATCCACAACCATATCCGAAACATAACATGATAGTTAGGTGAACTTCAACACATACTCATGAATGCTAAAAAAATCCTGCTTAAAAGTGAGGAACTCTCGTACCTTTGCTTCTCTAAGCTCACGGGGAAAAAAGGCTCCAAGAAGGCCTCATCAAACAAAGCTTAGCTCACAATCGGTTACGCACAAGCACGAGTTAGAAAGAAACTATATAAAGATGAACTCTATCATATGAAATGAGTGTAAAAGAAGTAAGATAGTTCCTAAGTGTCGCAGCCTCCTAATTATAGATGTGGCACGCTTTATAGTGATAAATAGGACTCTACGGACACGGCTTCATAGACTCCCTAGGACTCTTGAACTCTATGCTCTGATAACAAGTTTATTATGCCCCGAGCCTACACCCTCGGCGGGAGTGACACTCGAGAACCATTGCTGGCCCCAAACGAACCCTTGACCTGACTTACTTACTCAACGAAACACTTTAAGCATTAAGAAAAGAACTCAAATGTAGGATAACTCAACTGTCTCAAACAAAACTCATAATGTTTTAGAAATAAACATTTAACTTAGCCAAAGTGGCAACTCAAATCTGAACATAAGCCAATAACTAGGTAAAGAAAAATAAACTAACTGACTGTCTATCTATGAAGCCTCTAAACCTGAGATTGATGTCGGGACAGTACCCACGACATCCTAATGAACTAAAATACTGAAAGCAATTAAAGGTATCCTTCGGAAAGCAAGGAAGCTCACCACCAGACTCTGAGTGCTCAACTGGATCAACGATGCGTTGGATGCTGATCCTGGTTACCTGTGTCTGTATCATAAAATGATGCAGGAAAATAACATCACTACATTGAATGTACGAGTATTCGAGGGGAATACTAAACATAACATAAGCTTGAAAGAAATCTGAAAGAAACGCTTACCTTGGCTTTACTCAACTCATTAACAACTTAACTCAATATAAAGCAATAAAACACATGCAATATATATAAAGCCTTTAAAACAGTAGAAAACAACTTAGTTTGTTAAAGAAAATGCGATAAAATGCTCAACTTTACTTATATAATAATGTAATATAGTTTTATGTGGGAGTTTCTCTAATCGACAACCACCACTATGAGCCTAAGTGGTGATATAACGTCTTGGCCACGCTGCAAGAACTGTCCTATACTTTGCCGTCATATAGAATGCCTTAAATAAGTGGATCCACTAGTCTATGCTAAAAAGCACTGATGAGTCATCTAAAAAGTATGATCCTCACTACCCATGATGGCTACATGGTTTATGGGGGCTGTGAGTTATTTGAACTCTACCCCATATCGGTGCTCAATACTACTCCCAAAATATACCAGCTCATATGTTTAAAAACATAATTCTTTCTTTGGTTTGAGATAATTACTCAAAACTTAGCTTAAAAGCTCTTTTGGAATCGATGTTCCCTTTCTTGCTCAAATGTGAAAATATTTACTCTTTAACTGAAACTAGCTCAAAGACTCTTTTGGAAATCAAGGTTTCATTTCTTCTTTAAATGTGAAAACATTTACTCTTTAACAGAAAACTAGCTCAAAGGCTCTTTTGAAAATCAAGATTTCCTTTCTTCTTTAAATGTGAAAACATTTTACTCTTTGGGAATACATAGTATCGATATACTATTTTGAAGAAATGAACTTCAAACTTTACTCTTTACTTAACTCAAAAGTCAAGTCTTAAAATAAAGTTAAAATATTTGTAAAAGACTTTTGGAAGACTCTATGAACTTCTCTTGACTTGGCTCTTAACTTCTTTTGACTTGACTCTTAAATTTTCTTGAACTGAATTATGGATTCAAGGATTGTGATTTGTGATAGGAAAAATCTCATGATGTTTAGGAGTGTTTTTAGATAATTAAACATGAGAAAAGATCAAGAAATCATTTTATGGACACAAGTCTGCGACGCGGAGATATATTTAAATTTTTGGTCAGGAAAATAACTTTTTTGAGGCAGAACGGTCCGTGACCGCTCCGCTCCGCGAAGGAGAATTTTCCCAATCTAAGGAACATGTTTGCGTCGCGGACCTGATACCCAGATTCTGCCGACTTTTTCCTTATTCCTTGTCTGACCCCAATTCGCGTAAACTCGGTTCTTTTTCTCAAATTTCCTTTAGATTCAGATACCCAGTGTATGTACATAAGAATCTAACTCAAAACAACTCTAACAATCAACCTTAAACTCTCAAGACCTCCTTAATCTGCTCCTAAATTCAAGAACGAAAGCAATTCAAGAATATAACTCAAGAACATCAAAGTATCAATCTTTTAGGACGAAAATCATACTGAAATAAACATGTTTGGCGCGTGGGTGAACGAACCCAATGCTATGTGAACTGACATACCTTGTAGGGATCACTCCTTGACGAAATCTACAAGCGATTCTTGACGATTCTTGCTCCTTCTCCTCTTCTTTTTCTCTTGTCTAAAACTAACTCAATATTCTAAAAGCGTAAACTGAATCCTATCAGTTTAGACCCCTATTAATTACCAAAAACAAAATTAAGTGATGGGGGTATGGAAAAGACCATAATGCCCTTCTAAAACCCAAATTAGATTTTTCTTAATTGAACAACCCAACTTTCCAATGGACATATCTTACTCATACGAACTCAGAATCACACAAACTCGGTGGCGTTGGAAAGATAATTCCAAGATCTTTCCTACAGTATCTAGAAGAACACCTAACTCATTCTGAGCTAGGAGTTATGGTTGTTTGAAGTTGACCAAAAACCTCAACTTGACATACTTAACAAATTTTTCAAATTTTTTTATTCTTTCCAAAAATGACTATTTCCAATTCTAACTCTTTCTAGTTCTTTCATTAGTGAGATGTTACATTATGGATCAGATTTGGGCTTATGCAAATGGACTCACCTGAGGCCCTAACTAAGTTAAATAAAAGGAAAATGAAATTAAAACCCAGCAGCCAAATCTGCCAAGGCCCAATGTAAGGTAAGCCCAACTAAGGAAAAGGGAAACTAGGTGAATCACCTACTTTGACCTTTTGAGCAGCTTGATGTACATAAGCAGGTGCATCACCTACTTGACCAATTAGTGGCGGAAAATTAAGCTAAAAAGAAGGAAGTTCTAGAGGATATTCTTAAAGGTGAAGAAAGCCGAATATAAGATAAATATTGGCTTCTATTCTCACTCATTTTTAACACACAAAATTGAGAATTAACTCCAGTTCTCTCTCTCTCTCTCTCTTTTCTTAAGAATTAAAACAACAGCCTTAAATTTCTTCTAGGGTTCTTGAAGAAACCCTCATCTCTGCAAGACAAGGTAAGTGAAAACACCTATGGATTTAGGTTAGTTCTCCCATGAATGATTAGGAAAACATGTTATTCATGCTCAAGTATAATTATAAAGACAGAATATTTCCAGAAGCTACTGCTCACTTCCATGGTTATTAAGATACATTTCTCTTCTTCTTTGGTTTAAGTGTGAAGGGAAGTTGAAGTTCTTGAAGATTCCAAGTTAAAAGGGAAAGTTGCATAAATTAAGGTAAGGTGATTGCCCCTTTTTTGTCCTCCTTATGCATGAGTTTGGATAAGGAATTACATGTGTGTTGTTATTAAGAACTTAAGGGGTGGTGAGTTCAGTATTTGGTTACTATGATAAAGAACATTCTGGCTGTTTTATGTGTATATGTGGGGACTGCATGGTTGATGTTGGGGAAAGGTGTGAATATTTTATATGGAAATATAGGAGGGGTGGTGATACACCACCAAACTGAATGTTATGTAGGCTTACTACTCACTCCACGTTGATATGTGGATGTAATTCTAGGAGAAGTAATTGAACAACGCCCTTGATATGATAAATTATAGGCCCGCTGCTGAGCTACCATTTTGTGAGGTTAAGTAGCCAAATCTTATTTTATTTTGATAATTTTTTATTCTAATTTCGCACTTAATGAAGATCGGAATCTGAATCATTCAGAATGTAATCCATTACATGCATTTGTTTTTCTCTAACTTTCACCACTTAATGACTCTTATGAGATCTGATTCGAACAGATCTGTAAAGGGATCTGAAGACCATTCAACGTTTTTTTAATCAAATTTTTGTAAGACAATCTTTCACAAACTGCTCTTTGAACATTTTTTTTGCTAAAACTCTTTGAAATCATTAACGTAGAGTTTGTTTGGAAAGTCGGAATTGGTGTAATTACTAGGGTAGTAATTACAAGCCTAGTAATTACACAACCTAGTAATTACATTGACCTGTGTGTTTGCAACAATGTAGTTGCAGTGTAATTACAGGGTACCGTTTGATTGCATAAGTGTAATCATAAGGTTATATTGAATTTTAAAAACAAAAAATAATTATCTAAAATTAAAAATTTATATTAGACAAATAAAGACCTTTATAAATGATATTAAATTGAGTATTTAGCATATATATTGTCTTTTGAAAATATATAATTAATAAACATATGTTCTTAACTAATATTATAAAAAATAATTAATTTATATTTTTCAATTTAGTATATTTTAATTAAATTAATCATAAAAACTAAAAGTACAAACTTTTCGTAAACATCATGAAATGCATGTTTGATAAAAAGATTAATATTACAAATATATAATGTCATAAAATTATAAAAACATTTTCCAAACAGACCATCTATCAAGTCTAACTAAAAAGAGTAGCTTGCAATGTAAATATTCCGTTTGTACTTCTACAACAATTGAAATTGGATTAATCTTGTGCCAAGAACCAGATTTAAACTGGTGACACGAGGATTTTCAGTCCTCTGCTCTACCAACATAAGTTCTAGATTCAAAACAAAAAAATTAACATAATACTCTTATGTCAAATTTCTACATAACGTACATAAAATATGATTTAAAAGAAAATGTAAGTCGATAACCTTATTCAACAATGATTTCTACTTTAATTTAAAAATTAAAGTACTAACAAAATTAAACTAATGAAAAAAAATAGATAATACAAAAAATTGCATCAAGTCACGTGAAGTAAAGGTTGATAATGAGAAGGAAATGAATTATAAATAATATTAAAAAAATATTTTTAGAAAACTTTAGAATCATAAAAATAAAAAGAAATTAAAATTAAAAAATTAAAATAAAAGTAAAAGAAATAAATTAAAAAATAATCAGCTTGTAATTATACCATGTAATTACCAACAATTCACCCCCTGTGAATTGGATAGTATAATTGTCATATGCCAATTATACCCAATTACCTGGTGGCCAAGTAACTACATGACCAACCAAACAAATCAGACAGTGTAATTACATCCAATTACACCAAATTCAATTACCAGCCTTGCCTTCCAAAAAGGCCATAACATCTATTTTGGGGGTTAATCATTAATGTACCATCTTACATATTGTTCATAATACATTAAATAATTATCGCACGCACACAAGCACACACGTGCGCGCGCGCACACACATGCGCGTGCGTGCGTATGTGAGTGTGTGTGTATGTGGTTATCTAATTATTTATATTTCGAACAGATTAAAAAAATACATACATATTAAAACTATAACTTGCTATTTTTATGTGTAAATGTAGATGATTTATTCAATTTTACCATTGATGACCATCTTTTTGATTTTAAAAGTAGATGATTTATCTTTTTAAAATTGAAAATTGGCATTTTGTGAGTGATCAATTTATTAAAATGACAATTATTTATCCTCAAATAATTCAAGTGAAAAATAGGAAACATGATAATAAAATTGTTCTTCTCATAGCTAGTTAGAAGGCCATAAAAAAATAATATTGTCCGACAATTATCTACCTTGACCCAATTACATAATAATTCAATGGTATATTTGGAAATTTTTTTTTTAAGGAGCTTTAATCCAAACACAAGATGAGGTTTAAAACAATGAGCCAAACACTTGATAAAATAAACACCGCATTACTAATCCCTGCGCTACTAATCCCTGCATTACTAATCCCTGTGCTACTAATCCCTGCATTACTAATCCCTGTGCTACTAATCCCTGCGTTATTAATTTTGTACGAAACGACCCCTAAATGGTGATAGCATCATTAACGGGGATAATTTGCTCCAACTAAAAAGGTTAACTAAACACAAAATTAATATTTATGATTGGGATAAGTTATCCCTACTTGTAGGTAGAATATTAATCTCGAAATAATTTATCCCTAGACAAAATTATGAAATAACAAAATTATCTCCTTAAAACCTCTTTTACAAACAAATAACTTATACTTAAAAATTATACCATGCATATTATTTGAATATGACAAACCAAAGAACCAATAAAAAAAGGCTGAACCCATCAGTAGCCCCTTAAAATTGGCACAAATTTTCACTTAAACACCTTAACTGGCTTTGCTCATTTTAGACACCTTATGTCAGGTCCTGTTGTGTCATTTTGACACTTTTTGTTGACATGATATGGTGAGTGTAATACACTTATAAAAAGCGCGTGAAAGGTGTCTTTAGCCGATTTTTATTTAATTTTTTCCTTCTTCTTTCCTATTTTTTGGCCACCATTTTTCCTACCTTAAGGTCCTTCAATGGTGAAAAGTGTTGAGAGTGATTTCAGTGTTGAATACACATCTCTATATGGATTAGATTGACTAACAATTTTTTTTACTGATATTCTTCTCAGCTTATCACTTTTCATAGCTTCTAAAAAGTACAATTGTAGATTTGACCATTGATTGTGATATTTGGCCTTAATTACTATCTCAATTCTTCATTAAAATGGCAGTCCTTAGTTTAGAAGCTGAGAAAATGACCACTTTGTTAGTGTATAATGGAATCCTCCTACTAATAAAACTAAAAAGCATTGAGATACGAGTCAGCGGAGAAGACGAAGGGGGTTGGGTTTAATTTGCCGGAGAAGACGACTAGGGTCATGGGTGGGTGGGTGGGGGGAGTTCTGCAAAGTAACTACTCTAAATGACTTCTAAACATCTAGAAATCATCCATAAATATGAATTATAACCTTGAATCCATAAATTCAAATTCAAGGAAAGTTAAGAGCTAAGTTTAGAGAGTTCTTAGAGTCTTTTCAAAGGTGTTTTACAAATGTTTTTAAACTTGTTTTAAGAATTGAGAATTAAGTTGAGTAAGAGTAAGAGTGAAGTTCATTTTCTTCAAAAAAAATATATGAGAACTAAGTTTTCCCAAAGAGTAAATGTTTTCACATTTAAACAAGAGAGGAAACATTGCTTTTCAAGAGAGCTTTGAGCTAGTTTTTGAGTAATTATCTTAAATCACAGAAAGAGTTATGTTTTTAAACATATGAGCTAGTTACATTTTGGGAGTAGTATTGAGCACCGATTTGGAGACGAGCTTGAGTTCATATAATTCAAAGTCTCCATAAACCTTGTAGCCAGCATGGGTAGAAAAGGGTCATACTTTTTAGATGATTCCTTAGTGCTTTTTAGCATAGACTAGTGGATCCACTTAGTATTTAGGTTCTATAGCCCCGACAAGGTATAGGACGGCCCTAGCAGCATGAGGCAAGACGTTGTATCATCACATAGCTCATAGTGATTGTTGTCGGTTAGACAAACTTCCACGAAGATATTTTGTATTCTTATATACACAAAGTTAATTGTATTTTCATATACAAAGTAAGTTATTGTTGTATTTTTAATACACATGTTTTAAAACTTTTCTTTATATTTCATTTATATTGAAATAAGTTGAGTTGAGACCAAGTAAGTTCCTTCAGTTTTCTTTCAAGCTTATGTCTTATTTTAGAATTCCCCTCGCATACTCGTACATTCAATGCACTGATGTCATTTGGCCTGCATCATTTTATGATATAGATACAGGTAACCAAGATCAGTATCCAGCACTTCGTTGATCCAGTTGAGCTTTAGAGTTGTTGGTGAGCCTCCTTGCTTCCGGAGGATCCCCATTTTATTATTTTTATTATGCTAGTTCATTAGGATGTCGTGGGTCTTTTCTCGACGTCCATCTCAGTATTAGAGGCTTCATAGACCATTAGAGATTGCTAGTTCATGAGTCTTTTTCATTTTCAACTTTAAATGTTTAGAGACTTGAGTTGTATTTTTGGCCAGTTGAATGTTTCTTTTAAGACATTCTAAGTTTATTGTATGAGTTTATCTTTTGAGTCTGTTTTGTGTTATTTAAGTCTTCCGCTAAGAGTTAAGCTAGGTCAAGGGTTCTCGTGGGGCCCGTAATGGTTCTTGAGTGCCAGTCCCGCCCAGGGTGTAGGCTCGGGGCGTGACAAACTTGGTATCAGAGCACACAGTTCAAGAGTCCTAGGGTGTCTATGAAGCCGTGTCTGTAGAGTCAGTGCTACGATCTCTTTCTGCATAGAGCTGCCAGTAGCATTGAGATATGACCTCTGTAAAGGTATCGGGTTAAAACTAGTTATCAGTGTGAAGCGAGCCACATATATAATTTGGAGGCAATAACATTTAGGAACTATCTCACTTATTTCATACTCATTTCGTGCGATGGAGTTTATCTATAAAGGTTTCTTCTAGTTCGTGCTTGCGCGCATTTTTCTGATCATTCCTCCACGAAGACCTGTCAGAGAACGTCCTACTAGGAGGAATGTCGAGGAACTAGGGGTTCCTAATGCACCTGAAGTGCAACCCCAACGAGGGGTCACTAATGCTAAGTTCTGAGAAGCTATCTGGATGTTGAGTCAAGCAGTAACTAATCTAGTTGACAGAGATAGAATCGATAGGAAGTGGCTGATATTTCTAGGATCCGTGAGTTCTTAAGGATGAATCCTCTAAGTTTCACTGGTTCAAGTGTCACTAAGGATCCAGAAAACTTTGTAGAGGAACTGCAGAAAGTGTTTAAGGTTATGCATGTTGCTGATGCTGAGAGAGTGGAACTAGCTGCATACCAACTGAAGGGTGTTGCTAGGATCTGGTTTGACCAATGAAAAAAGAGTCGAGTTGAGGGTGCACCAATTTTGAGTTGGGTTGTGTTTGAGAGTGCTTTCATGGGGAGTTTCTTTCCCCATGAACTAAGAGAAGCAAAGGTACGAGAATTCCTCACCCTTAAGAAAGAATCTATGAGTGTTCATGAGTATAGTCTTAAGTTCACTCAACTTTCCCACTATGCTTCAGAGATTTTTGGTCACATGATGAGCAAGATGAGTCTGTTTGTTGCTGGTTTGTCTCGTATGTCAAGTAAGGAGGTCAAGGTAACTATGCTAATAGGGGACATGAACATAGAAAGACTTATGATCCATTTGTTATAGGTTGAGGAAGAGAAGTTGAGAGATAGGGAAGAGTTCTGAAACAAGAAAGCTAAGACAGGGAATGAGTCTGGACAAAGAGGTAGTGGGATTCCTGCATGTGGTAAGTGTGGTAGGACCCACTCAGAGGTATGTCATGATGGCTCCACTGGTTGCTTCAAGTGTGGTCAGATTGGTCATTTTACGAAAGTGTGTCCTAAGAACAGGCATAGTAATGGTAATGGGGGCAATAGAGCCCAATCTTCTTCAGTTGCTCCACCAAACAGGGTTGCATCTACAGGATCTACTTTAGGGGTAGGCGGAGGAGTGAATCGTCTGTATTCTATGACTAGTCGGCAAGAGCAAGAGGATTTGCCAGATATTGTCACTGGTATGATCAAAGTTTTTAATTTTGATGTTTATGCTTTGCTAGATCCAGAAGCGAGTCTATCTTTTGTGACTCCTTATATTGCGATGAATTTTGATATTCTTCCTGAGAAACTTCTTGAGCCATTTAGTGTTTCTACACCTGTTGGTAAGTCAATTCTAGCAGAGAGAGGTTATCGTGATTGTACCATTTTTGTCAATCACAAGAGCACCATGACTGACTTAGTTGAGTTAGATATGGTAGATTTTGATGTCATTCTAGGTATGGACTGACTTCATACTTGTTATACCTTAGTCGATTGTAGAACTCGAGTTATTAGGTTTCAGTTTCCTAATGAGCCAATCTTTGAGTGGATGAGTAGTTTAACAATTCCTAAGGGTCGTTTCATTTCGTACCTTAAGACGAGAAAGTTAGGTTCCAAAGGGTGTGTCTATCACTTAGTCCGAGTTAATGACTCTAGTGTTGAGACACCTCCTATTCAATTAGTTCCAGTGGTAAGAGAGTTTCAAGAAGTCTTTCCAGATGATCTTCTGGAGTCCCTCCTAAGAGAGAAATGACTTCGATATAGATATTTTTTTCCCGATACTAATCCTATCTCTATTTCACCATATAGAATGGCACCATCAGTGTTGAAAGAGTTAAAAGAATAGTTGAAAGATCTCCTTGAGAAAGGTTTTATTTGACCAAATGTCTCACCTTGGGGTGCTCCAATTTTATTTGTGAGAAAGAATGATCGTTCTCTTAGAATGTGTATAGATTACCGTCAGTTGAACGAGGTTACTATCAAGAATAAGTATCCTCTTCCGAGAATTGATGATCTCTTCGATCAACTTTAGGGTGCCATTTGTTTTTCTAAGATAGACCTCAAATCTGGCTATCATCAGTTGAGAGTAAGAGAAAGTGATATCCCTAAGACAACATTCAGGACCCGTTATGGTCATTATCCACTTCTGGTCATGTCGTTCGGTTTAACTAATGCTACTACAACGTTCATAGACCTTATGAATAGAGTATTCAAGACTTATTTAGACATGTTTGTCATCGTATTCATTGATGACATCCTAATCTATTCGAGGAATGAGGAAGACCATGCTAGTCATCAAAGAAGAGTAGTTCTCCGAACTCTAAAGGTGTCACGCCTCGAGCTTACACATGGATGCGGCTAGAACTCGAGAACCATTACTAGCCTCAAGCGAACACTTGGCTTGACTTACTTACTCAGCGGAAGACTTTACTCTAGATAAATATACTTTAAAAAAATTATTGAACTGCTCAATAAATAACTTAGAATGCAATAAATAACATTCACTGCCAAAGTGGAAACTAAAGTCTCAACTTAACTGAAAAGGGAAAGTAAAGACTCATGAACTAACATCAACTAACTCTATCTATGAAGCCTCTAAACAACTGAGATGGATGTCGGGACAATACCCACGACATCCTAATTAACTAAAATACCAAAAGCAATAAAAAGGATCTTCTAGAAAGCAAAGAGGCTTACCAACTGACTCTGAGTGCTCAACCTGATCACCGAGGCGTTGGATGTTGATCCTGGTTACCTGCGTCTGCATCATAAAAATATGCAGGCCAACTGTGATCAGTACATTGAATGTGCGAGTATGCGAGTTGGAATGCTAAACATAACATAGGCTTGAAAAGATTATGAAAGATACACTTACCTTGGCTCTTTTCAACTCATGAATACTTAACTCAAAGTAAAGCAATAAAACACATGCAATATAACAAAAAAACAACTTAGTTCGTTAAAGAAAATGCAATAACAAACTCAACTTTACTCATATAATAAAGTAATATAGTTTTCTGTGGGAGTTTCTCTAACTGACAACCACCACTATGAGCCTAAGTGGTGATACAATGTCTTGCCCACGCTGCTAGAACTGTCCTATACTTTGTCGTTATATAGAATGCTTAACTAAGTGGATCCACTAGTCTATGCTAAAAGAATCTTAAGGACTCATCTAAAAAGTATGATTTTTTAGTACCCATGATGGCTACATGGTTTATGGAGACGTGAGTTATCTGAACTCAAACTCGTCTCCATATCGGTGCTCAATACTACTCCCAAAATATACTTAGCTCATATGTTTGTAAAAAAACAAAACTCTTTCTTTGGTTTGAGATAATTACTCAAAAACTTAACTTAAAAGCTCTTTTGGAAATCTCAGTTTCCTTTCTTTCTCAAATGTGAAAAACATTTCAACTCTTGGGAATACTTAGTTCCCGTATAATTTTTGAAGAATGAACTTTACTCTTACTCTTTATTGTAAACTAGCTCAAAATCTCTTTTAGAAATCAAGGTTTCCTTTGTTCTTTAAATGTGAAAACATTTAATCTTTGAGAATACATAGTCCCGATATACTCTTTTGAAGAAATGAACTTCAAACTTTACTCTTTACTCAACTCAAAACTCAATTCTTAAAACAAAGTTAAAACATTTGTAAAAAACTTTTGGAAAACTTTATGAACTTCTCTTAACTTGACTCTTGACTTCTCTTGACTTGACTCTTAACTTCTCTTGACTTACTCTTAACTTTCCTTGAATTGAATTATGGATTCAAGGATTGTGATTTGTGATAGGAAAGATCTCATGATGTTTAGGAATGATTTTAGATAGCTAAACATGAGAAATGATCAAGAAATCACTGCTTGGAAACTAGTCCGCGACGCAGAGGTGTATTTAAATTTTGGTCGCGAAAATACTGTGAGGTACAACGGTCCGTGACCGCTCTGCAACGCGAAGAGATTTTTCTCAAATCTGAGGAGCAAGTCCGCGACGCGGCCCCACTACCCAGATTCGCCCACTTTTCCTTCCCTAGTTTTCCAGTCTTAATTCACCTAAAATCGACTATTCTTCTCAACCTTTCTTTAGATTCAGATACCCAACATATGTACCCATGAACCTAACTCAAAACAACTCTAAAACTCGATGTAAAGATCTTAGAAACTTCTCAATTCAGCCCAATTCAAGAGCACCATTCAAGATTCATCAACTTTCTAGAACAACTTCGCTGAAATAAACATGCCTGACGCGTGGGTGAACGAACCCAACGCTATGAAAGACTGACATACCTCTTTAGGGATTAACCCTTGTTGAAATCCACAAGCTAAACTTTCAAGAACGATGAACTTTGCTCTTTTCTCCTCTTGCGTTCTTTCTCCAAAAACCCTAGCGTAAATCTCCAATTGCCTAAACTGAACCAATTCAGTTTTGACCCTTAATTAATTCACCAAAAATGAATTAAAATAATAGGGTATGGAAAAGATCAAAACATCCTTTAAAAATCCTGATTGGACATCTCACTTATACAAACTCGAAATTGCGCAAATTCAACGGCGTTGGAAAGATTATTCCAAGAGCTTTCCATCCATATCTAAAAGTTCATCTAACTCATGTTGAGCTAGGATATATGGCCATTTGAAGTTGACCAAAACNCTAAACGATGCAATGAATGCTTTAATTTAAAAATGACCTGGAGGGTCATTACAGGCCCGATGGTATGGCTCAGAATATAGAGATTCCAGAATGAAAGTGGGAGATGATCAATATGGATTTTATTACTGGTTTACCGCGATCTCCCAGACAACATGATTTTATTTGGGTGATTGTTGATCGAATGACCAAATCAACCTACTTTTTACCAGTAAAGACTACTCATTTAGTAGAGGATTATGCCAAGTTATATATTCAAGAGGTAGTAAGAGACTTCATGGAGTTCCAGTTTCGATTATTTCAGATAGAAGGGCACAATTTACTGCATAATTCTGGAAGTCTTTCCAGAAAGGTTTGGGTTCGAAGGTGAACTTGAGTACTACTTTTTATCCTCAGACAAATGGTCAAGCAGAGAGCACTATTCAGACTTTAGAAGATATGTTGAGAGCTTGTGTGATTGATTTCACAGGTAATTGGGATAATCACCTACCTCTCATAGAGTTTTCTTACAACAATAGTTACCACTCTAGCATCCATAAGGCTCCTTATGAAGCTCTTTATGTGAGAAGGTGCAAATCTCTTATTAGATGGTTTGAGGTTGGTGAAGCTGAGTTGATAGGACCAGATCATCAAGCTATGGAGAAAATGAAGGTTATTGAGGAAAGGTTGAAAACAACCCAGAGTCGTTAGAAATTCTATACAGATGTTGGGAGAAGAGACTTAGAGTTTGAAGTAAATGATTGGGTATACTTAAAGGTTTCACCCATGAAGGGTGTTATGAGATTTGGTAAGAAGGGGAAACTTAGTCCCATGTATATTGGTCCTTACAGAATATCTAAGAGGATTGGTAATGTAGCTTATGAGTTGGAGCTACCGCAAGAGTTAGCAGCAGTTTATCCAGTGTTTCACATTTCTATGTTGAAGAAGTGTATGGGAGATCCTTCACTTATCATACCTACAGAAGATATTGGTATTAAGGATAGCTTATCTTATGAGGAGATTCTTGTTCAGATTCTAGATCGTCAGGTTCGCAAGTTGAGGACCAAGGAAGTAGCATCAGTCAAGTAGTTCATGAGTCTTTTCCATTTTCAGCTTTAAATGTTTAAAGACTTGAGTTTCCTTTTTGGCCGGTTGAATGTTTCTTTTAAGACATTATAAGTTTATTGCATGAGTTTATCTTTTGAGACTATTTCATGTTATTTAAGTCTCTCACTAAGAGTTAAGTCAGGTCAAGGGTTCGCTTGGGGCCAACAATGGTTCTCGAGTGCAGTTCCGCCCAGGGTATAGGCTCGGGGCGTGACATTAGGTAAGAATAAAGGTTTTCTGGATCAAACTATTAGCCGTAGAGAATTTAGACCAAACTATTAACAATAGGAGATTTTTAGACCAAACTGATAACTAAGAGCATTTTATTCAATTTCATATAATTAAGGTTTTTTTTTGTTCTTTTAATAATATATATAGAGGAAATAAGTATATTTATGCAGACCTCCCATTTGCCAATGTACATTATGATTAAAGAAAAATAATCATAATGTTGTCTTCATAAAGGTAGTGATGTTTCTAATTTATTTGACAAGATCAGTTAGTAACCCACTACCATAAAATACCATTACGCAAATAAAATAAAATTAGCTCATTAAGTGCATGAATCAATAGTTTGCTCTTCCATTGATCAATATGAATCAATGATAAATTTCTTAATCAATTACTAATTAAATTATTCTATTCCATTTTTAAAAAAACAAGCGGGGTACTAAAAAAACACAATCAATCTTGTTTTTCACTTTGCATTATTAAAAATATAAATTAATACAAATAGAGGGGGAAGCAAAATATGAGACCCAGAAACTAAAAAAAGATGAGCATATTCTTTAGGTTCACCAATGAATTAAAAGGCATAGTATAGTATTGGTTTCAGGTTTTAAATTATCAAAACTCAAGTTAGAACCATCAAAGGATTTGGTGCAGTAGGTTTAGTTACATTAAACCTCCCTTAATCAGAGGTTCTGAATTCGAGCATTGAAAATTCTTAATAGAAAACACTCCTCCTGAATGGATCCCTATGTAACACGAATTCAGAACAGTCGGACTCCAATACAAATACTGGACACCGAGTGAAAAAATAAAAACAATTGAAACTCAAGTTGGAGAAGTATGAATTGGAAAAGGGGAAAAAAACTTTAGGCGCATTGACGTGATGGTGAGATGTTAAGCCTTTTCTTGGGGAGTAATGATGACATCTTTAACACTTTATGCTTTATGTAAAGGGCGAGGGTGTGTGTATAGTAGTTTGGAAAAATACATATAATATCCTCCAAAGAAGTTCGATTTTGTCCATTATATATGAAGATATTGTTGGAATATAAAAATAAGCAACATAAGTAAATAGTTAGATAATTTGAATGTAATATATATAATAATACATAATTATAGATTTTAATGAAACATAAAGTGTGACCACGATCGCAGATTGCACTTTCCACGAGCAAATCCGTTCACACAATTGTCTTCCAGTTCCACAGTCTTTTTCTGTGTAATCTAAGTTATATATGAATATGTGACATGTGTATGGAAAAATTTCTCGTGGAAGAAATTGGGTAAAAACTTTCCCTCCTTGATAGATATGAAAATATTTCATCATAGAGCATCTGTGGTCTAGTGGTAGAATTTTTCTATGTAAAAGTATATATCTTGGTATGATTCCAACTAACTATATTTTCTTTATCTGTATTTCTAAAAGTCGACCCGGTCTGTCTTTTTTTAAAAAAAAAAATACATTCTTTGTCGTCTTTTAATTTATTGAAACTCACAATCTGAGTAGGTTATCCCTTAGTTTTAACTGACCCTGTCCTCTAGTGTCGTGATCCAACCCATGCCAAACCGACGATGTACATTGTATCGATTTGGCGTTGGTCTTCCTTACAAAACCAACCATGTCTATCTAACAACCATGGGCATGACCAATGACATGAGGAGGAAAGACGAGGAAAGAGATGAAAAAATGTCGAAGATGATGATGCAAGTGAAACTTTTGGCTAAACTTATGATGGGCAACAAAACAAAAGTGTGAATGCCATTGGATCATATGGGGCAGCATCTCATGAGGAAGAGGTCGCATATGCGTTTTAATTTTATCTTGCCTAGGTTACCAAGGTACCAACCAAGGTTCTTGGCGTCCTTGAGAAGAAAATCAAGGTTTGAGAGATCGAGATGGACAATGGAGAGATAGAAATAGGAAGTGTCATGTTAGAGATCGTAATAGAATGCATGATAGATACAACCATTGAAGTTCAAAACATGCTTCCTCAAAAGGCTGAAGCTCTGCCTAACCAACCAAATGAGTGACCCTATGAGATCAAAGACGAAGATATGCTAGTTTGTGTGCTAAAGAGGTTTGAGTCAACCGACAATGGGGTCAAAGAACTCAAAAATGATGTATCAAATCTGACCAAAATGAACTCTCATTTCGCTTCGATCAATCGAAGCTAGACAAATGATTTCTAAGGGTTGAACATACAGTCTATTTCGGGGTAGGTGTATGGATTCTAAAACCCCTACTCTTTAGTCGGTTCCCGTCGTTCAAGAGTTTCTGAAAGTGTTTCTTGATGATTTACCTGATGTTCCTCCCGAAAGGAACATAGACTTCGATATTGACCTTCTCCCAGATACGCAACCTATTTATATTCCTCCTTATCGTATGGCTCCGGAACAATTAAAGAAGTTAAAAGAACAATTGAAAGAATTATTGGATATGAGTTTCATCCGGCTAAGTATCTCTCCACGGGGTGCTCTAGTTTTGTTTGTTAAGCATTTAGAATCTCAAATGAACCATTTCTCGGTGCAAAAGAAGCCAAGGGCCAAATGTTCACTTCCTAGTGGCATCTTCGTAATCCTAAGAATGATGGTCATTGTATAACAATAGTTACTAGAAGTAAAAAGTTGCTTGATAATGTGAATGTTTACCCAAGAGAGTTGTGAATGAAAAATTGGATGATGGGGGGTGAAACTTAGTACACCCATACCAATTGTTGTGGATGCTGATTTTATGAATAATGAGAATGTGCTTACGAAAGAAGAAAAGAAGGACGAATATCCTACTGTGGTAGTTGACGTCGAGGACGACAAAACCAGTAAGGGTGATGTGCCTAAGTGTCCACCTCTGTACCTCAAAGGTTAATAAAAAGGAAAGATGACAATCAATTAAAAAAAAAAATTGGATTTGTTTTGAAAATTGTTCGTCAATATATCATTGGTTGACACACTCTTGAAGATGTTGGGGTATACTAAATTCATGAAAGAGTTACTGAAGAAAAAAGAGTTGTTGATATGGGCACAGTGGAGCTGTCACATCATTCCAGTGTTGTCATGGCAAGTAACTTAGCTCCAAAACGAGAGGTTCTAGGAGTTTTTACAGTTTCGTGCACCATTAGGATGTACTTATTTAACAAAGCATTGTGTGACCACGGGGCAAGTATGAACTTGATGCCCCTTGTGATTTTCAAGAAGTTATGTCTAGTAACTCCTAAACCCACTTCAATGAGGTTTCTAATGGTTGACCTCTTTATAAAGTTGGTGGGGATTCTCTTTAACATCTTGGTCAAAGTCAACAAATCCATCATTCTCTCGACTGAATTTGTTGTGTTGGATTGTGATATCGATATTGAGGTGCCTATAATATTAGACCAATCGTTCCTTGTCACTGAGCGTGCTTTTATAGATGTAGATCTAGGATAACTCAAGTTTAGAGTTGGGAATGATGAAGTGACATTTGATGTGTGCAAACTGATAAAACCACAAGATAAGTGTAGGATGGTGTCAGTAATTGAATCCATGAACAAGTTGGTTGAAGGTTCATGTGAGGAAGTTGTACCCCTAGACATTGGTAGAAAAATGAGGTACGTACATCACACTGCAATGTTAAATCAAGTGCTTTTTGGGAGACAACCCAAGTATTTTTAAATTTTTTTTTATCTTCACTTCTTGTTCTTTTTTATTTGTTTCAGGGTTGTGAGGAGATACTAAGTGAAAAATAATGAAGTTTGAGCATAATATGCTATCATTGTTTTCTCCATTTCTATGTTTCTATTGACATACTATCTCTACATATTTGTGTTAGTAATATTAACGAAGGGAATATCTTTTTTTTAAAAAAATTGTCTTATTCTAAATGATGCTCTTAGAATACATATGATGAACTTTATACATGTGAGACATCTCATAATTTTGTTTATAATTGAATAGTTATAATTATTTTCATTAATGACATATAACTAGGGACGGGAATTTTTTATAGGAATGCAGAAAAATGTATTTTGAATGTTATACATATGATATTTCTCATGAATTTGCTTATATCTTAAACCGTAATAATTGTATTTTTAAACGACAAAAAAGTAGGTGTGATTTTTTTATAAAAATGAAAAAAACAAGGTATTCTAAATGTTATACATGCGATATTTCACATGAATTTGTTTTTATCCTTGATGGTAATAATTATATTTGTGGACGGCACAAAAATAGGTGTGAATTTTTTTTTGTACAAGTCCCAAAAAATAAAAGTATAGCCCTCTTCTAATATTGGAAGAACTCTTATAAATGCTAAAGAATTTTTTGATATATTTGCATATTCCTCTTTATATTGAGTTGGTCAATACTACACCACTTGTCAATTTTAAACGTAAGTTTTTCATCCATATACAAACAGAGAATATATTCTTTGAAGATGAATTATTGAGGTGTGTTTAAGAAGTTTGTGTGATGCTGGTAAATCATGACAAAGAATCTTTTACTAAGGTGATTGAGTTGCTAGAGTCTTATGAATATAAAGGTGATATCTCTAAATATTATTTGATTGAACTAAATTTTATCTAATTTTCTTTAAAATGGTTTTTCTTGTTTGAGGATTATAAGTTCTCTATATTCTTTTAAGAGATATCACTTCTATATTCATATGACTCTAACAATTCAATAATCTTAGTAACAAATTTTTTGTCATGATCTACCAACATTACATAAACTTCTTAAATAATACCATAAAGAAGACATCATTGTCCACATTTTATGTGTTTGATAATGAAAGTTAGATATCTACTACATTGCTTTAATTTTTTTGCATTTTTTTTCGTGTTGTTGTGTTTGGTGGATGGTTGACATAGCTACCAAGGAGTTTTGGTAGGTGAAATTACAACCTGAAATTTTGGGTCGTAACAATCTCACATGAATTTATACTTATCTATTTCTAAAATTTATTATCTTTGTTTTTCTGTATTTCCCTTTTCCCTCATGTCTAATTAAGGTGTTTGAAGATTATAATACATTTTTTACTCTTACTATCATTGTTTACTCTATTTTCCTATTTCCAATGACACACTACCTCTACATGTCTATCTTACTGATCATCTATAAAGGAATCTCCATTCTAGGTGATGTTTTTGAAATACATGTTGTCAACGTTATACATGTAAGATATCAGAAGAATTTAGTTTTTCTTGAATAGTAATAATTATAACGACACAAAATTAATTCTGGAATTTTTTATTCAAGTGAGAAAAATGTGTGTAGAATGTTATACATGTGATATTTCAAGTGTATTTGTTTTTATCTTGAACGATAGTAATTGTTTTCGTAAACGATACAAAAATAGGTGTGAAATTTTCTATACAAGTCCCAAAAAAAAAAATGAAGCCCTTTTCATATATTAGAAGAAATCTAATAAATTCAAATAAATATATGAAAATATATATTCCTTCTTAAATAAAAAGTGAAATAATAAGATACACTCATAATTTGTTAGACTTCTGCTTGGGTGATTTAATAAAGTCCTTTTCATAATAAAGCCCTTTTCATAATAAGATACACTCATAATTCCTTGATAAGGGTTTCATTACACCAAGTGTCTCACCTTTGGCAGCTCCATTCCTTTTCATGTGAAAGAAATATGGTTCCTCAAAATATGTATCGACAATCGCTAGTTAAACAAAGGTACCATACAAAATAAGTATCCTCTTCTTAGAATTGATGACTTGTTCGGCAAGCTTCAGAGTGCCACTTGTTTCTCTAAGATAAACCTCAGATTCGGCTATCATAAGTTGAAAGTTAGAGAAAGTGATTTTGAATTTATTATCATGTCTTTTGGTTTGACTAACACTCCTGTAGCACTTATGGATTTCATGAATAAAGTGTTTAAGCATTATTTGAACATGTTCATTATTGTATTCATTGATAACATCCTAATCTACTCCAGAAGTGAGGAGGATCATGATAGTCATTTTATAATATTATTTAGACTCTTAAAGATCACGAGTTATTTAAGTGTTTCAAGTGTGAATTTTGGTTAAGGTCTGTGTCATTTTTAGGGCACATGGTATCCAACGAGGGTGTCCAGGTTGACTCTCAAAAAATAAAAGTTGTAAAGAATTGATATTAGGAGTTTCTTGTGTTTGGCCGGATATGATAGAAGATTCGTAGAAGGATTTTCTTCCATTGCATCTCTTTTGACTAAGTTGACCTAGAAGATGTTTTATTTAGAAATATATGTAAAGGGAAAAATGACTTAGTTTTTCGAAAAATCGATTAAACTTATAGTTTAAGAGAAATCGAATTTTCAAAGGGACAGAGTCGCCACTTAATTTTTAGTAAAAAAATCAAGAAAAAATATAAGGTTTTTCAAAAGATTCAAACAGATAAAATCGATTGAAAACAAGGGTTCGAGTTCAATGTACATTCCGAGAAGGTGTTAGGCCCTCGGAATGCCCGCTAACTCGCGGTTGACCGGCGATTTGACCAAAATGATTTTTGACTAATTTTGAAAAAAATTTAACTAAGTAAAATGACTCACTTTATTTTAACTAATTATTTTTTAAAATTTAACTAAGTAAGGAACTCATGACTTTGACTAATTTTGAAAGTTTAATGAATTAAAAGAACTCAATTATCTTAATTAATTTTTGAAATTTTAACTAAATAAAAGAACTCATTTATTCTAACTTATTTTGGAAATTTTAACTAATTAAAAAAAAAACTCATTTATTTCAACCTACTTATTTATTACTATTATTATTTTTATTTATCTAAAGGGATATGAACTAGAGGGGAATTTTCTAAAGGGAAATAATTTAAGTGTTGAAAAGACTAATATTAAAATAAGAACTAAGTAATAAAATATATATCTTAATCTGAAAATATAGAATGACCATTCTCGGGGATTCAATTAAATTGAACCATAAGATAATCAAAATGTTAGTCAAATACAACAAAATAAATAAGAGCAAGAAGAGGCAATTGAATTCGGGCCAACCCAAATTCCCAAATCTGCAAAAAAAATAAGACAACAATTTATTGGGCTTTTGGCCCTTTTCCCATTTCCATGGGTCATGATATACACCAAGTGTATATTTGAGGTATATACCATGTATACCGCTAATTATTGGACTCCCGGGCCTGTATTTTTATTTGGAATCTGTATATTCCGCATTTTTTGCCTGCTTTCCCGTATTTGGCCCTGTACTTTGTATTTTCCGGCTGTATACCAATGTATACGATAGGTATATCAGTGTATACATGCCGTTTTTCAGCCTGGTTTCAGCTTTCCAAGGCACAGTTTCGATTTCCAGCCCCTGTTTTCCCTATATAAACTTGTGATTTCGAACTTGACACCGAAGGGGGTGGTTCGGGAAGAGTTTCGGGCCTAAATGGCCCATTGGAGATGCAAGTGGAAGGAAAGAGTCCCGTCGGGCTCGTCACAAGGGTTCATGCATCAAACGGGAAAGAAACAATTAGTATAACTTGAAAGACATTCAAAATTAACACTAAATTTTTAAGTCTGAACCTTATAATGCGAAATCAAAATTGGTAAAATATACTAAAATATTTCTCAAGTAAGATCGATTCTATTTATGAGTAGTTATAGATAGGTAGACACATTTAATGAATACACTCAACGACCATGACAACTAGTAGAAGGATTAGGAAAAAAAATCAAATTAACATCATTCATACCAAAATTTCATAATTTTGTATAGCTAAAGCAAACATGTGGTCGACAATATTATCAAAATGCAACTAAACAATTAACTGGAACGAGTTGAAAATTACAATGGAACACATTTATCAAAATAAAACAAACTAAACATATACTAGTGTATTCATTCAAACAACAACCTAATAGTAAAATTAATCAAGCAAAAAAAAGCATAAAGTGGCAACTGTGAACTTATAGCAAATTATGATGGAACACGTTTATCAAATAAAACAAACTAAACCTATACTAGTGTATTCATTCAAACAACGACATAACATTAAAAAAATTTAAAAAAAAAAGCGGCAACTATAATATAATTTTTTAGCACCAAAGACTAATACACCTAAGATAATTCTTCAAGACAAAACTAAAAGAGACTAATATTAATTTCACTAAAATAGGACATGAACAGAAGCATATCAAAACAGTAAAGCAAATCAGGAAAGTAAAGTCTGCGGGAAAAAATTACAATAGTAATTAAAAATTATAAAAATGGAAATAAAAGTGGCCAAAATTTGAACAAAGTAACGAAACACATAATAAAAGTCAATCAACACTCACAAAGAAAAACCAAATCGACATCATTCATACCAAAATTTCATAATTTTTTTTTTGATTTGCACCGGGTGTCCGAGTCTCTTTGAGCCCCGACTAATCCCGGGGGTGCACAGGCCCTCGGCAAGGAGTTTCCCGCAAGTGCACCACGGTTAATTCAGGTTTTACCCAGTCCGATGGCCCTCAGAAATTGTTTGCACCTAGTGGGTTTCGAACTTGAGACCTTGAAAGGGAGCAAACCCCAAGGCTCAAGTCAATTGCCAGCAGGCCAACCCCTGAGGGTTCAAAATTTCATAATTTATATAGCTAAAGCAAACATATTGTCAACAATATAATCAAAGTGCAACCGAACAACTAACTGGAACGAGTTGACACATATTGTCGAATCCAAGTATTCCAAATCCACCCTTTTGAGATAGAATAGACAAACCTTATATCTAAAGTGAGTCATAGTAAGCCACGCCTCAAAGCAAATTTAGAAATTTAAGTAAACGCCCTACAACATAAGGAATTTGCCGAGGATATTTCGAAGAACGGGTCCCTTTCATATTAAAATCCATCAAATAAAGCCACTGATTCCTACCATATAATCTATTATGGAGGCAACACATAAATCAAACACATATTGGAAAAGAAAAGAGGACAAGAAAACGGCCTAGAAGACATACGCCTAACCCAACCCACCGATTAAACATGGACCAAGGACGCATCAAAACAGGACGCTAATTTTATCACGGACAAACTTGGACTTGGACAAAACAGGAAAACTCGACCAAATTATCGCATACAAGCTAGATGTATATATCTATATATGAGCAGAAGGACATAATTCAAGTCATAGACCAAGTCGTGAACTCGCAACATAAAACTCGACTTAAACCAAGTCAGCTATACTGAAATCGCAAGAGGAACTCTACTTAGGACATTTTCGACATTCACAAATGCACATTCAAGATGAAGAATAGCGAAGCGAGCAAACTCGAACATATGAACAGAGAAGTGACAAACTCAATATAATATCCATCTTTCAATCAGTGTGAAACTGGATCAAGATGCCCTTAATAACATATGCAATACATTAAGATAACAAGATTTTGAAGACGCCCTATTGGAACAGCGAAGTCGGAAAGAGTATGGTAAATGGAAGAGTGTTACCTTCTTTAGTGCAGCAAACTTGGGACAACAGCAAGCAGAACGATCTTTCCACCACCAAAAGTGAAGATCCGAGCGGAAGTTCCGAACTCAAACGAACGACTAGCCTTCTCCGAAACTGGAATCGAAGAAACCTTTGTTTTCTAGCCCTTTTTTTATTAAGTTACTCTCTATTTTCCGCTCAAAAATTCCAACTCTGAATCCCCTTTTACAATGAATAAGAGGAGAATATATATAGGAGACTACTAGGGTTCGAAATATTTTGGGGGGGGGGGGGGNGAAATCGGATTGAAGCCCCATTTCAAAATTCAAACTCTCAAAAACCTTTCACCAATTCAGACAAACACCATTTTCTCTGAAATTTGCCTTATTCCGAAAGAGGAAATGGGAGATGGCCGTCTTGGATCGATTCCAACGTCCTTGGTGAGCCACGTGGCGTGATCCCGCAATTGCAAGGACGATTCTTGGATGGAAATAGCGTTGGAACAGTACTGCTGGAGCAGTACTGAATTGCTGCTACTTGATCCAGTTGTTGGGAGCTGCTGTTGAAGTTAAATTTGGATTAGGATTGGGCCGGGTTAGGGGATTAATTGGTTGGGTCGGTGGTGGGCTGCTTGTATTGTTGTATTGTGGGAATTAAATTAAGTGTTGGGTTGTTGTAATTAGAAAAAATGGAATTAGAATGGGTAATTAGTGGGCTGGGGCAGTGAATGAGGCTGGGAACTGGAATTTGGGGAATTGTTGGTCAATTTGACTTAAGCACATAGCCACATTAATTGCAATTTCGATCAAATTGAGGTAATTAATTAATTCGGCTAGAGTTTAAGCGAAATGAATAAATATAACTAGTTAACGAGCTTCTTAAATCTAACGAAATAAAATAATTAGCGTAATGAACTAATGACTCAAAATATAAATTACTAATTTAGACAAAATTAATTTAATAAAGTATTTAAGTAAAACTAAAATCTTTTTGAGACCATTTTCGAATATTTATAAAAAATGTACCAATTATATACGTAACACATATATTATTTAAAAATTATAAATAAGTGATAAGCTATTTAAAATGACTTGAAAATATTTTTATCTTATTTTATATTTATTTATTATTATTATTATAAATTTTCTAAAACTAATTATTCAAAATCGTTTGAAATTAAAAAGCTCGATGATTAATCTATATTGTAGAGGTCCAAAATTGGGTGTCAACAATCAGAACATCTAGAGAACAAAAATTATCAATTGAGTATATGAATTTTTTTTCCCGTGAAAATGTTTCATGAAAATTTATGGCGTAAGTTGATTATGGTAACATGAACAACTTTGGTTGAAAATGTTGAGTGGAATAGAGAAGATATTCATGGAGCAGAGCCCAAATAAACTCAGCAAAACGTATACGTTAAATGCTGAAAAATTGAAGAAGAAAGATAGTTTGACGCAATGAAGGAGAGAAAGAAATTACAATGATTTATTAAAAAAATGGAGTTTATAATAGCAATATTTTTTACACTATGGTTAAGTTAAAAGTGCAGCAAAGTTTGGCTCAACACATAGCAATCATTGGCTAAAATTTCGCCAAAAGTATAGCAAACAATTTTGTCAAAAATTCAGCAATAGTAAAAGAAAAAATACAACAACCTGCGGCTGAGAATACAACACAAAAAGAAGCAGCAAAAGGCAAAAATACAGCAATGATTCAACAGAAGTTATTGTAGCAAACACAAGTGAGTACGGTAACGTGAAAAGTTAAATAACAAACAAAGAGAGAAGATAAGCAAGAAAAAATCACTGAAAGTACAGTCAACAAAGTTAAGAGCATTAATTGGTATAACATTATGACTGGAAATTTTGTTTATCTCATCATCATTTATTTGCGCTTGTATTATCTCAAATAAAAAGGTTTGAAGCCTTAAGAGGTAGGTCATCTCTGTCATTTCCTTCAGCTGGACTATATAAACAGTTACCCTTGATAGAATAAGTTGTTCCTGCAATGTTAGCATTTAGGTTAGTCAAAATTAAACATTTGAAATTTAACTAATTCGCCAAGCACAATCTGAATTGAAATGTGAAATTTTAAACTAAAAATCTTGAACTGATATGATTGCGAGCTAACTCTTAGTTAGCTTTAAAAACAGATGAAGTAAAAGAATTCAAAATTTTACAATGTGTAGCATGAGGGTGCTTACTTGTTACATTTGTTTCTTTTAAAAGTATCATGAGAATGTTTTTCGAATGATTTCGTCATAAACTACGTTATATGTAGAATGATCATATGTGTCTTCTACCGTAGACAGACGTATTAATATTTTTAGGTTCTCTGAACATTTTGCTCAAGATAAAGCAACATAAAATTGTCCATGTGAAAAAACTGGTTCACACAAATATATTCCAACAAAATCTAATGTTTGACCTTAAGCTTTGTTTATAGTCATAGCAAAACATAACCTTATCGAAAAATGTGTTCTTTTGAAGGGAACTGGTAGCTTCTCATCTTGTGATGCTAGTAATGGTATCTTTGGAATAAAAACATGTTTATTTTTAAAATCACCACTGGAAATAGTAGCATTGATAACATGTGACTTAAAATCATGACATATCAATTTTTCGAGATGATTCCAAAAATGAGAGTATAATAAATTTTGACTAATAAAACCTTCTTTTTTTCTACTACGAACAACAAGAAGTGTTTGTCTAAAGTCTCCCCCAAAAACTAATACTTTTCCACCAAAGAGTGTTTTTGTATTCATAAGATCTTTTAAAAGTGTATCAAGAGCTTCAATCGTGTGTTTTTTTGCCATTGAGACCTCATCCCAAACAATTAACTTTGAATATCGAATTAGAGTCGCTAACAAATTCTGTTTACTAATATTGCAAGTGAAATTCTCATCGATGTCAACAGAAATTTTGAAACGTGAATGAGCTGTTCATCCTCTCGGAAGTATTGAAGCTGCCACACCAGAACTTGCAGTTGCCAAAGCTATGCATCCTTTTGTTCTTACAGCAGCCAACAAAGCTCGATAAAGAAGTATTTTTTCAGCTCCACCAAGACCATCAATGAAAAAAGCTCTTGATTAAATGGAATATACTCTTTCAAGAATTATGTTATATGCCCTTTTTTGTTGAACATTTAATTTGCTTTGTAGAAGTATATCTTCTTCAGACACTATCATATTTCTTTCGCCTCATTAGTTGTTCTGAAAGAGCTAACATTTCCAAATATATATTTGAATTCATTTATGTTACGTCCCAATGAAAATAGAACTTCATTGATATGATTTAAAACTAACTACTGGATATCGTTTTTTCTAACATTTGAAATTGTTTTAAAATCTTCCAACATAGAGTCTTCATATTTTTTCCAAAGATATTATGGGTTACCAGGATTACAATAAACTACTAATGTTGAAAATAGTCTTCTTAAACTATAAGGCATTTGATAATTTACAACTTCAGACATACACTTAATTACGTTGTTATCAGAATGTAATAAGCCTCTTTTTTCTACAGCTTCCCTAAATGTAGTGCAGCATCTTCCATTCATTGTACGAAGATCTTCGTATGATTTTGGTCATCTTACGTTCATTAGAAGCAACCTAAGATAATATATTTCTCCTTCGGTTGGATGACATGTGACAATACGTTCGATAGTAAGGCGTTGTTTTCGACTTGACTACATTTTGAATAATGATGACCATACAAAGTGTGGGAAACTCTTTATACAGTAAATTGAGATTTATAGCATCGTTATTGATTTTGTTCATGAGAAAAAATTATGTTAACATCGTTTTCCTTATCATTGGATTGTTTATTATTTGATCCACAATTTCCTTATGTTAACATCGTCTCTTTATAAGCAAACAGACGTCATGCAGCCTCTGGTGGAAAAACCCATCTAGCAGATTGGTATTCTTTGATTTCATCTATTTCTACATTATTATTATTATTATGTACACAAAATGCAATTTTGTCATGTCCTTTGCAAATATATTTGTAAATGTATTTGACAACCTTAATGTCAGAACATATTTCAACATTAATATGACAACCGAATTTCTTGAGTAAAAATGGATTGGACGAAACAATCCAAGAATTATCAATGTTGTGTCCTCTAACTTTGACTGGTGTGATCATTTTTTATCTTTTGTAAAGGGGATACAAATTCTTTCCTTTGGTTATTTGTTCAGTAAGTTCTTTTGAATATTTAAGCTTACATTTTCCTTCTTTTTGCATGCAAGAATTTGAAGGATTTAAATAGCCACAAGGACCATGGATCATGTGCTTGGTCACAAGTTTGTATAGATGATGATCAATATGGGGATCAGGTAATTCAGCACATACAACTTTATCATATGCTTATGGTGTTAGCAATTTATATTCATCCATAAGTATAATGAGAAAATGGGCATGTGGAAGACCCCGTTTTTAAAACTCAATTGTATACATAAAAGTTGCAACCTTTCCAAATATGTTATTTTTTTGAATATCTATTTTAAGTTCTTCTACTTTTGCTCTGAATACTCTACTAACTAAATCAGGTCTGTTTTGAACTTCCTCCATTGGCTGTAAATGTTCTTGTATTTCAGGCCAAGAAGGATTACAAGTCATCATCAAAAATATGTCGGGTTTTTCAAAATGTTGTACCAAAGCAATGACATCCATATATCTTCGACACATATCTCTTGGGCCTCCTATGAAACTGTTGACACCTAATTTTGACCCTCCCCGATAATAATTAATCTCGAGCTTCTTAATTTTCAAATGATTTAGAATAATTAATTTTAGAAATCTCGAAAAAAAAAAAAATATATATATATATATAGTTTGCAAGTTAGTTTAAATAATTTGTCACTTTTTATAATTTTAAATAATAATATGTCTTCTATATAATTTTGAATATAATTAGTATTTTTATGAATATTCGAAAATTGTCTCAAAACGATTTAGTTTTATTTAAATATTTGGCTATTTGGTTTAAATTAATTAGTAACTTATATTTCGAGTTAATTAGTTTATAATTAAGTTAATTATTATATAATTATGTGTCTAATTAATATATTTTATAAATATCTGAAAATCATATCAAAAGATTTTTATTTCTTTTTAGTTAAGTGTTTTACTAACTTAGTTTAATTTAAATCATAATTACGATTTTGCATTAATTAGTTCATGTTTAAATTAATTATATTATTATCAAGTTAATTATTTTATTTCATTAAGAATAAGAAGTTCGTAAATTAATTATATTAACCTGTCTTATTTGACTTTTAGCCGAATCTATCTTAATTAACCAAGATTGGCTATATCCTTAATTCCAAATTGGCTATGGTTTAGACCTATATGGTCAAAAACTTAAATCCAATTCACACGTCCAACTTAAAAAGACCAAAGTTGGGCCATTAATCAATTTACTGCAGCCCACCAAATAACTCCCTGACCCGGCCCATCTCTTTGTCCCAAAGGAAACCCAGATGCTCAACTTTAGCATCCAACTCCAGCAATTCCCACAACCCAGCAGTTGTACGCATCAATACACGGTGCAAACGACGAGAATAAACAGCGATCCAAACGGCAACAACGCGTGAGACACCACCCGACCCCTGTACGCGCTTCACTCTTCCTCACGCGACAAGAACGCACTCTCTAACGTTCACAAAGGACATGGCGTCAAGTAGACGGAAAGCAGTACGCTGGGTCTCTCTTGTCGTCTTCTCCCGCGTCCCTCTCAACTTGTACAGCTCTTCGCAGCAGCATCAGGTAGGCAGCAAGCACGCGACTTCTGCCCTTTCCTCTTTCGGAATGGGTTGAAATCGCGAGAAAAAAAGATGCCTCACCCGATTTATGAAAGTGTTTGAAAGACTTTTGAACTTTTGAATTTTTGAATTTGGCCTTTTGAATCCGATTTTTATTCCTTTCCCCCCAAAATCCGAACCCTAGATATCCCCTATATATACTCCCTTTTATTCACGGAGAACGGGGGATTTTTGATTTTTCTTTGGAGTTGAAAATTTGGGCAGAGAACAGGGGATTTTTTGGGGGAGTTGGAAGAGTTTTTTTTTAGCAAAAAATATAAGAATAGCTTAAGGAGAAGCAGTCGGAAGATATATGAAATACACTCTGAAATAGAGAGAGGTTAACTCGTCTAAGAACTTAGTTTTATTTTATTTTTGGTGCTATCCATCGCCCTATCACAAGTTCATTCGAACTTGAGTTAGCTTCTCGGATTTCTGTCCAGACTCCCTATTTGCTATCCGGGGTCAAGTTCGCGTAGTGGTGAAGTCGTTGCTAGCTCTTGGTTCCCGTTCGCTGCCCCAAGAAAG
>NC_064290.1:54756798-54775885 GCF_019186545.1 Solanum stenotomum
GGAGCCAAGTCATCACCGGTGGCATTTACCAGCTCCACCGTGTAGAAATCACAACCTCGAGAGACATCATCAACGATCGGTGCATACCCATTGGAATGACTCCCTTCACCATAAATGACCAATTCCTTGTCCTTCCAAACAAACTTCATTAGTTGGTGAAGGGTAGAAGACACAGCCCCAGCCATATGAATAAACGGCCTTCCCAGAAGCAAGTTGTAACTAGTGTTGATATCCAACACCTGGAACTCCACATTAAAATCCACAGGACCCACCTGAATATCCAAGTTCACCGCACCCAGTATGTCTCTTTGCACTCCATCGAAGGCCCTCACATTAACTTGGTTCTGGTGAAGCTTTCCCACGTCGAATTTCAGCTGTCTCAGAGTCGAAAGTGGGCAAATATTAAGACCGGATCCATCATCGACCAAGACGCGATTAATTATCTTGTCTCGATACATACAGGTGACATGCAGAGCTTTGTTGTGTGTCTTTCCTTCAAAAGGTAGCTCTTCATCACAAAAACTGATTCGGTGTCCTCGGATGACCTGGTTTATCATGGCTGCTAAATTGTCACTGTTAGTACCCACAGGCACATAAGTATCATCCAGAGCTCTCATCAGAGCCTGCCTATGCAGTTGTGAGCTCATCAACAAAGCCCATACAGAAATCTGAGCTGGTGTCTTCTCCAAATGCTTCACAATTGAATAATCTTTTGGCTGCATCTTTCTCCAGAACTCCTCGGCTTCAGCTTCACTGATCGGCCTTTTTGCTTGGTCCTTCTTCTGCCCCCCTTGGGCCAATTCTTCTAGTGTGTAGCACCTGCCAGATCTGGTCATACCTTAGGTAACAGCCGTTTCGATCACAAACTTTGGTTGGGTAAGAGTTTCTCGCGGCACCAAGGCAACAGCCTTCTCGGGTGTCAGAATCACAAACTTTTTCTTCTCTCTGATGCTCAACGAAGCTACAGCCCTTTCCAGTTCATCAGGAGCAATCGAAACTATTGCCTTCGTCACGCACCAGTCATCGTCTGTCTCTATCATATTGATAGTGGCGCCTCCATGATTTGGCAAAGGATTACTATTGACATTGGGCGCAACTGTCTGAAGAGAGACCACATTCTGATCAATCAGGTCTTGGATCTTATGCTTCAGGTTGATACAGTCCTCAGTATCATGTCCAACATTGTTGGAGTGATACGCACACCTCTGATCAGGTCTGTAAAACTTTGAGCTAGTGTCAACCGGCTTGGGCCCCATTGGATGAATATATCCTGCTGCAGTTAATCGCTCGAACAGCTTTATTCGGCTTTCAATAAGCGGAGTGAAAGTTCTAGTAGGCTTCTTCTCAAATCTAGGGCGGGGGGGATCGTAATTGCCCTGTTGAGGAAGAGGCATTTGACGATAATTTGGAGTGTTTGGACGGGGGGCTTGATAACTGGGATATGAGTTGGTTTGGTAGTTTGGTTGTGAAGCTTGGTAATTCGGGGGGGTATTTTGGTAAAGTGGAGCTAGGGTTTGGTACATTGGGGGAGGTGTTTGGTAATTTGTTTGAATGTTGGAACAGTTGGGGGCGACATTCCGGTAGTGATGAGATGAAGTCTGGTAAACTTGGGGGGGGAGTTTGGTAGATAATAGGGGGAGTTTGGTAGTTAGGAGGAGGAGTATTTTGATAGCTGGGAAGAGGGGTGTTTTGGTAACTGGTATGAGGGGTATTTTGGTAATCAACCTGTGTATAACATGCCGGGTACGAACTTTGTGAAGGTCGAGAACGACCTTGGTATGATGATGACTTCTTCGGGGTCTTCCTCCCCTCATAAGAGATAGATGACACATCCTCTCTTTTCTTCTTCAACAAGCCCGAAGCGGGCAATCTTCCCGGTTCTCAATCCATCTTCGATAGTCTCACCTACCTTGACTATCTCAGCAAATTTTGCTCCAACGAGCAACATAATTCTGTCATAATATTCGGGCTCCTGCACCCGCACAAACACTTCAACAATTTCTTTTTCTGACATGGGAGGTCTAACTCTACCCGCCTCCTTTCGCCACCTATATGCGAATTCTCGATAACTTTCAGTCGACTTCTGCTTTATCTTCTCCAATGAGTAACGGTCAGGAACGATCTCTACATTGTAGGCGAATCGTTCGACGAAATCCTTAGTCAAAGCGTTCCAGCTAGACCACTGTTTCGTCTCATGAGATGTAAACCATTCTAGAGCCTCTCCGTTCAAACTTCGGCTAAAAAGCCGCATTAACAAAGCTTCGTCTCTCCCAACTCCCACGAGTTGGTCACAGTAGGCCCTCAAGTGTGCTAAGGGGTTCCCCGTTCCTCCAAAGATGTCGAATTTTGGCACCTTGAACCCTTCTGGGAGGTTCAAATTCGGGTGAATGCACAGGTCTTCATAGCTCAATCCGGCGACCTCAGGAATGCAGTTCATCTCCTTCATGGCCTTTCTAATTTCCTCCTTCATATCTATCTTGGGGGTCTCTTCCTTTGACCTCCACTCTCTCTCCCTCTCCTCATAATGGTCGAGCTCCGAACCATGGGCGTCATGCTCGTTGGGGACGGGTATTTGAAAGGTGGCTTTTTGTGGTAGTGGTGGAGCAATGGAGGGACTTTGGGCATTTTGAGTGGCTTGGTAATTTTGAAGGAAAGTCTGGGGGTTGGTATGTTGATTTTGGTAATTGAGGGAGATGTGCGGGCGGTTAAGATTTTGGCTTTGAGGGGGTAGGCCAGTTTAGTGGTTTGCATTGGGGAAAGGGAGTGGTGCTTGGGGGTTGGTATCTTGAGGAGGGGGTGGTGTTTGGTAAGAGGCTGAGGCGTAGTGGGGGTTTTGGGTGGTAAGGTCAATGATAGAGAGATTGGGAGCAGGACTTGAAGGCGGGTTCTGAGCTTGTTCCACGTTAGGATGGGGAATTTGAACTGGAGGCCTTCCGTCTGGTTGAGTGTTGACAGCAAAAATCAGAGGAGGCAAATCATGTCTTCTTTGCATCTCAACCCTCATCTCAGCAATTTGCTACATCAACTGTAGGATCAATTCATTCTGATCTGCAAGGGCTGGCTAAGCCACCACGACATTAGTAAGGCCAGGTTCTTCGTTGTTATCACTCATTGCTGTTTTTCCTCTTTGGGAACTTTGGCTGGGAAAGGAATCTGTAGGCCCTTTTGGTCTGGTAAAATAAGGATGATCGGCCAGTGTATCAACACAGATCAGTTCTAACTACCTGTAGAGAAAAACAACTCAAAGGAAAATCTGTTAGTATTAGTTCTGGATGAATAATGCAAGGTATCACATAGAAAGCAGGTAAACACATAGAAGTTGCTTCGTTTGAGGACACGTTAACCCACGAGTAATGGGGACTGATTTTTTTTGAACAAGCAGAAATTTGCTCGTTTTATTTTAGGGCAAATGACTCAGAAAGGCCAAATTGCGTTGAGCTAAGGTCTTCTTGTTGCATCTTCTGGCATTTGTTAATCTGAACTCAATATTTCCTTGTAGAATGAAAGAGGGGGAAAAGAAAATTTGAAAAAGATAGGGGCCGGGCCGTGAAAGGTTGCCTACGTATCTCCGAAGGAGAATTCAGGCCCTACGTAGTTCGGATACAAAGGAGATTTTCATTTTCATTCATTCATTTCTAGTGATTACAAAGAAAGTGAAAAACAGATAATAAAGCGCCCTAAAAGATAGATGGTGCCTTCACCGAAGCTTCTTCCTCTGACTGTCGTATTAGCCACGGGGGACAAACTCAACTTGAAGCTTTCCCATGTTGACGAGGGATTCCACGTCATAGCGAAACCTGAGGCACCTTCCAATGTTGTGATCGATGGCATCATGATAAGGGCAGGGCTTCCAGATCTCAATTCCAACGGGATCGATTGCTTCGTCATCCTTTCTGACAGAGGCCAAGACTCCTTTTTGGACTAATAGACTGTAGATATCCAGCAACGCTTTCTTAAAAGGTGTGAAGTAGTGACAATAAAACAAAGTGTGCTCAGTGACCGGCACATTAGGCTCTTGTTGGTCACAGGTAAAGACGGTGTTTCTCCCCCACATATACGGGATCTTCCCAATGTTGATCAGGTTGTGGATCGCTGCCTTAAGCTCCACACATTCCTCTATACTGTGTCCTCTTTGGTTCGGGTGGTAGGCACATGTCTTTTGAGAGCTTTCATTCCCAAACCCGAAAGTGGTTCCTTCGAGAGGCTTCAGCATACCTGACGCCTTAAGGTGCTCAAAAATGAGAGCACACGGCACGACTCTTGCCCCCACGCTATGTGTCCGCTCATAAGCCGGGAGAGTGATCTTTTGGTCCCCTCCTTTCAGACGTCCCAGGAAGGGAGGCATATAGATGATTTCCTCATCGACATCTTCTTCAGTAGCTCCAGGGTGAGTGTCTTTTGGACCACTATTGGCTTCTTGATTGAAGAAAGAGCATTTCCCACGTATCTTCTGAAGTCTCATAGTTGCATCTTTGAAGGCATCGCGTTTCTTCCGCACAACAACTGTCTTTTTGCTTATAACATCGCATTTGGTCATCTTTGCAGCCAATTCCGCGTCTAGTGCCGCATTTGCTGCTTGTGCGACCGCGGTGGCAAACTCCACTTCTATTCTCCTTTCTCTGGTTTCTTGGATCTCTCGCCTGAGCCGCTGCAATTCCATCCTCAAATCCTCCTCGGTTAGCTCTATGTCGATACCCTTGCCCTTTTCTATCTTAGCGGCAATTTCACCTTTCCTGAGACGATAGAGTAGTATTTTAGGATTTGGGTGGTAAGATTTTATTTCTGGCTGAGAAACTCAAGACTCATGGAATTTTGGTCGGACATTTGATGGTGACTTGTATTTGGCATTTTTAGAAAATTTGACAAGGAGTGGGCTAAAATGTCCTCATTCAAAGCAACGTACCACATAAACAGTTAAAGCACACAAGTAAACAGACAAATATCGCATCCTAAACATGCGTGTGACCCTTTTGTGCCAAGGGTAGGCCTAGCGAATTGAAGGATGTATATGTCTTTTTAAGCCAATTCATTATCCCCAAAATATTTCATTAATAGCATTCAAAAATGTTTGACAAACATAAAATTGGGGAAAAGAGTTCGACAAATAAATTACAAGACAAAATACAAATAAAACAGTCCCACGCAGGGGATGATAACAAACTTCAAACTCCTCCTGATCCTTCACCAAGTCTGGCCCTCTTGGCGATGCTGACCTCTTCCCACATAGCATATCTGTTCGCCCATAGGTGATCTCTTGCCAACCGAGCCCCTTCTTGATGTCTGAACCTCTCGACCGACTGAATCTGCTGCTCCATGCTATCATCTAATTCTGACATATATTGCCTGGATTTTTGTAACTCTTGCTTCAACTGAGCTATGACTTTGGCGTCTTCTGAGTGCCGACGTTGATGCTCTAACTCATTCCTATCAAACTTCTCTTGGAGTTGATGAAGTCGGATTTGATGCCTGGCTCCAACATCTGCAATAATATGGGGAACGTTTGGACCGGGTTCGATAGTTCCGGCAAGACTCTTCTTTAACCGTTCTTTGTGATCCTTAGAACATTTCGGACGAAACCTATTCGGCACCGGCTCACCCAATACCCTTCGAGTCTTCCATAATTGAAGCATCTTTTTAGTAAAAGCGACTTCGCCATTTTCATGATCCGTCACAAATCTTGTCATGTCTTCTATCTGAGGAAGCTCTTATTTCCCTCCTAGCTGTCTAAGTACTCGAGAAGGAGCATATGGCCGAGTTCCTCTCAACCCAGCAAATATCAAGTAGGGGGCCTTTCCGCTTCGGATCACAATTTGTTTTGTTACTACCAAGCATTGGATGGACCACTGTACATTTTCCTCTCTCAAACCCTGAAGTCTCTGGCACCAAAACTCTTGGCCTCCAGTCCTGTTGAAATGATTACGTTGCACCCACCAATCGTGACTTTCGAGCCTGTTCGGTCTTTCCAAGGGATCTGGTTCTGTTAGATCATGAGCTTTGATCAAGTGTCTCATCATCCACCATTGAAGTATCAGGTTGCACCCTTGAAAGAAACGTGTGCCGTTTTTGCACCTATCCAACGCCCTGTAAATGTCAGCAAGGATCATAGGAGCCAAATTGTAGTACTTTCTTACAGGCCCGTAGCTTACTCCGTTAAAAATAGCATGAGTAACCATTACTACACTTGGATGGATGATGTAGTTTAGTCCTTGGGGAAACACCATTGTCCCAAGTAGACATATCGCAAATGCAAGGGGGCGTGTTTCCTTCCATTTTTCTTTCGACACAAACTCATCTTTAAACTTTTCGTAAGCTCTTGCGCGTCCAAATCGATAATACAACTTCCGAAGTGGAATATTTGACCCGGGCTGCCTGTCCATCCATTCAGCTTTGACGAGTGACAATTTTTCTTTGATTTCGGTAAAATCCCACACTTTTGGAAATAGAAGATCAGTATCGGGTTGGTGTTTCCTCTTGTTGCACATGCCGACACTCTCGTAACTGGCAAGGACTTCATCTATGGTCGGAGTCAACTCTACTTCCCCAAACCGAAATACCATGTTGTTGCTGTCCCAAAATTTCACCATCGTTCCAATCAAGTCGGGGTCAGCCACCATTTCCATTAATGACGGGAGATGGCCTATGTGTCTTTGCACTTTCTTTTTATCTTCCTTGTTCATGAATTTCCACCAAACTTGGAGGTAAGGATCAGGTATAGTCACCATTCGAGTTCTCAACGGCTCAAACGTCGGATTCATCCTACAAGAAAAACAAATAAAGGTAAGTTAACCCTCACCCCCATAGATAATTGATTTGTTTAAATCGACATATACGTCCTTCAATTAAACACATAAGCATGATTGTCTTTTTATTGGCAAACAGGCCAAACAGACACAAGGTGGGCATCTAATGGGCCCAACACGCCTTGGGTGTTGGGTCGACCTAGTTCAAAATGCACTAAAAATTGGGATTTGGTTTCGCTCTACGCTAGTTGACTAAGAGTGGCTTTGAAAGACCGGGAACCCAAGTGGACAACTTAGGCTGGAATTCACGACAACCATTGGACGCATGACGTACCAATAAATTGTCAATCCTTCCGAAAAAGGGTTAAGTATAAGAAGTTCGGCTGCGATTATGCAGAAACCGTCCTTAATATACTATACATACAATAGGAAGATGTCATGAATGCAATGACAGTTATAACAAATTAAAAACGTTGAGAGCAGATAAACAATTTAGCAATTAATATAATTAGTCAAACAAGTCAAATCTTATGGTTAGAACTTAATTAAATCCCCAGCAGAGTCGTCATTTCTGTTTTATTTAAAAATATATATAAAAGGAAAATGACTGAGTTTTCGAAAAGCCGATTAAACTTATAGTTTAAGAGAAATCGGGTTTCCAAAAAGGACAGAGTCGCCACTTAATTTTTAGTAAAAATCAAGAAAAATCTTAAAGTTTTTCAAAAGATTTAAAACAGATAAAATCAATTGAAAAGGGTTCGAAGTTCAATGTACATTCCGAGAAGGTGTTAGGCTCTCGGAATGCCCGCTAACTTGCGGTTGACCGGCGATTTGACTAAAAGTGATTTTTTGACTAACTTTGAAATTTTAACTAAATAAAAGAACTCATTTATGTTAACTATATTTTTTTTTTTGAAATTTTAACTAAGTAAAGAAATCATTTGTTTTAACTTTTTTTTGTTTTTTTTACTATTATTATTTTTATCATTTTATTTATCTTAAGGGGGATGAACTAAAGGGGAAATTTTTCTAAAGGGGGAAGGGCCGACTTAACTATCGACAAAACTAAAATAGAGATAAGTAATAAATAAGTTGTATATATAAGAGAGAATAAATATTTTAACCTTTGAATATAAAGAGAAACGACTATCTTCGGAAGATTAATTAAGTTAAAACCAATTCATATAAAGAATTAGTCACTAAAATAACAAATAAATATAAGAGGAGAAAGGAGAAAATTTGCACACGGGCTTTTGCCCAAATCCGGAAAAATAATAGGCTTTGCAACTAACTTTGAAGATTAATTCGAGAAAAAGGGATGTAACCAAAAATAAGTCATTTAACTTAAATGTTTTGAAATCATTTAGAACGAAAAGCAAACTTTTTCAAAATGGTCAAGTAAAGAAAACTAATTAAATGAGACGAAATAAGTTATCATAATCAAAAGTGGTTCATCTTTAGGGGATTAATTAAGTTAAATAACCAAATCACATAAAATGGGTTAGAGAATTAATACAAATAAGTAAATAATGGCAATAACGAAGAGGATGCCCAAATTTGGGCCAAATCTGATGGACTTTAGGCCCATTTTCACCCCAAAGACCTGTGTATACCAAAGGCGTATATCGATGTATATAAGCCATATTTCGGTCCGTTTTTGTGTATATCGGAATGTATACCGAGGGTATACGACCTATTCTTGACCCCTGCGACCTGCATTTCGTTTTTTTGGACTTGTACATCGCTATTTCTGTCATGTATATCAGTGTATACGGCTGTATACAGCCTGGTTTTAGCTTTCCAGAATCTGTAAATTGAATTTCCAGCCCATATTTATCATTTTTTGTCCCTGTTCGTCGGTTGTTTTTGGACTCGATAGAGAAAGTATTGAGCCCGCAAGGATCCGAAATGCAAGGATAGGAAGTGGAGTCCTCATGGACTCAATTGGGGTTCATATTTGACAGAGAAAAGGGGGAAACACGTTAGTGAATTCAAAATAAAAATAAAAATTTAGTGACTTGAGAGAAGAACTCATTTAAAGCATTTTAATACCAACCTAATCAAATAAGTGAACCAAAACATAGAAGAGAATCACATTGAATTAATATATTAAAGTATTGTGTAGTCAATCAATCATTTTATCACAAATAGGGAATGAAATCACATAATCAAAAGATTACTATATTTCTCTACTGCCCAGTGAACTCCAGTGACGAGGAAAAATATGTACATGTGCCTTTATGATGAAAAAAAAAAAGACTAGCAACAGGCTTTCTACGTTGTAGTAAATATATATTCCTTGGCATCGGTAAAGTAAAAAGTAACGCTAGCACCCTAAAAACAACCATCAATTAGAAGAAGACACTACCCTACATTCATACAAACTGTAAATGGCAAACTATTCTTGGTAAAAAGCTTTTTATTTCACTTAATAAGTCATGACTCATAGATACCAATTATGGGAACTTCAAATATTAACATGGTTCATGAGGCGGGTAGTGAGAAATACGAACAGTAAACCTATTCAGAAGGGCGGAAATGGAACAAGCAAGCTGACATCAATGAGCATTCCGGCAAATTATCGATTTAGCCTTTACTTTTGTTAAACTAGGACAGACTTAAGAAAATCGACTCGACGTGAGAGGCAATGGAAACTATGCGAACAACACTATTACGAATGAGATCTTAAAGTTGTAAATAGCTGACATATGAACCATATTTTACTTCATTGAACACGAATGGACCAAACACTATACCAACTAAGAGGAAGAAAGCACTCAACATGCTAGCCAAAATGTATGAACACAACCCTGTTCATCAGACTGAGAGAAACGACATTCTAAATTCAAAAGAAAGAAGAAGAAAGTCACAATCACCCTAAGCTACAGCCAACCAACAAGATTAATAGCTAAATAATAAGAAAGTAGGAGAAAAAACAACTTAGAAACACATAGGATTGGCAAAACTTCTAACCAGACGAACTAGAAAGTTTCGATAAACCGACGAAGATGCATCACTGATTTGAACTCAAAAGCAAGCCAAGATTACTTCCAAAATTTTAGCATTTTATATAACTTGTATCCTTCAAACAGTGAACAGTCTAAGGCTTAGGAAATGGGTGATACGAGAAAATGAGGTTTACCTTTTTTAAGTGCGGCGAACTGGACAGCAACGAGCAGACGAGTTTTCACCACACAAATTCGAAACTCAAACAGTCGACCGGGGACTTCAAGCTAGCTTTGAATGAGGAATTTTCGCTTCTCCTAATTGGGAGAAAAGGCCGTCTGAAACTCCTCAAGTATACGAATTCGTTCAAAGAAATTTCACCCTTTCTCTTGACTCTAATTTTTTTTTTTTTACTAAAACAAAAGAAGAAATCCCCCCTTCTAACAGTGACTAAGAAGGGAATATATATAAGGGATTATTAGGGCATATTTTGGGGGGAATCAGATGGAATCCGGATGAGAATTGGCTCCATTCGAAATTCAAATTTCAAAACCTTTCACCATTGAAGGGAGGCATGCTTTTTCTGAAATTTTTGCCCTATTCCGGAAGGGGAAAGGCCGAATCGACGCCTCAAATCGACTCTAACGTCCTTGAGATGCCACGTGGAGCGATCTCACGTTGGCAAGGATGAAAACGCGTGCTTGATGGCTGGAAATGGACTGCTGAAATCGCACAGTGGAGAGGGACGTTGAGGCTGAAGACGCTATACAGAGGATATGTACTGTTTTGGTATTGTAATGTTGCTGCTGCGTCTGTTTTTGTTTTTTGTTTTTAGTATAGCATTGTTGGTCTTGTTAGAGGAATTGGGTTTGGGCTGAGAATGGGTTTCTTTTTAGCAGAAAATAATTGGGCTGGGAATTAAGATTGGGTCTGCTGGAAAAGTTAGAGAAAAGGCCCAAAATTGGTCCAAAAAGGGTCCAAGAAGGTAAGTTAGATTGGAATTAGGAAATGGCTTTACGGATTGCGAATTCGGCCAAGCTAATTAAGAATTTAGCCAAAATCGGATGAATATTCATGAATTCGGCTAAATTCTAAATAAGATGAATTAATATTAATTAATTAACAAGCTTCTTAATCTCAACGAAATAAAATAATTAACTCAAATATAAACTAAATAATTTAAAATATAAGCTATTACACAACTTAAACTAATGAACCAAATATTTAACTAAAACAAAATCTTTTTGAGGATATTTCTTAATAATCATAAAATATACTAATTATGTATATTTATATAAAACATATATATTAACTAAAGATTATAAAAAGTGAGAACACTATCTTAAAATAACTTGCAAACTATATTATTACATATATATATATATATATATATATATATATTTATTAATTAATTTATTTTTATTTTTTTTTATTTTTTTTCAAAATTTCTAAAATTGATTACTTTAAATCGTTTGAAAATTAAGAAGCTCGAAATTAATTATTACCGGGGAGGGTCAAAATTAGATGTCAACAACTATCCCTCATTTTACTCGGATTGATGCAAGAAATTCGAGGGAAATGAAATTGACAAATCCAATTTTGACCGACCACATCTTCATCTTTTGGAAAAGGGATTTGGTACGGACCTTAGGAATTATGGCCGAACCCCGGAAGTGGGTTCCTACATATCTCAGGCTATATGAGAATTCAGGCCACTTGTAGTTCGATACGCTCGATTTGATGCACGATTCTAAAAGAATTCAAAAGTCATTCCGATATCGAGTTATGAAGAGACCGAAACACTCGGGAATAAGATTTGAGAGTGAATGTTGGAATACAGCCAAGTTTTCAACATTGATCCCGCCTACATATTCCTCAACCTAGGAAATCAGGCTGCTTGTAGTTCGACTCAATCGGTTAAAAAGGAGATTTATTATGCTAGATCACCTTCAGTTCTGGAAAAGCGACAAAGTAGGTCGAGTATGAAAAGGAGACTTGCAACCTCTTAATCATGAATATGGTGCACTTCACACCCATAATTAAGAACTTACACAGACATAATTTCCAAGGCTCTTGGTGCATTCTCACTCAGATTGGAAAATTGCTTCCGGTGAACCCTAAATTTTCCGGATGCAAAATAGGAATTGACAAATCTAAGAAGAACCCACATGCCTTATGATAGGGGTGTGGTTTGATTGTGGTGAAAGTCGCTCCTCTGCTCGTGTCCTAAGAGTTTGACACTCCTCTTTGGACTATGTCCCAGTTCGCTGCTAAGAAAAAGTTCCCCATTGTGCTGCATCCTTTTTTATGTCGTCTGCACCTGTGGTTTGTTTTTGAGATTCATCCTTTCGGATGCTCTCGACAAAGACTGAGATAAAACTCATTAGCATAAAAATGCAATTCAAATGGGAGACAATGTCTTTTACCATGTTGACACTTAATTGTTCTCCTTGAACATTTGACGTCAATTCTATCGGGTTTGACATTAAGCAAATAAAGCTTGTCTCTCATAATTGCAATATAATCTTCAATGTACTATTCCCTTGATGTCAAAGTAATAAAATAGGCTGATGTAATATGTTGGTAGTTCTCTTGATGTCGTCTTTGCAAAGAAACATAATGCAGTTGATGTTGATTTTCTTATGATGGGTAAACATTTCTTTTGCGATGTATGACTCTTTCTCTTACTATTCATGAATCTTTCTCTTGCGGTGTATGAATTCCTTTCCTGCGATGCATGAATTTTATTCCCGCGCTGCATGAATCTTCTTTTGCAATGTATAAATCTCCTCTTGCAACGCATGAATCTTTTTCCCGCGATGCATGAATCTATTTCGCAATGCATGAATCTTCTTCCCGTGATGCATGAATCTTCTCTTGCTATGCATGGTTTCTCCGCGATGCATGATTTTTCCGTGATGCATGACTTCTTTCTCTTGCTATGCATGACTTCTCCGAGATACATGACTTCTTTTTCACGATGCATGATTTCTTTCTCTTGCTATGCATGAGTCTTCTCTCGCAATGCATGACTTCTTTTTCGCGATACATGATTTCTTTCTATTGTTATGCATGAGTCTTCTCTCTCGCAATGCATGACTTTTCTGCGATGCATGACTTCTTTTCCGCGATGCATAATTTCTTTCTTTTGCTATGCATGAGTCTTCTCTCTTGCAATGCATGGATTTCTTTTCTCGCGATGCCTGAATCTTTTCCCCGCGATGCATGAATCTTTTCCCGCTATGCATGACTTCTTTCTCTTGCTATGCATGGTCTTCTTCTTGCTATGCATGATTTCTTTCTCTTGCTATGCATGAGTCTTCTCTCTTGCTATGCATGAAGCTTTTCTCGCGATGCATGATTTCTTTTGATGATGCCTCCCTGATACCAAATGAAGATGATGCTTCACCGAGCAACATATGTGATCTTCTGGGTATCTTTTGGGATGGCGGCATCGTCTGAATCGACAATATAATAAACATGACCCTCGGAGTAGTGGTATCGTCTCATTTGACAATACGATATAAATGACTCTCCAGGTAGTGGTATCGTCTCATTCGACAATACGAATAAAAATGACCCTCGGAGTAGTGGTATCATCTCTTTTGACAATACGATATAAATGACTCTTTGGGTAGTGATATCGTCTCAATCGACAATATAAATAAAAATAACCCTCGGAGTAGTGGTATCGTCTCATTCGAAAATACATTATAAATAGCCTTCAAGGTAAGAATATTATCATATCTGATAATATAATGCAGATAGATATCCTCCAGGTATCTTTAGCTGCTGGAAAATAATAATATTTCTCTCTTCAAGATTTTCATTTGTCCCATCTTCGAACATAATTGCATGTTCGTTATGAACCTTGCCTAGCTGAGAATTTGAATAGATTAATGCTACTCATATTCCCAATTCTTGGTATAAGAAGCATGAAATATTTCCTGTATCCACAGAAAAGTTGTCAATTTGGGGAGCTCTTCGCCCTTTTGACTTCTCCATATTCATTGAATGGAAGAAATATGTCGATCTCGAGGCAAACCTATAGACCTGCATCCACAAAAAAATTGTTAGTTTTTTACAAAATGAACTGATCTGTGTTGATCTCTTCGGTTGTCTGCTCCTTGTCTTGCTATCTCCGGTTGATTTCTCCGATCTCGCGCTTCTTGATAGATAAGACAAAACATTTTTTTTATGCAAATATAATTGAAACATGAAGGAAAAGTTTTTAAGGAAAATAGATTTTCAAAAGTAATGTTTGGAAAATGTCACTGCCAAGTGTCATGTCACGCCAAGCTTAGTGGACGCCATTTGGAGTTGATGTTTTGGGATTTATCTGATTACTTGTTGGGAAGTATTCAAAGTTATTCTAAATCGCCGATAGACCCGATTGAAATTTTGAGGCCATCTCAAAATTTCTGTCTCAGTTAACTGTCTTGGTTTGTCTTCAATCGTTGGTGAGTAAATCACGGAATTTTTGAGATATTCTCAAAAATTCTGTCCCAGTTGCAAATCTCAAAGTGACTTTAGTCTTGACTTTGTTGGAAAGATCTTTTCCTCGAGAATTTTTGAGTCCCTCTCAAAAATTCTGTCCCAGTTTCTATTGTAAAGAGAAATAGAAATCCTTACGGGAAATATGACCGAGCCGTTGTGGCGCCTACGTATCCCGTTGAAGCAGGAATCAGGTCAAACATAGTTCCCCTCAAGGATTAACAAAAATAGGAATTTTACAAAGAAATTGACCGAAGCTGACATAGGCCGCCTACGTATCTCAATCTTGAGAATTCAGGTTAGACGTAGTTCATTTACAATAAATATTAAAAGGGGATAAAGGGGTGACCGAAGCCGACATAGGCCGCCTAAGTATCTCATTCTTGAGAATTCAGGTCAGACGTAGTTCATTACAAGAGGGATAAAATTCTAAACATAGACGATTACAAGCAAATATAATGATTGCAAGGAAATGACAGAAATACAAACTGAAACTTCACACGTAGTATCTCTTGACAACATCTGAGTTGATTGGTTTCGGTCATTCGGTGCCATCCATCTCCGACAGGACTAAGGCACCTCCAGATAACACTTTGCGAACCATGTAGGGTCCTTGCCAATTTGGTGCAAATTTCCCTTTGTACTCATCCTGGTGAGGGAAAATGCGTTTGAGAACTAACTGACCAACTTCAAACATTCTGGCTCTTACCTTCTTGTGAAAAGCACGAATCATTCTTTGTCGATACAGTTGACCATGACAAACAGCAACCATTCTCTTCTCATCAATCAATGTTAACTGATCAATCCGCTTACGAACCCATTCGGCATCACTCAATTCAGCTTCTTGGATGATTCTCAAAGAAGGTATTTCAACTTCCGCAGGTATAACTGCTTCTGTTCCATATACTAGCAAATATGGAGTAGCTCCAACTGATGTTCTGACAGTTGTTCGGTAACCCAACAAAGCATATGGCAACATCTCGTGCCAACCTCTGCGATTATCAATCATTTTCCTTAAGATCTTCTTTATGTTCTTGTTGGCGGCCTCTACGGCTCCATTCATTTGGGGACGATAGGCGGTTGAATTTCGGTGAGTAATCTTAAATTGTTCACATATCTCTTTCATCAAGTGACTGTTAAGATTCGCTCCATTATCAGTAATGATGGATTTTGGCACTCCAAACCTACATATCAAGTTGTTGCGAACAAAATCAGCTACAACTTTCTTGGTCACAGACTTATACGAAGCTGCTTCCACCCACTTGGTGAAGTAGTCAATGGCAACCAAAATGAATCTGTGTCCGTTAGAGGCGGCTGGCTCTATTGGACCAATGACATCCATGCCCCAAGCTGTAAACGGCCAAGGTGAACTCATAGCATTGAGCTCGTGAGGCGGCACTCGAATCAAATCACCATGCACCTGACACTTGTGACATTTTTGCACAAACTTGCAACAATCATGTTCCATAGTCATCCAAAAATAGCCGGCTCGAAGGATCTTCCTTGCCAAAGTGAGCCCATTCATGTGAGTACCACAAGCTCCCGCATGTATCTGTTCCAGAAGCTTCGCAGCTTCATTAGCATCAACGCATTTGAGAAGACCTAAATCTGGAGTCCTCCTGTAAAGGACTTCCCCACTTGCAAAGAAATTGAGGGTCATACGGCGTATCGACTTCTTTTGGTTGAACGTTGCATTCTCAGGATAAGTCCCATCCTCTAAATACTTCTTGATGTCAAAATACCAAGGCAGACCATCTGGTTCTACTTCAACATGTGAACAATGAACAGGCTGCTCTTTTACCTCTATATCCAAGGGATCAATATAACTTGCATCTGGATGTTTAATCATTGAGGCAATGGTGTCAAGAGCATCGGCCAACTCATTCTGTGTTCTGGGAGTGTGTCTGAACTCAATCTTGCGAAATCTCTTGCACAACTTCTGTATATACTGCACATATGGTGTGATCTTTGGATTCTTCACCGCCCATTCTCCTTGAACCTGATGAATCAACAAATTTGAATCTCCAATAACCAGCAACTCGTGAACATTCATATCAATTGCCATCTTCAGGCCGAGGATGCAAGCTTCATACTCAGTCATGTTGTTCGTGCATTCAAATCGGAGTTTAGCCGCCATAGGATAGTGCTGATCGGTTTCTGACACTAAGACCGCTCCAATTCCTTTTCCTTGATGATTCGCCGCTCCATCAAAGAATACTCTCCATCCGGGGTACGCTTCAGAAATATCTTCTCCCACGAATGAAACTTCCTCGTCAGGGAAATAAGTCTTGAGCGGCTCATACTCCTCATCAACTGGATTCTCTGCAAGATGATCGGCTAAGGCCTGTGCCTTTATCGCCTTCTGAGTCACGTACACAATGTCAAATTCACTCAAAAGCATTTGCCATTTAGCCAACTTCCCGGTCGGCATTGCTTTCTGGAAAATGTACTTCAACGGGTCCATCCTGGAAATAAGGTACGTGGTATAAGAAGACAAGTAATGTCTTAATTTCTGAGCAATCCAGGTCAAAGCACAGTATGTTCTCTCCAAAAGAGTGTAATGAGCCTCATATGGAATGAACTTTTTGCTCAGGTAATAAATAGCTCGCTCTTTCTTCCCAGTTTCGTCATGTTGACCAAGCACGCATCCCAATGCATTATCTGAGACAGACAAATATAATAATAACGGACTCCCTTCTCGCGGAGGGACCAACACTGGTGGATTGGACAAATAGTTCTTGATAGCATCAAAAGCCGTTTGACATTCTCCGGTCCACTTGGTCGAGACATCTTTTTTCAATAACTTGAAGATAGGCTCACACACCACTGTGGATTGAGCTATGAACCGACTGATGTAGTTCAACCTTCCCAAAAAACTTATCACCTCTTTCTTGGTCTTTGGAGGAGGTAATTCTTGGATCGCCTTGATCTTGGAAGGGTCGAGCTCAATGCCCCTCCTGCTGACTATAAATCCCAACAACTTGCCAGCTGGCACTCCAAAAGCACATTTGGCGGGATTTAACTTTAAATTATATCGGTGTAGACGATCAAAGAATTTCCTCAAGTGAGTCAAGTGATCCAAGCTCTCGCGGGACTTGATTATGACATCATCTACATACACCTCAATCTCCTTGTGAATCATATCGTGAAAAATGGTCGTCATAGCCCTCATGTAAGTAGCACCGGCATTTTTGAGACCAAAAGGCATCACCCGATAATGATATACACCCCAAGGCGTGATGAAAACTGTTTTTTCTGCATCTTCTTCGTCCATCAGGATCTGGTGGTAACCCGCATAACAATCCACAAATGACTGCATCTCATGCTTAGCACAGTTATCAATAAGAATGTGAATATTTGGTAATGGATAATTATCTTTTGGGCTAGCTTTGTTGAGATCTCTGTAATCGACACAAATTCTTATTTTTTCGTCTTTCTTGGCAACCGGAACAACATTAGCTAACTAAGTCGGATACTACGTCACTTTCACTACTTGGGACACGATCTGTTTTGTAATCTCCTCTTTGATCTTCAAACTCAACTCAGGCTTGAACTTCCGAGTCTTTTGTTTTACTGGACTGAAATCTGGATTGATCGGCAACTTATGGGACACCATATTTGTGCTCAGCCCTGGCATGTCTTTATAAGACCAGGCAAATACATCAATGTACTCCCTAAGCAAGCGAACCAGGTCTCTTCTTTGAGCTTCTGTCTGATGGACACCGATTCTTACTTCTTTAACACATTCCTCATCTCCGAGATTCACAGTTTTGGTTTCTTCCAAATTTATCTTATGTTGATTTTCGAATTGTCGAAACTCTTCAGCAATATGTTCGGGAACCTCATTTTCTTCTTCATATTCCTCACACTCATCATCACCTGTCTCATTTTGTTCACTCGGTTCATGACATGACATGACATTGGCAGGTTTTAAATTAATATTACTGAAATCATAAACAAACAGAATTAGGAAAGTAAAATATAAACAGACAAGTAAACAAACTTCAATAAAAGAGGCTTTCATTTAGATTGAAAAAACCAAGCGCAAACTTTAGCCATGGCCGAGGGCCATAGCTTTTTTAAACATCACAAGGGAATTTAAAACTTCAAACAAATAAACTGCATAAATGGTGGGTCTCGGGCCTCTTCCGAACTACCACCGATTTTAAAATAAACAAAGACACATGTCTTTTCTACCCAGATGCGCGGAAAATCAGGAGTGGTGTGGAGATCCAGTTTTGCAATCGCTCCTCAGGTTCTGCATCACGGATGCCTGATGTCCCAGCCTCTTCCTCAATGACCGCATTAATCTCCTCAAAAAGGCCATAGATTCCTTCCCTGAGACCATCATCATTGACATATCCTCGCACCGGGAATGACTGGTACAGATGAGGAATTGGCCTGGCCAACGCTTGATCAACATTCTTGTTCTTCATCTCTGCTTCGTCATCTGTTGGGACATATCCTAAACCAAACTTTGCTTCTTTGGCGGGAATTTGGATAAACTCGACGATTCCTTGGAAATGCTTCCCCAATCCAAATCCTGGTTCGAAACCATTCTGGAGCATAACAGTAGCAATCATCTTGTACACGGCAGGCATAGGAGGCTGTGGAGCCAAGTCATCACCGGTGGCATTTACCAGCTCCACCGTGTAGAAATCACAACCTCGAGAGACATCATCAACGATCGGTGCATACCCGTTGGAATGACTGCCTTCACCATAAATGACCAATTCTTTGTCCTTCCAAACAAACTTCATTAGTTGGTGAAGGGTAGAAGACACAGCCCCAGCCATGTGAATAAACGGTCTTCCCAAAAGCAAGTTGTAACTGGTGTTGATATCCAACACCTGGAACTCCACATTAAAATCCGCAGGACCCACCTGAATATCCAAGTTTACTGCACC
>NC_064290.1:54776090-54777552 GCF_019186545.1 Solanum stenotomum
CCCCCTTGAGCTAACTCTTCAGGTGTGTAGCACCTGCCGGATCTGGTCATACCTTGGGTGGCAGCCGTTTCAATCACAAACTTTGATTGGGTAAGAGTTTCCCGTGGCACCAAGGCAACAGCCTTCTCGGGTGTCAGAATCACAAACTCTTTCTTCTGTCTGATGCTCAACGAAGCTACAGCCCTTTCTAGTTCATCAGGAGCAATCGAAACTATTGTCTTCGCCACGCACCAGTTATCATCTATCTCTATCATATTGATAGTGGCGCCTCCATGATTTGGCAAAGGATTACTATTGACATTGGGCGCAACTGTCTGAAGAGAGACCACATTCTGGTCAATCAGGTCTTGGATCTTATGCTTCAGGTTGATACAGTCCTCAGTATCATGTCCAACACTGTTGGAGTGATACGCGCACCTCTGATCAGGTCTGTAAAACTTTGAGCTAGTGTCAACCGGCTTTGGCCCCACTGGATGAATATATCCTGCTGCAGTTAATCGCTCGAACAGCTTTGTTCGGCTTTCAATAAGCGGAGTAAAAATTCTAGCAGGCTTCTTCTCAAATCTAGGACGGGGGGGATTGTAATTTCCTTGTTGAGGGGGAGGTATTTGGCGATAATTTGGAGCATTCGGACGGGGGGCTTGATATCTGGGATATGAGTTGGTTTGGTAGTTTGGTTGTGGAGCTTGGTAGTTCGAGGGGGTATTTTGGTAAAGTGGAGTTGGGGTTTGGTACATTGGGGAGGGCGCTTGGTAATTCGTTTGAACGTTGGCACAGTTGGGGGCGACATTTTGGTACTGGTGAGATGAAGTCTGGTAAACTGGAGGGGGAGTTTGGTAGATAGTAGGGGGAGTTTGGTAGTTAGGAGGGGGAGTATTTTGATAGCTGGGAAGAGGGGTGTTTCGATAACTGGTGGGAAGGGTATTTTGGTAATCAACCTGTGCATAACATGCCGGGTACAAACTCTGTGAAGGTCGAGAACGACCTTGGTATGATGATGATTTCCTTGGGGTCTTCTTCCCCTCATAAGAGATAGAGGACACATCCTCTCTTTTCTTCTTCAACAATCCCGAAGATCCGGGCGATGCAGCAACGCGGGCGATCTTCCCGGTTCTCAATCCATCCTCGATAGTCTCACCTACCTTGACTATCTCGGCAAATTTTGCTCCAACGAGCAACATAATTCTGTCATAATATTCGGGCTCCTGCACCCGCACAAAAACTTCAACAATTTCCTTTTCTGACATAGGAGGTCTAACTCTAGCTGCCTCCTTTCGCCATCTATATGCAAATTCTCTGTAACTCTCGGTCGGCTTCTGCTTCATCTTCTCCAAGGAGTAACGATCAGGAACGATCTCCACATTGTAGGCGAATCGTTCGATGAAGTCCTTAGCCAGAGCATTCCAGCTAGACCACTGTTTCGTTTCATGAGACGTAAACCATTCTAGAGCCTCTCCGCTCA
>NC_064290.1:54777945-54780669 GCF_019186545.1 Solanum stenotomum
CTAGTTTGGTGGTTTGCATTAGGGGGAAGGAGTGGTGCTTGGAGGTTGGTATTTTGAGGAGGGGGTGGTGTTTGATAAGAAGCTGAGGCGTAATGGGGGTTTTGAGTGGTAAGGTCAATGACGGAGGGATTACGAGCAGGGCATGAAGACGGGTTTTGAGTCTGTTCCACGTTAGGAGGGGGAATTTGAGCTGGAGGTCTTCCGTCTGGTTGAGTGTTGACAGCAAAAATCGGAGGAGGCAAATCTTGTCTTTTCTGCATCTCGACCCTCATCTCAGCAATTTGTTGCATCAACTGTAGGATCAGTTCATTCTGATCAGCAAGGGCGGGCTGAGCCACCACGACATCAGTAAGGCCAGGTTCTTCGTTGTTATCACTCATTGTTGTTTTTCCTTTTTGTGAATTTTGGCTGGGAAAGGAATCTGTAGGCCCTTTTGATTTGGTAAAATAAGGGTGTTCAGCCAGTGTATCAACACAAATCAGTTCTAACTACCTGTAAAGAAGAACAACTCAAAGACAAATCTGTCAGTATTAGTTCTGGATGAATAATGCAAGATATCACATAGAAAGCAGGTAAACACATAAAAGTTGCTTTGTCTGAGAACATGTTAACCCACGAATAATGGGGACTGATTTTTGAACAAACAGGAATTTGCTTGTTTTTTATATCGAGGTTGGTGTCTCAGAAAGGTTAAATTGCGTTGAGCTAAGGTCTTCTTGTTGCATCTTCTCGGCATGTGTTGATGTGAATTCAATGTTTCCTTGTATGATGACAGAGGGGGAAACAAAATTTGAAAAAGATAGGGGCCGGGCCTTGAAAGGCTGCCTACGTATCTCCCAGGGAGAATTCAGGCCCTACGTAGTTCGAATACAAAAGGGAATTTCATTTTCATTCATTCATTTCTGGTGATTACAAGAAAAATGAAAAACAGATAATAAAGCGTCCTAAAAGATAGATGGTGCCTTCACCAAAGCTTTTTCCTCTGACTGCCGTATTAGCCACGGGGGACAAACTCAACTTGAATCTTTCCCATGTTGACGAGGGATTCCACGTCATAGCGAAACTTGAGGCACCTCCCAATGTTGTGATCGATGGCATCATGATAAGGGCAGGGCTTCCAGATCTCAATTCCAACGGGATCAATTGCTTCACCATCCTTTCTGATAGAGGCCAAGACTCCTTTTTGGACTAATAGAATCCAGCAATGTTTTCTTGAAAGGTGTGAAGTAGTGACAATAAAACAAAGTGTGCCCAGTGACCGGCACATTAGGCTCCTGTTGGTCACAGGTAAAGACGGTGTTTCTCCCCCACATATACGGGATCTTCCCAATGTTGATCAGGTTGTGGATCGCTGCCTTAAGCTCCACACATTCCTCTATACTGTGTCCTCTTTGGTTCGGGTGGTAGGCACATGTCTTTTGAGAGCTTTCATGCCCAAACCCAAAAGTGGTTCCTTCGAGAGGCTTCAGCATACCTGACGCCTTAAGGTGCTCGTAAATGAGAGCACACGATACGACTCTTGCCCCTACGCTATGTGTCCGCTCATAAGCCGGGAGAGTGATCTTTTGGTCCCCTCCTTTCAGACGTCCCAGGAAGGGAGACATATAGATGATTTCCTCATCGACATCATCTTTAGTAGCCCCAGGGTGAGTATCTCTTGGACCACTATTGGCTTCTTGATTGAAGAAAGAGCATTTCCCACGTGTCTTCTGAAGTCTCATAGTTGCATCTTTGAAGGCATCGCATTTCTTCCGCACAACAACTGTCTTTTTACTTATAACATCACATTTGGTCATCTTTGCGGCTAATTCCGCGTCTAGTGCCGCATTTGCTGCTTGTGCGACCGCGGTGGCAAACTCCACTTCTATTCTCCTTTTTCTGGTTTCTTGGATCTCTTGTCTGAGCCGCTGCAACTCCATCCTCAAATCCTCCTCGGTCAGCTCTATGTCGACACCCTTGCTTTTTTCCATCTTAGCGGCAATTTCACCTTTCCTGAGATGATAGAGTAATATTTTAGGATTTGGGTGGTAGGACTTTATTTCTGGCTGAGAAACTCAAGACTCATGGAATTTTGGTCGGACATTTTGATAGTGACTTGTATTTGGTATTGTAGAGATTTTGGATAATTTTTGAAAAGGAGTGGGCTAAAATATCATCATTCAAAGCAACAATATCACATAAACAGCTACAGCACACAAGCATATATCGCGCATCCTAAACAAGTAGGGGACCCTTTTGTGCCAAGGGTAGGCCTAGCGTATTTGAAAGATGTATGTGTAGAATTGAACCATTTTGTTACCCAAAGCAAATTTCGCATATAAAATGATGTTCAAGAAGCGAAAATAAGCAAGGGAAATAGGGAATAAATGAAAATCACAAAGGAAAGGCCCACGCAGGAGTCATTTGAAAAGAGTACCGAAATACAAGAAAGGCAAGCCCACGCAGGGACAAATAACAATAAGTACATATAGAAAAACTCACGCAAGGGCGAAATCCGCTAAGATGTTCCCGATGGCCTCGTCTCTGATCTGCTCCTCTTGTTCTGTGCCATGAGATGTTGAAGCCTGTATTGAATCATCAGCAAGTATCCTTCGCTCCGGCGACCTTTCTCTTCCCAGTCTTCGAGGCACATTCCGCTTTTCTTATCTCCAATCCATAAGTTAAGCTCTCCCAAATCGCTTCTCAAGCTTTCTAGTTCTTGAGTTACGCTCTCGAGGGCGTACT
>NC_064290.1:54780769-54782453 GCF_019186545.1 Solanum stenotomum
TCGTTTATATATTTATTTATTTTTTCTTCAGTTATGATACAATACCCGTTAATCCCTCTAACTTAATTAAATACATGGCAAAGTGGTAACTATTTATTATGAATGTGACCCATTAACTATTCAACTATAATACTCATTTAACAAAAAAAATCATCAGCTAGATACTCATAGTTATCGAATAGTTTAAAATTCTCCTTTAAATTTTCCAAAAAGAGTCAAAATAGTCCTAGTTTTCAAAACGTCCAAGCGGGTCGTTACATGAGGCACAAAGGCCTCCTTTAATAAAAGAAAAAATCTGTACAACTTGCCACTAGCCCAACAAAGACAAAGCAACAAAATAAATAAAATAACAAAACAAAAAACAAATGGACAATTAAATTACGGTCCCACGTAGCTTCGGCTACTTTTGATGCTATTAATCACCAATAATCAATTGACATCATTCCTTTACTTATGCATACTTTATTTTCGTATGTATAATATACTCCTAATACATTTGCTTTTGAGGTCTCAGGTAAGTGTTTTCTCTTTTCTGTTATTTATATTTATTTTCTTCTTTTTAAATTTTTATTATTTTATTCTTGATCTTTTGATTTTAATGTCTATATGTTATCATCAGTTTATAACATGCTTATTAATATAGAGCTTTTTGATATGAAGATCAAAAGTCAGAATTTCTTTCTCTTATCAAAGTATTGTTATTTAAGTTTTTGTAAGATTTTATTTTATTTTTTGTAATTTAAGTATAATTTTTTTAAAGTCGTTAATTTATATGAATATGTTTAGCTCTCTCTCTTCTCTAAATTTATATTTAATATTGAGGTTATGTATAGACAAAGTGATGTGATATTTTTTTATGACCTATTTTTCTTTTTTTTAAGTGTAATTTTCTTGAAGTCGTTAATTTATATGAATACGGTTATCTCTCTTCTCTAAATGTATATTACTCCTATTTAGAAATGGGAGTTTGGGAGGGCCAACACCGCATTAAAGAGTTGGACTAAAAGCTATAGAAATTGTACATTGAGGCCCACCAAAAAGATGAACTAAAGTAACTTCATCTACTTCTACTTTTTCTACACATTTGAATGTATACTGCTTTCTGTACACGTGTTTTTCTGACAATTTTGGTTATATTTTTCTTTAAAATAATTATTGCCTCGATTTTTATTTTTATTTTTATTTTTAACATTTATTTTTAATTTTAAAAGATTGGAAATTTTATGTTAAAAATTTAAATAATAGAATAAATGATTTATTTAACTTTTATCATCATCAATACTACTAATTTATTTGACGTTTTTTCCTAATCTTCATCTCATCATTAATGTTATTTATATAATTTTCTTAAATCACTTATTTTTCCCTTTTTAACTCTTTTTTATATTACTCCTATTTAGAAATGGAAGTTTGGGAGGACCAACACCGCATTAAAGAGTTGGACTAAAAGCTATAGAAATTGTACATTGAGGCCCACCAAAAAGATGAAGTAAAGTAACTTCATCTACTTCTACTTTTTCTACACATTGGAATGTGTACTGCTTTCTGTACACGTGTTTTTCTGACAATTTTGGTTATATTTTTCTTTAAAATAATTATTGCCTCGATTTTTATTTTTATTTTTAACATTTATTTTTAATTTTAAAAGATTGGAAATTTTATGTTAAAAATTTAAATAATAGAA
>NC_064290.1:54785935-54803296 GCF_019186545.1 Solanum stenotomum
ATATATATATATATATATATATATCATTTAAAAAATATATAAAAAGTATTATAAATTGTAATAATTAACTGCTTTATTTTTTTCAAATCATATAACTAATTTGATTTACACTTCAAAATTCATAGGTGTCACATAATTTACACATTAATTCTTCATTACTTAATATATGTAATTATATCAATGACATATAAATTGAAATAAAAAAATTACATATTTTATTTGAAAATCACGTAATAGTACTATAAGGTATAATAATTAACAACTTAACATATTTTAAAATTTTAGTTGACTCTCCAAATTTCATATGTCTCATGTAATTGAGACAGAAAAAACATATATTGGTTTAAAATTAATAAAAATATTATAAATTATAATAATTAACAACTTAAAAATTTATAAAAAAAATCCTTTAAAAAAATTTAGTTGGCTCTCCAAATTCAATCTGTATTACAATAATTAAAACATAGAAATTAACATAGATTGGACTCCTGCTGACATTTATTTTTCCTTTTTTAAAATTTTTTCTTTTATACTTTATATAAATAAATTTTTTATGTAAAAAGTATTATAAATAATAATAATTAATAGCTTAAAATATTTAAAAACATATAAAAAGTTTTTGTTAACTTTGAAAATTTCATCTATACCGCATAATTGGGAGAAATATAGATATATAGATATTTTAAGTTGCTAATTATTGTGAGTTATAGAACGTTTTATGTAATTTTCATATATATTACTCGCGTTGTCCTGATTTATGTGATACGAATGAAATTTCAAAAGTCAATGAATTTTTTATAAGTTTTTTTTTATATTAACTTATTAATTATTGTGATTTATAATATATTTACGTAAAACATACTCTAAATAAAAATAATTAGCAACTTAAAATATATAAAAACATACTAAAAAATTGATTAACTTCAAATTTCATATGTACCACATAAATTAAAACAAAAACAGTAACATATATTGGGCCCCGTGCTGGCACGGGGTCCCATATCTAGTATAATATAAGGTTAGGTATAGACAAAGTGATATTATACTTTTTATGACCATTTTATTTGTTTAATCTATTATTGTAATAAAACAAAAGCAATGAAAATTATGAAGGCAATGAAAAGACGTAAAGAAAATGACCATTCATATCTACATTTAATATAAATCTATAAATAATTTAAAGTTATATAAAAGAATTGTAATGTGATACCTCTTTTTGGCCTAGATTCTATTTATGTTTTCTATTTTTTATGACAATTATTTATTAATTAATTAATTATTATTATTGTACAAACTAAATATGTTAGATATATATATTCTCCATTTTTTGACATTTTTCTTAATGTTTTCTATTTATATGATTTATTCGAAAACGTAAAAGAAATTATTTGTTACCTTAAATTTGCAGGAAAATATATGGGTCATTTATTGATCATTATTGTTACCTATTATTTTGCGCTAATTACTTGTTCTTCCTCATAACATCCCCTCAATTCTTTCTTTATTTTACGTTTTAATTCTTTTTAATTGATAATTTTATTTACCTTAATAAATGTCAAGATATCTTTTTAAGACTTGCAATCAATATTATCACAAGAGAAAAATATGTGTGCATGATTTTGCTCAATTCAATTAATATAAGGGATTTTTATTTTATTTCTCGATTATCAAAAGACATAAAAAAAATTTGTGTTTAAAATATCAATATCACTATACGTGATTAATTTTTATATTCACAAATTTTGTATGATTTCTAACGCATTCGAATACGCCAACGAGAATCCGATGAAAAAATACAATATTACTTCAACACCTTTCAAAAATAATATCGTTTCGATTTATGTCGCTTTAAACTAATTGATAGTGGCATCGAAGTTACGTGTGATTAAAGATGAAAAAGGAAAAGGATGAAGAATACTTAAAATAAGAGTTATTTCGATATCCTTATATACTTTACAAGACATAATAATGAATGTTATTATAAGAGAAAAAAAGAGTTGACGATTAGATAAAATTAATAGGAGACTAGCGAAGATGAATTTGAAGTGAAAAAGGAAGAAAAAAAGAAGATAGATTTGATTTATTATATTTTATAAAAGAAAGGTAAATGAAAAGGCAAAAATTGAAGAAAAGTGATGACTAGGAAATAAGTCATGAAAAGGAAGTAAATATTTTTTTTAATTCTCTACTATGTGATAACATGAGGTGATAGAAAACACGATAGCACATAGATGTGACTATAATACAAGTTGAGACGATTATTTATATAGTAGTCATTCTTTTTAAATTTTTTAAAAATTTTAATATATATATATATATATCTATTTATTCTATAGTACTTTAAAAGCATGAACTTTCTAACTTGAATGTTAAATTACTATAATATCCCCAACTTAAAACACTAAATTTAGTATATATGTTATATATATTTAATATTATATTTATTTACGCTATATTATATTAAAAGCATACATCTTTTCACATTGATGGGCAATGACTCTTTCGAAAGGTTGTGGCTTTTTTTATAGAGTTGTGACTTTTTCAATGAGTTATGACATTTTCGAAAAGTTGTGACTTTTCTGAAGGGTTGTGACTTATGTGAAAAGACACGATAAGAACTTTTTCATACTATCCTTTCATGTCTTTAAATAGAGGGAGTTTCTCACACTTTTAAACTACAAATTTTGTAAGTTTTCTATTCTTCTTCTTAAAACAAATTAAAAGCATACATCTTTTCACATTGATGGGCAATGACTCTTCCGAAAGGTTGTGACTTTTTTATAGAGTTGTGACTTTTTCGATGAGTTATGACATTTTTGAAAAGTTGTGACTTTTCTGAAGGGTTGTGACTTATGTGAAAAGACACGATAAAAACTTTTTCATACTATCCTTTCATGTCTTTAAATAGAGGGGGTTTCTTACACTTTTAAACTACAAATTTTGTAAGTTTTCTATTCTTCTTCTTAAAACAAGGAAGATTGTGAGAGTTGTTCAATCATAAAATTACAATATTTTTTGTGGGTAAATTAGATAGATCAACAAAAACTGATTCAACAAGGAGAATGAAATAACTCAATTTCAAATGAGAAGAGTATCTTGATAATTAATATTTACTCATTTTTCATTGCCATAAAATATACTTTTGTAGAAACTTCTACTTGACAAGAAGATCAATGATTTTCCGTTGCACAAACTACAACTTGGTGTTTAGAATCTGAAAAGTCTCAAACTGTTGGAGAAAAAGTATTTGATCAAAAACTTGTTTGAAGAGTCCAAACTACATTTAATAAGTACTCTTTCGTTTTTAAAATTTCATATCAAATTAAAATTAGACCAATCTATATCTATCTTTTTTTATCTATATATACTACCTAACTTAAAACACCAAATGTAGTATATCTTCTATATTTTATATTGTATTATATTTATTTATGTGTATTATACTATATTATATTAAAGACAAAAACCTTTTCACATTGAAGGGTTATGACATTTTTGAAGAGTTATAACTTTTCCGATGAGTTGTGACCTTTTTGAAGGGTTGTGACTTTTCAATAAGGTTGCGACTTTTCGGAAGAGTTGTGACATTTCCGAAGAGTTATGACTTTTCCGATAAGTTGTGACCTTTCTGAAGGGTTGTGAGTTTTCTAAAGGGTTGTGGCATCTTTTTGATAAGGCACAATGAGTAGTTTTTCATACACTACCCTTTGTTGGCCATTAAAAGAGGGGCTTCCTCAATTTTTTAAACTACATTTTAAAAAACAAAAATTCATTCTTCTTCTTCTTAAAACATCCTATTTAGTATATCTTCTATATTTTTATGATAAGGAACAATATGCACATACTAATACTACACATTTTAACTATAAATGGAGGGGTTTCCTCACATTTTTAAACTACGTTTTTTTTTTTTATGTTTTTTGTTCTTCTTTTCTTAAAACCTCAAAGATTGATCTATAGACGTTGACAATCTCAAAGGTTAGTGAGATTAGGATACTCCCTAATATGAATGCTAAATTAATCTAATATTCCAACTAAAAACATCAAATTTAGTATATCTTCCATATTTTATAACATATTTATTTATATTATATTATATTAAAAGTAAGAGCACCAACAATACAATAATAACAAAGTAATGCACTATAGAGAAGGGAGGAGAAAGTATATTTAAGAGGTGAAACTAAGAGATTTTAAGAGTGACTAATTTTTTATTTTAATAACATTCACGTTATTTTTAAAAATAATGTGATACGTGGTTTGATATTCACGTGCAACGCACGTGCGTCAAAACTAATATATATATATATATATATATGAAAGTATTAAACATTACATTTTCAATGAATTTAAAGGAAATAAGATTAAATATTTATATTTAAATATACAAAGGAAAATTATGTTTCAAATTTGCTACTCATATGGACGTAAAGAGATCAATTTTTGTTTAAATTTTTGTAACGCTTTAAAAGTGATGAAAATTAGAGGAAAGTAAATGTTATTTATAAATTAGATTAAAACTCGAAATTAATATATAAATTAGAGACTAAAATATTTTATTATTTGCATGTTATGAAATATTGTTTGAAAAATTTAGTATCGCGCGAAGCGCGGCATGGTTTTCTAGTTATAGATTTGAACTCATTTTGACGACCTCCCTATTGGTAGATCCTTCCAATTATTCTTTGACTCCGTCACAATGTCCTCTAATGTTAATTGCCTTGGTTCTTCATTTATTCTAGTTAATTTGTTAGTCTTCTATTTCGAAGTGTTGATTTATATGAGACATGAGTTTGGTAGTGAGCTTGTTCTTGTTTAAACTAAAAAATTATTACCTTATTACAATAACAAGATAGTCAGCGTAATCCGACATGTAAAATATGATTATTACTTAATTGTGAAATATAAAGACAAACTGACTTTACTATTCCTCTTTCTTTATTAAGGTCAAAATTATTATAGTGTAAACATATAACGAAATAAGGAACATGTTATATAAAGCTAAAATAAGTTGTAAAAACATTCCCCTCAGAGAAGTTATTTTTACATATTAATAATTTTGAATAATTAATCTCAGTTTTGTATTCTCTTAACCAACTTGGGCACATGCTACGTTTAGGGGTGTTTATGGTTCGGTTTGAATCCGTTATTAGTTAAAATCAAAATCAAATCAATTTGAATCGGTTTTTAAATTTCAAAAACCAAACCAAACCAAATCAAAAAAATTACCGTCGGTTTGGTTCGATTTTTTCAGTTTGAAAGTACTAAGTTTGTTGAGGACATACGCATCTTGATGGGCACAAACACCAACTGCATGAATAATTCACAAAAAAACTATTGCATTAACAATGCAATTCATCCAATGTACCAAGTTCAGAAACTAAAAAAACTCATTGTCAATAGCATAAAGTTGGTTCAATATTCTGGAGATCTCAACAGCTTATTAATAGAGTTTTCAATAAAATTACACGTACCTTAAAATATTGAGAAATAACTTCTAAAAAAATAACCAATATTTCATAGTCAAAACTAATCAATTATCAGCTTCTTTGGCTTGAGCTTTAAATTATTCAATGTTGTGTTAGAAAATTTAATAAAGAACAGGGTAAGTGTGATCTTTGAAGTAAGAATGAATAGGGATTTAGACTTAAGGTTTTAATAGTTGAACTAAAATTTAAATGTTGGGCTTCAGTAAATTGTAAAATTAAAGACTTAAGTTAATTAAAATTTAGCAAAATACTTATACTTTATTTTCAAATAATCTAAAATTTATATATATAACTTCTCGGTTCGATTTGGTTATTTTTGCAGTTAATTTTTAGTAAAACCAAAACCAAACCAAATAGTATCGGTTTTTCAAAATTTAAAACCAAACCTAACCAAATCAAATCAAATATCGATTTTTTTAATTGGTTTGGTTCGGATTGCGGTTCGATTTGGTTTTATAACCATAGCCATGAACAACCCTAGCTACGTCCCCCTAAAAATTAGTTTTTTGTTAGGAAAAGTTAAGGGGCCCAAAATATGATTAAGTGGGAACTTTAAAAAATGACTATAGTATATGAGCTTAATTAGAGATTTATAGTTATAATTTGCTTAATTACGAATTATAGTTACATGTTTGAGGGAGGAAAGAGGCGAGCGAGACCAGAAGAAGGAGGAGAGAGGCGAGTGAGATCTCGGGGAGAGGGGGGGAGGAAGAGGCGAGAGAAGTTGAATACTTGTATTCATTGTATTGAGTTATATCACGATTACAATAGATACATCTGATTTGTATCAAATGAATACAGTTGTATCAAAAACTATTGTATTTAACTAAATAACTACATATTAAGAGGAGAAAGGTGAGCGAGATCGAGAGAGGGGGAGGAGAGAGGATGAATACATGTTGTATTTGTTGTATTACAAACAATGTTGGAAATAATAATTCAAAGTTGGAGTAGGAATCTTAAGTTGATTAGGATTTGTTATTTATGATATTGACTTATTTATGTTTCATTAGGATTTGTTAGTTAGAGTAGTTCGTAGTCTTAGTTTAATTTGGTTGTTACTTTTATAAATAGGGATGTTACTAGTTATTTTCAATACATAGAAATATACATAAAATGTAGGAATACATAGAACAATACACCGAAATATACAGACATATAGAACTTTTGAGTTTATAAATAAAATATTTTCATTCAAATTGGTATCAGAGAATCTACGATCCTGGTAGAAGATCTAAGAGTATCCGTTGCTGGCGGGTGATTATGACTCATATATGTCGCGCTATCTGGCTCAAGTTGGCAAAGGCTAAACTAATGATACATGCATGAAAAATATGCTAGGAGGAAAGACTTGCAAAAATATGACAGATTTAAAGAAGTGCAACCAAGCGCAAGAGGAAGAAACTTTTCTCTAAATTAAAAGTAAGAGAAAGTAAAAAAAAAGGAGTTGATGGGAAGGGCATCAACGAGAGTTGGAGTGAGAGTGCTCCAACACCAAAAACCAAAAACAAAAAAAAGAAAAAAAGAAAAGGAGTTGGTGGGAAGGACATCAACGAGAGTTGGAGAGACATTGCTCCAACACAAAAAAAAGGCGTTGGTGGGAAGGGCATGAAGTTGGAGAGAAGTGTTCCAACACAACCAAGAGAAAAAATATCGTGAGTTGGAAAGAAAGTGCTCCAACACTAGTTATTTATGATATTTACTTATTTATATTTAATTGGGATTTGTTAGTTAGAGTAGTTCCTAGTCATAGTTTAATTTGATTTTTCCTTTTATAAATAGGGATGTCACTAGTTAGTTTCAATACATAGTACATAAACTATAGGAATACACAGAAATATACATAAACATATAGAACTTTTGAATTTATAAAAAAAATATTTTCTTTTACAATTGATACATAATACAAACACAGGTTATACAAAATACAAATATAGTTATCTGAATATAATTGATATAAAATACAATTTTTTTCACTTATATTTAATTGAATGCAATTGATATATAATATATTTGACTGAGGGGATGAATACATATGGTATATTAAGATTTGTTTAATGGGGGTGGAAGAAGATTCAACAAAAGATGACCCAATTCGACTATTTACCAAAATAGTCAACAAAAGCCAAGCTATATTACATGACAAGTCCTTTTCTACAATAAAAGGCAAGCTATAGTACGCGACAACTACTAAAGAATATATCTATATATTACTTTAGAAACATATACAAGATTTATGATAAACAAAATCATTACTCCATTTATTATTATTTTAACAAAAAAATATTATTTTATTATTATTCTAATATTTTGATTTTAAAAATTAATTTAAGTTATAACTATTAAATTTTTACTTATTTGTAATAGATAACAACACTTATTATTTAGTACTTTAGAAATAGTACTTTAGAAATTAGAATTGACCAATTTTTTTTTTATTTGAACTATATTAAAAGTCTTAATAATTAAAACTTTAAAATAAATATTTTACTGTATATAAATCTTACTTAAATTATGATAAACCAAAAAAAAAATAAAGAAAGAGGTTCACATTTTCTTAGAGAGGTGGAAGAGGTAGACGGCAGGGGCTTCTAGCTAATACCATACCAAATTACACATACAAGTACACACCAACTTTTAAAGAAAGTTTATTTTCTGTTCTTACTTTATATTCCCATAGTTTACACAATTATATAGGTATGAGGATACTAAGCACTCTAAGAATAGAGACAATTTGCACACAATGAAACAACCATTACATTAAGCTCAAGAAATACTATAGTACAAATGTTTATCCATCCTTATTCCATAAACCACATAACAACGAAAGGGCGTTCACAGAAGGAGTTAATAAGAAAATTAAATGACACACAATGACTTTGCCATATCAATCATTGTACATGCTAACATTTGGCCTTGGTTCAAAAGACTTTTCTCCTTTAAGACTGATTTCATTGTCACGGTAAGAAGTTGCAGTTGGCCTTGTGTTAGTCTGCACGACCTAATAATTTACTGATTTTAACTTTTCGCCTAAGTGTGAAACAAATTGCCTAACGTGTTCCAACAAAGCAGTAAGGACAATAAGTAAAAATACAATATTTTTACGTGGAAAACACCCGACTCAAAAGGTGTAAAAAACCACGACCTGTACCCCTACAAGATTTAACTCCAACTTCACTAAGTCACTGAGCCTCCACAAAAGATAGATTACAAACTTTGCAACCTACCTTAAATTCAAGTCTTGGATTTAGATTACAACTCTTGTAATCCTAGGAACTAACTCTAACTCCTAACCTTCAACACAAACCTCCCAAGATATGTGTTCCCAACTCTTCGAGTTATCACAACCTGAAGAAAACACTTCTAATTAGTTTATAACTCACTGAACTAAGATTACATCAAGACTCAATCACAAAGAAAAACTCCTAACACATAAACTATGTAGAAGGATTAGGTTCTTCGATGTGTTCGTTCTATGTGTTCCTTCAGTTCGCTGGTAGCACTTGCGAAGTCAATTTCTCAATTGCTCTTTTTGCTCTGTAAGTGCACAAGTATTCTGGACGACTTCACTTCTATTTAAATACAATTCTTCATAGAGTTATTGTTCACTTCAAACTCCTCATTGACTTGAACTCTCTTGACTTAGAGTTCTACTTCAAGTAAGACTCCTTCTTCAATTCAAACTCCTAGCTTCTTTGGACTTCTTCTTCAAATTACATTCATTGATTCTTTTGTATTATAGTCAAACTCCAACACTTCAATTTAGCAATAACTTGAAGAGTTCTACTTTAAGTGAGACTCCTTCTTCAATTAAAACTCCTTGCCTCTCTAGACTCATTCTTCAAAGCAAACTCATTGATTCTTTCTCTTCAATTTATCAGATGTTTAATTCCTTGGATTTTCTCATGAAATTAACATTATCCATTCCTTTATTTCTGCACTCTTGTCTTTATTCATTTTAAAAGCTTTCTCAAATTCAACTGCTCGTGACAGTGCTAATTTGGACCATGTTGACTGACGTGTTTCATCTTTCTTTGTCAATCATCAAAACTGCATAAATCCAACAAATTTCCCCTTTTTGATGATGACAAACCTCTTTTTTTGTGCATTCAAACAATTTTATCTGTAGACACTAAAGCATGAAATACTAACATGAAACAAAACAAGTTAGTCAATGGGTTATAAACACTGCACAACTCTTATCTTTCCCCTTTTGGCATCATTGAAAAGCTATGTAAATCCTATAATATATGAGCTAGATTGATTAGTTCAACTATTCATGGCCACTGACTATCACCAAAACAATCAGATAACGACTTCATGAAACATAATAATGTATTATAGAGAGCAAGAACAAGAGTCATTAAAGCAATAGATAATCATTCCATTAAACTGCCAGATAATGTACTATATAGGATCGAAGTCATACCGAATGAAGCAAAAACTATTGAGCACTAATAAAAAAACAAACACTGGACAGGAGTAGAATAAAGCTAGAGACACTAACATTGAAAAGTGAAGAGAAGAATGGAAAAGCAACAATAATTGTGTCAACCAATGAATAATTTCAACATTTTCATCCCTTTCTTCATGAAGAATAGCTTGTAGAGCTTAAATTCTTATCCGAAGGACATTTTTTTTTCTTTCTCATAAGCTGCATGAGTAGCCTCCAATTCAACAATTTTATCAGTGAAAATATTACTTCAACATTTTCTTTGGAGTATCAATTTTTCTCACGAGACATGTAGATCAACATGGTTCATCTATTGAATAACCTCTTTTTTTCTTTTTCTTTTTTTTTCTTTTTTTTTTTCACTTGAAAAGTCCATGCCTAGATTGAAATTGAGTATTTCTCAAAACTCACTATGGGAATCATGTCTTTTTTCTTTCATGCTAGTTCTAAGATCTTCTTTAATAATGACATCCTCTTGACACTTATGATTTCTAGATGGGAGTTCAAGGTGGAATAGAAAAAAAATGTGTTTCTATAGTTGGTTCTTCCTCATGAACTGAAAATGAGGACTAGATTTTCCTCCTCAAATGAGAATTATATATGTACCAAGTTAAGAGCAATTTGAAGAGGACATCATCACAAATATCAAAAGATGTACTTTGGTGAATATCTGATTTAAACTTGAAAAAAAATAATCAAGAGGGCTAAGTGAGAGAGAAAAATTTGGAAGAATAAGACTCTTGAGCTTTGCCGATTATTTTATTCTGTATTAGAACAATTAATACATGAAACTTGAGTGCTCAACTGTTTCACTTTATACAACATTAATCTCCATCAATATATAGCATACCTGATAAGAGCAATTTTGTGATCATTGTTGCTTGTTTTCACCATTTCTCTACACAATCTAATACAAAATTAGGTTAAAACAAGTCAAGGATCTGGAATTGGGACACACAAGTAAATGTGTAAGACTGAATTGAATAACATTTTAGCTCATAAAATTAAGGAGAACAATTATTCTAGCCAATCATTGAGGGGAGTTCATGCAATCTTAATCATCCCCAAGTCTAACTTATTCTTTTCATAATGCTCCCTACTTAGTGTCACAATCCATCAATTGTTGTTTGACAAAGAACAACGTGATCCAACAACCATATACTTTTGTGGATAAATCAGTTTCAAGATTCATTATTTCCTCTATCAATATGCCATTCGTCTGTTCAACAAATGAAACATATGGTACAACGTGTTCGAATGCACTTTCATCAGTTTCACTTTAATCCTCATATTATTATTATTTTCTTCCCCCTTACATATGCATTAGCTCCACTTTTTTCTTCCTTTTTTTTAAATGACACATTCCCCCTTTTTTGAGAAGTGAGCGAAAGGAATTTTTGTTTGACTTCATTGATATCTCTTAAGCAAGCAATATCTATGAATTAAATCACTTGCTTCCTTTCAGCTTCACCTGCAAAATAGCTTAAGGGTTAATCTTAGGAACCCAGACAAGCTTGGGTCCTTTCTTATGATCAAAAAGGTGAATCAGATTTCTTCTCACCCATCTAGGCAACTGGTTAGTGTACCTGTTTTTGCCAACATGCATAAATCTGTTTTCATTTGTGAATTTAGTATTTCTTTTTCTAAAATCATTAGCAACTGGACACTCAGTAGTTGGATGACCAATTTTACCACAAATATANATATATGAATTAAATCACTTGCTTCCTTTCAGCTTCACCTGCAAAATAGCTTAAGGGTTAATCTTAGGAACCCAGACAAGCTTGGGTCCTTTCTTATGATAAAAAAGGTGAATCAGATTTCTTTTCGCCCATCTAGGCAACTGGTTAGTGTACCTGTTTCTGCCAACATGCATAAATCTGTTTTCATTTGTGAATTTAGTATTTCTTTTTCTAAAATCATTAGCAACTGGACACTCAGTAGTTGGATGACCAATTTTACCACAAATATAGCACAAATCTTTAGAGATAGTATTTTCTTTATGGAATCCTATACCAGCCTTCTCATTGTACATCCTATAACTCAATTTCTTAACAATTCTGGAGGAATTCGTCCATCTATTAGACTTTTCAAGATCCATTTTTAACCTGGAAATTTCTAGGTTCAGTTTTTTCACCTTATCTTTTTCACTGAAAAAATCAATTTTGCATTCTTTTAAATCATGTTCTAATTTCTTCCCAACATCATTTATCTTCCCTTTTTCAATAATGGACAACTTAAGAATTTCAGATTTCAAATTCAACTTTGATGACTCAAGTTTATTAACCTGTTTCTTTAGAGAACAATTTTTTTCTTCAATTACAGTTTTGCAGTTTTTGAGATCCATGCACTCAAATTTTTGATCTGCAAAATCTTTAAATAATTGATCTCTTTCACAGGTTAATTCTTCAAAATCATCAAATAAGCTACTTATCATGCTAAGTAGTTCTCTTTTAGACAAAATATGCATTTTTTCTTTCAAGTCAAGAATACTTACCTTAGAGTTTGCTTCTTCCTCCTCCGTGTCTGAATCTCCAATAGCCATGAAAGCAATCTCATCTATCTCATCATCATTAGAATCTCCAGCTTTTGAACCCCAAGCAGCTACCATGGCACACTCTTTTCTTATCTTTTGTTTACCAGCCTTCTCTTTCAACTCTTTTTCAATTTTTTCTCTCCTCCATTCTACTTCCCATTAAGGACATACTTTGACATAGTGATCAGCCTTTCCACACTTGTAGCAGCCGGACAGAGATTTTTCATTCGACCACTTCTTGTTACTCGTTTCCTTCTTGTCGACTCCTTTTCCCTTCTTAATGTACTTCTTAAAGCTTTTTGCCAAGAAGGCTATTTGGTCTTCATCTAGATCTGATTCTTCACCATCAGATACTTTCAAGGTTAGTGAATTATCATTAAACACTTCCTCTTTCTTCAGACCATCCATATTCATCTCATATGTTCTAAGATTTCTTACTAGTTCATCAAGTGTCATGATGGAGATGTCTTTAGCTTCTCTGATGGCGGTAACTTTGACATCCCATTTTATCTTTGGTAGAATTCTTAAAACTTTATCAACTTGTTCCTCAGTGGTAAGAACCTTTCCTAGGGATGATAACTCATTGATTAGGGTGGTAAGTCTACTAATCATCTCTAGAAGGGATTCGTTTTTCTTCATCTTGAAGGTTTCATAATCAGTGAACAACATAGCCACTCTAAATTTTCTGACTTGGCTGGTTCCTTCATGAGCATTTACCAGTGCATCCCATATTTGTTTAGCGGTGGTACATTTTGAGATCCTATTATACTCATCAGGTCCTAAGCCACAAACAAGAATGTTTTTGGCTTTCGAATTCTTCCTGAAGTGAATTCAACCTTTACCTTTGGAACTTTAGCTCCTTCCTAAGTTTTCATAGGGATGGTTGGTCCAGTAGTTATTCTATCCCATAGTCCATAGTCTTCAGCTTGGATAAAGTCCTCCATACATGCCTTCCACCACCCAAAGTGTGATCCGTTGAACATTGGTGGTCGGATGGTTGATTGTCCTTCGCTATGCCCAATAGGTGGTGCAGAATTCATCGTGATCTTATCTTAAGTGTTAGCCTTGAAAAGATAACTGGCTCTGATACCAATTGTTAGTCTGCACGACCTAGTAATTTACTGATTTTAACTTTTCGCCTAAGTGTGAAACAAGTTGCCTAACGTGTTCCAACAAAGTAGTAAGGATAGTAAGTAAAAATACAATATTTTTACGTGGAAAACACCCGGCTCAAAAGGTGTAAAAAACCACGACCTGTACCCCTACAGGATTTAACTCCAACTTCACTAAATCACTGAGCCTCCACAAAAGATAGATTACAAACTTTGCAACCTACCTTAAATTCAAGTCATGGATTTAGATTACAACTCTTGTAATCCTAGGAACTAACTCTAACTCCTAACCTTTAACACAAACCTCTCAAGGTATGTGTTCCCACCTTTTCGAGTTATCACAACCTGAAGAAAACACTTCTAATTAGTTTATAACTCACTGAACTAAGATTACATCAAGACTCAATCACAAAGAAAAACTCCTAACACATAAACTTTGTAGAAGGATTAGGTTCTTCGATGTGTTCCTTCGAAGTGTTCCTTCAGTTCGCTGGTAGCACTTGCGAAGTCAATTTCTCAATTGCTCTTTTTGCTTTGTAAGTGCACAAGTATTCTGGATGACTTCACTTCTATTTACATACAATTCTTCATAGAGTTATTGTTCACTTCAAACTCCTCATTGACTTGAACTCTCTTGACTTAGAGTTCTACTTCAAGTAAGACTCCTTCTTCAATTCAAACTCCTAGCTTCTTTGGACTTCTTCTTCAAATTACATTCATTGATTCTTTTGTATTGTAGTCAAACTCCAACATTTCAATTTAGCAGTAACTTGAAAGTTCTACTTTAAGTGAGACTCCTTCTTCAATTAAAACTCCTTGCCTCTCTAGACTCATTCTTCAAAGCAAACTCATTGATTCTTTCTCTTCAATTCATCAGATGTTTATTTCCTTGGATTTTCTCATGAAATTAACATTATCCATTCCTTTATTTCTGCACTCTTATCTTTATTCATTTTAAAATATTTCTCAAATTCAACTGCTCGTGACAGTGCTAATTTGGACCATGTTGACTGACGTGTTTCATCTTTCTTTGTCAATCATCAAAACTGCATAAATCCAACAATGGTTCAAAATCTTTAGTAAAAAAATGATTTTTCTTGTTTGATGCCAACATCACCATGATAGTAAGCGGTTATAGTCGGCCTTGGTTCAAAGGACTTTTCTTCTTTAAGACTGACTTCATCATCACGGTAAGAAGTTGCAGTTGGCCTTGGTTAAAAATCTTTAGTAAAGGATGATTTTTCTTGTTCGAGGCCAACATCACCATGATAGTAAGCAGTTATAGTCGGCCTTGGTTCAAAAGACTTTTCTTCTTTAAGACTTATGACTTCATCATCACGGTAAGAAGTTGCAGTTGGCCTTGGTTCGAAATCTTTAGTAAAGGATGATTTTTCTTGTTTGAGACTAACATCATCATGATGGTAACCAGTTGCACTCGGCCTTGGTTCAAAAGACTTTTCTCCTTTAAGACTGACTTTATTATCACGATAAGAAGTTGCAGTTGGCCTTGATTCAAAAGACTTTTCTTGTTTGAGAGCAGTGTCATCATGATGATAAGCAGTTATAGTTGGCCTTGGCTCGAAAGGAGCGTCATACCGAGGCATAAGATGCTGGATTGCTATAGGCATGGGCTCATTTTTCATCACAATTCTCCAATATTCTCCGGGGTCTCTTCTTGCATCTGCGCTGCTTGCATACTGCACACAAAAATGACAGAATAAAATGTTTGTTGAATTCTATGTTACATGGTTACATGTGCATTCATTTTTTTATTACTAATATATACTCTGATTTAATAATAGTTGTCTACTATACTAAAATGATTGTTCAACAATACTTGTCAAATTTAGAAAATCAAGAGATAATTTGTCTTATCTATTTTGCCTTGCTATTAAATACTATTTATCATCTAACACATTTCTCAACGCATTAAATTTAATAAAGTCAACGAATAATATAGTAATATTACTCCTATTATTTTTTTTAATGGATGTGTCAAGTCAATAGTGGACAACTTTTGTTGGACAGAGGAGTAGACCTCTTGGGAAGTAGTTAGGTCATTTGACCAATTTGCCTTTCTATTTTAACTTCGTTTTAATTTATGTTTTGTTTTCTTTTGTATATGTGATGCATTTAAAAATTACCAAAAAGTAGTACTATAAATCATAATATTTTACAACTTTTATATATATATATATATATATTAAAACATTGATCAACTCACCAAATTTCTCTTGTGCAACATAAATTGGGATATAGGAAATATTATCTATTAGTTGAAAATTACGTAAAAATACTATGATTTGTAATAGTTAACAACTTAAAATATTTAAAATGATTGGTATGGATATACACAGATAGTTTTAGGAAGAATATTTGGTTATAAAATGTATACTCATGATGTCATACTCAGTACAAATCAAAATGTTAGATTTACATATGTTGGCTTTATTTAAAGTTAACTAATATACTCAGTACAAATCAAAATGATCATAATGCAACATGCAATTTTAGGATTTAAATCATGCACACAATTAGTATAATGAATTCTTACGCTATTAATTTAATATAATTTGTTAGAGAAGATTACTGACCATTTATTTTAAGTTATCAATTAATGATATTAAATAGAGGAGTTTATGTTTTATGCATCGTTAATACGCTATTTCTTTTAGATATTCGGTAATTTTGTCTTGATTCGTTCACTTCTATTATTTTCTTGAGCCGTATTTTCTTGAATCAAGAGAGTATCGAAAAACATCTTTACCTCTCAAAGTAAGGATAAGACCTGCGCACATACTATCTTCTCTAGACCCCAGTAATTGTTGGATTATACTGGATACGTTATTGTTGTTATAGATTGTTAAAAAAACACTATTTTTTCATTGAATTTGTTCAGTGGCTACTCCCACTTATATTTTGATTGAATCGGTGAGAAAAATAATGATAGTGTTTTCACATGTAAAAATTAGGAAATTTCCCATTTTTTCAGTGTGAATTTATTTCTCACCATGTGTTTTTTTAATAAACTGATTTGGTGAAAAATGGATAAAGAAATCATATATTATAACACAAAAACAGAATTCTCATTGATCTGCGATGAAGAAAAGCCTCTATTTCTAATAGTGCTGGAATTTCTTCGATAACCAACATTAAATAGAATTGCTTAAATATTTTTGTGCATTATATAGAATTTAACTTACCAAGGCAAGTGAAATGAGGAGGATGAGAGCAAAAAGTGATTTCATGTCTGCGAGAGCGGTACAATTCATATGCTTTTGCTATTGATATTTGCTTGGTGCATCGATAATAAAATCCTACACTTTATATAGACAAGTTGGACATGTATAAAACAATTTAATAATAATAATAATAATAAAAAAAAAAAAAACAACATAATTCGTGTTTCATGTGATGAAAGATGTTCTACAATAAAAATATTTTTCATTAAAACTATTATATATATATATATATATATATAGGTCGATGTGCAACGCTTCTAGCCGAAGGCATTTATATAATATTTATATATTTTTTTCATTTTAATTTATATATTTTATTTTTTAAAATATTTTTAATATTTGAAAATTACATTTTAAAAAATACTATAAATTATGATAATTAACGGTTTAAAATATTTAAATTTAAAAAATTGATTGATTCTCAAAATTTTGTCGGTGCCACTTAAATTGGGATAATAGAAATAACATGTATTATTTTAAAATGATGTAAAAGAACACTATAAAATATAAATCACAATAATTAACAACT
>NC_064290.1:54810102-54829795 GCF_019186545.1 Solanum stenotomum
AAAAACGGGATTGGATTAACACTCAAAAAATTTGCAGCGGAGTTGGCCCAAAATGGGGCCCAATTTCATTATCTTTTTTACTCTCCTAATTGTTTTGATTACGTCTAACTAATTTTATTTAACTCTAACTTTAAAATTGTTAGTTAACTCAATTAAATCCCCAAAAGATGAACTATATTCTTTATGTTGAGATTTTAATAAAATTTCAATTTTATCAACTCTTGTATTTTATTTTATTTTTTACATATCTAAATATTGTTTTTAGTTAAAACTTTCATTTGTCTTTAATTAGTTTCTTGGTTTATCGACTAAATTGGTTCAAATTATTACGAGTCAAATAAATTCTAATTAAACTTGTTTTACTAATATTCTAATCACTTGTAGTTCGAGTCAATTGTTTCATTTTGAATCCTTTACGCTAAAAAATAAAAAAAATAAAATGTGTCATTTATTTAATTATTTTCTCAAAATCAATCAAATATTGTAAGTTATTATCTTTATGTTAAATCATTATATTTCTAAAAATAGTCAAATATATTTTAGTCAAGTCACAGGTCAACCGCATGTTAGCGGACACTTCGAATGCTTAAATCCTTCTCGAAGTGTAAATTGAACCCCGAACCCTCTTTGGTATTTTCAAATGATTTTTTTTCTGTTTAAATCTTTGAAAATTATAAGTTTTTCTTAATTTCTTTAAAAAATTTAGTGGCGACTCTATTCTAAGTATTTTCTTTAAATGTTTTATACTTAGAACATTTCAAAAAAGTGACTTTTCTAAAGATAGCAAAATTACGGCATAACAGAAATGGCTACTTCCGCTGGGGATTCAATTATGTTCTAATCATAATGACTTGACTTTCTTTGACTATTTGCTAATATTTGTTGAATTGTTTTACCTCAAATGTGCCTCATTTGCTTAAATTGTGATATCAACTGTCATTGCATGCATATCATTTATTCTGTCAAATGACATTTTTTTTCTTTTTACTTAAAGGACGATTATGCGGGCCGCAGTCGTTCGTTAACCAAATTGTTCTCGGGGTACCCTAGCGAATGTAGTTGGCCACTGGATGGTCAACGGTCGCTAACTGCTCCAGCTCAAGTTGTCCGCTTGGGTCACCAGTCCGCTTCCAATAAACCCCACTCTTAGTCAACTAGCGTAGAGCAAAACAAAATCCCAAAATTAGCGCATTTGAACTAAGTTGACCCAACACCCAAGGCGTGTTTGGGCCTATTAGAAGTTCACCTTGTGTCTATTTGGCCCATTGGTCAATAAAAGACAATCATGCTTATGTGTTTAAATTTGAAGGATGTATACGCCATTTAGCAAACCATTGTCTCTTGGGGTTGAGTTTTAATCATTTGTTCGAGTCGAACAAGGATCAAATTATCATAGCATCCAAGAACGTGGACATTCGAAGATGACAAGAAATCAAGAACATATGATCTTTCCTTGGAAGCATAGAGTAGGATTGAACCCCTACGCGGGACTGATATTTTGTATCCCATTTCCCCTATTATGTATCCCCATTTAGTTTATTTATAAATTTGGGTTTTGGGGCAATGGAATGTTTCAAATGATGTCATACATCCTTCAATTTGATAGGCCCACCTTTGGCATAAAAAGGTCACAAGTTTAGGGCGTGATATAAATTGTGCTACCTGATATGATTGCTTTGTGTTGTGATGTGATGTGTCATTTTGTCTAAAGCAGAACTAATCCACTCTTGTTTCTTAGAGCACTCTAAGCATATATTAAAATTCACAACAACAAAGTTCGTCCAAATTACTTCTGAAGTGTTGTTCAAGTTTCTCAGAAATATATAAACCGTCTACTCTAAAAATCTCCTAAGTTTTATTCATCCATCACAGGAAGGTCGACTTGCTAGAATGTCTAGAAAAAGTGTCAACGCACCAATCCCACCCATTGCTTTGGTTAGTGATGAAGAAACTGAAGAGTCAATGTTCAGAAAATTTATCGAGACTAGAGAAAGGATAGTTGCAGCCAAAAGGAGACTTGCAATACTGGACCAAACTGAATGGATACTACCAGAGAGAATTATTGAGGTTGACATGGAAACAACCTCGGTGAAAAGAAAGATTGCGAAAATTGATCAAGAGATAATTAATATCACTAAAGCGTCTGCAAGGATCCCCGAAATTGAACGAGACATTAAGGAACTAAATTTTGGGAATGCTCCCTCCATGAGGGGAAAAGGGAAAACAAAAGTAGGTTCAGATGACGAGAGCACCGGATCGTCACCCTACAGTTGAAGAAGAAGGAAAGAAACCTTTGGGTAGATTTAGGTTCATGTAACACTTTTCTTATGTTTGTTATGTTGTTTTTAAATTTTTATTGTAATAAAAAACTACGCGAGACTTGAGCCCATAGGGGGTACGTAGAAAGCTCTTTTCGAGCCTAGTCTCTCTATCAATTTTGGGAAGGGTACGTTTAGGTTATCTTATGTAATTCGAACTACGTCGGGCCTGATTTCCTTGGTGGATACATAGGCAGCCTACTTAAGGCTCGGTCCTTATCTTTTCAATTTTTATTCTCCCTTATTAGTGAATGATTCTGAAGACTTTCACCTACAAAAGCATATGAGTGGGATAAATTAGCAAGATTCTATGCAAGTCAACCTTTCCAATTCAATTGCAAGAAAAATTTCTTTTCATTTGAGTCCTCCCGTTCACCCAAAATATTTTCGTGGATTAATCTGCTTGAAGCAAAATGACACTTGTGTGTTTATTTTTATGTCATTTTATTTGCATATCTCGTTAAAAATAAAAACTAACACATATGTCTTTTGAGTTGTTCTTCTCTACAGGTAAAAACTGATCTGTGTTGAAATCAAACTGGCCGACCATCCCTACTTTACAAGATCTAAAGCAATCATACCATTCTTTCCTGATCATTTTTTGGAGAAAGGCAAGAGCAAAATGACTGGTACTTCTGAAGAAACAGGAATAGTGGATGTGACCATCAAAAATGCTGAACTCGCTGATTAGAGTGAGTTGATCTCTCAGTTAATGCAACGAATTGCAGACATGCAGGAAGAGCTTCAACAGACCAAAGATCTAGCCAAACTGGCCATTGCATCGAATGAACCCCCACTTGAAACTAGAAGACCTCCTCATCCTTTTCCATCACTAAGTTCCCCATTACCCAACTGTTTGCCTACCCATATCACAGGACCCATCACTTCCACTCCTAACCCTCCTACCATCGACTTAATTGTATCCAACGCTCCTTATGCCAGCACTTCTTGCCAAACACCACCACCACTACCAAATTAGAACCAAACATCTAACACTAATCACTCCCAAAATTTCATGCCAACCTATCAAATCCCAGTCCCAGTCCCCAATAATCCAAATGTTTTGCTTAGCCTGCCTGCACACCCTTCCGTAACATTCCAAACTCCACCAGCCTATACAATCTCTGAGCAATGTCCTAGTTTTCCAGTTCAACCGGAGCTCGATCACTATGAAGAAATGGAGAAGGAGTGGAGGTTGAGAGAAGAAAAGTGTGAACAAGAGATGAATGTTATGAAGGATGCCATCTCCGAGGTAGTAAAAAGTGTTCAATCTTCGAGGAAGATAACAGAACTTGAGTATGAAGACCTTTGCATGCACCCTGACTTGGAAATACCCGAAGGTTACAAAGTTCCAAAATTTGAAACCTTCAATGGTATTGGCAATCCCATGGCTCACCTACGAGCTTATTGTGACAAACTCATAGGTATCGGGAAAAATGATGCATTAATTATGAGGTTGTTTAGTAGAAGCCTCAATGGGGAGGTGTTAGAATGGTTCACATCTCAAGAACTCCGTCAGTGGTCTACATGGGGGGCTCTGACCAAAGATTTTTTAGAAAGATTCCAGTTTAATGTTGAAGCTATCCCTGACAGATATTATTTGGAAAAAATCAAGCAAAAGACCACAGAGGACTATCATGAATATGCGTGCCGCTGGAGGAAAGAAGCTGCAAAGGTACAACCTGTGATGACCGAAAGCGAAATAACATCTGTCTTTATTCGAGCTCAGGAGCCCGAGTATTATGAAAGGATGTTGCCCATGATGGGACAGAAGTTTTCCGAGCTGATCGGAATGGGAGAAGCCATAGAGGATGGCCTAAAGTCTGGAAAGGTTACAAGTCTCACTGCCTTGCAGGCCGCCAACAAATCCTCACCATCCATGGCCATAGGATTCGCTAGAAAAAAGAAAGAGGACGTGTCTGCTGAATCTTTTAGCCCGAGCCCAAGGCCGCAAAGGTATTTTGGGTCTGGTTCTGCCATTGGAAACTCCAACCGATTCCCCACCTCAAATATTTACCCATCATCTCCACAAGCTCCAATCCCAATCTACTATGCACAACAGAACTACCAAGCACTACCACCCATCTACCAAAATCAACCACTAACCTACCAAAATACACTACCAAATCACAAAGCCAATGCACCAGTCTACCAAAATCCCGGACAAAACAACCCAAATGCCAACAATCTACCCCGTCCTAACCTCGAAAGAAAGCCTCCTAGAGCTTTCACTCCTTTGGCAGAAACACGTACCTAACTATTTGAGCGTCTAAGAGCAGCAGATTTGATTTAACCAGTAGACGCAAGGGCAATTAATCCCACAATAAAGTTTTTTCGAGCAGATCAACGTTGTGCGTACCATTCTGGAGGGCAGGACATGATACAGAAGGATGTATCAATCTGAAACATAAGATTCAAGACTTGATCGATAACATGGTCATCACTCTCCAAGCCCCTGCCCCCAATGTGAACCTTAACCCATTGCCGAATCATAGAGGAGCTACCATCAACATGATTGAAAGAGATGAAGATTGGCTTGCTAATGGGACTATCGGTGAAGCAACTGTCAACTCACTTATACCAATAGTGGCCTCATTGACCATAAAGGCCCGTCCAGTGTTTGTTGTAATAACTGCACCTCATCAGGCATTTGCTTTGGTGAAGGAAAGAAGCAATGAGCAGTCTGAAAAAAAGGTTTTTTGTCCAGGCGGCCACCGCACAAGGGATGACACGCTCTGGAAGATGCTACATTCCAGAAGAACTAACTCAAGAGATACGAAGAAAGGAGAACCAGAAAAGGCCGATCACAGAGGGTGAGGCTGAAGAGTTTTGGCGAAGAATGCAGCCTAAAGAGTATTTCAATGTCAAGCATTTGGAGAACACTCCCGCTCAAATTTCTGTTTGGGCTCTATTAATGAGTTCTGAGTACCATCGAAAAGCACTGTTGAAGGTACTTGATGAATCATATGTGCCAACGGGAACAAATGGTGAGAATGTGGCCACCATGGTAAGTCATGTCATTGGGAGTCNAGGGATGACACGCTCTGGAAGATGCTACATTCCAGAAGAATTAACTCAGGAGACACGAAGAAAGGAGAACCAGAAAAGGCCGATCACAGAGGGTGAGGCTGAAGAGTTTTGGCGAAGAATGCAGCCTAAAGAGTATTTCAATGTCAAGCATTTGGAGAACACTCCCGCTCAAATTTCTGTTTGGGCTCTATTAATGAGTTCTGAGTACCATCGAAAAGCACTGTTGAAGGTACTTGATGAATCATATGTGCCAACGGGAACAAATGGTGAGAATGTGGCCACCATGGTAAGTCATGTCATTGGGAGTCATCAAATCTCTTTCCGAGAAGAAGAGTTGCCACTCGAAGGGGTTGTGCACAACCGCGCCTTGTATATCACCGTCAAATGCATGGATAAGTTTGTAGCTTGAGTATTGATTGATAATGGCTCAGGGCTCAATATCTGCCCATTATCAACCCTGACTCAGCTAAATTATGATGTAGGGAAAATTCGTCAAAGACGCATGAATGTAAGGGCGTTTGATGGTTCGCAAAAAGAGACCATGGGGGAAATAGACCTGTGTATCCAAATGGGGCCTGCAGAATTTGTCACTGAGTTCCAAGTGATGGGTATATCTACGAGCTATAACTTATTGCTAGGAAGACCATGGATCCATGCTGTTGGAGCAGTCCCATCCATATTGCATCAACTTTTGAAATTCATTTGAGAGGATCATGAAATCGTCATCCATGGTGAAGGGAGTAATCATAGTTACCCTGGTTTCTCCATTCCAGTTATTGAAGAGTCTTCTCAGGGTACTGACTTTCATATGGTGGAGATAATGAATGCTGCTTTTGAAAGTACGACAATGCAAGTACCAATGCCGCAAGTGTATAAAATGCTAGCCACGACTATGTTGAGAAGCGGTTTTGAACCTGGGCATGGGTTAGGTAAGAATTTGGATGGCATATCCGAACCTCTCCTTGTACCACTTCAAAATTTCCGATTCGATATCGGTTATACCCCAACAGAGGAAGAATTGTTTGAAGCAGAAACAAGGAAGAAACATCACTGTGACATACCGAAGCCTATTCCAGTATTGTACCAGTCATTTGTTGCTAAAGCTTTAGATCCTGAGATTGATGGTCTAGTGGAAGGGATGGGAAAATTGTTTGATGAAGAAAATTGTGCTGTGATCTCGACAGAATGCACAACAACACCCACCATCCAAGATGCCAGACCTAGAGAGATGCTGCAGAATTGGATAGCCACTCCACTTATGATCCATCGAATGGCTTGGTAGACAAAGACAAGATTTGAAGTTTTATTTTTGAAAATCGGTGTTGTTCGGACGAGGCCCGAAACCACCATTTATGTCACTTTATTTTTCATCGTAATGTTTAAAAAGGAAATGACTCATGAGTCATGACCAAAGTTTGTACGCCTTTTTTAAAATTTCAATGAAAGCCTCGTTTATTTTAAATTGATTATCTTGTCATTGCGAATTAATCTGCAACAAATACATTTAAACTCTTTCTATCTAACATGGTTGATTTGTTGTTCTTTTCAGTTAAAATGAATCTAAACCTGCCAATATCATGACATGTCACGAACACGGCGAACCAAGTAAGGTCGATGAAGATGAGTGTGAAGAATATGATGAGGAAACTATTATGCCTGAACACCTTACCGAGGACTTGAGACAACTTGAAGACGATAAAAAGCCCAACCTAGATGAAACAGAGACAGTAAACTTGGGAGATGACGAGTCAATCAAAGAAACCCGAGTCAATGTTCATTTGGCAACAACAGAAAGAGAAGAATTGGTCAAGCTACTCAGACAATACATCGATGTGTTTGCCTGGTCTTATGATGATATGCCAGGGTTAAACACTGATATTGTTTCCCATAAGCTGCCTATCAATTCAGAGTACTGTCCAGTAAAGCAGAAAACCAGAAAATTCAAGCCCGATCTGAGTTTAAGGATAAAAGAGGAGGTCATGAAGCAGATCGAATCAAAAGTCTTTGAAGTGACCAAGTATCCCACTTGGCTGGCTACCATTGTTCCAGTGGTGAAGAAAGATGGAAAAATCAGGATATGCGTGGATTATCGGGATCTCAACAAAGCAAGTCCAAAAGATAATTTCCCCTTGCCAAACATCCACATACTCATCGATAATTGTGCTAAGCATGAGCTGTAATCTTTTGTAGATTGCTTTGTGGGATACCACCAAATTCTAATGGATGAAGAAGATGCAGAAAAAACAGCATTCATCACACCTTGGGGAGTCTACCATTATCGAGTGATGCCGTTCGGCCTCAAGAATGCTGGAGCCACTTACACGAGAGCTATGACCACCATTTTCCATGATATGATCTACAAAGAAATTGAGGTGTCTGTGGACGATGTCATCATAAAATCCCGCGAGAGTTCGGATCACCTGACACACTTGGAAAAGTTCTTTAACAGGTTACGTAGGTATGATTTGAAGTTGAACCCAGCCAAATGTGCATTTGGAGTACCTGCAGGGAAGTTACTCGGATTCATAGTTAGCAGAAGAGGTATCGAGCTTGATTCTTCCAAAATCAAGGCAATTCAAGACTTACCTCCTCCAAAGACTAAGAAGGAAGTAATGAGTTTCCTAGGGAGACTGAATTACATTAGTCGATTCATAGCTCAATCAACAGTGATATGTGAGCCCATCTTCAAGTTACTACGAAAAAATGCACCGACCAAATGGACCGAAGAATGTCAGAAGGCTTTTGACACTATTAAGAGTTATCTTTCGAATCCACCAGTATTAGTGCCACCACGTGCGGGCAGTTCTCTGCTATTGTATTTATCCATCTCTGACAATGAATTCGGGTGTGTGTTGGGACAATATGATGAGACCGGAAGATAGGAGAAAGCTATATACTGTTTGAGCAAGAAGTTCACATCTTATGAGGCTCGTTACACCCTTTTAGAGAGAACTTGTTGTGCTTTGACTTGGGTTGCTCAGAAATTGAGACATTATCTGTCGGCTTATACAACACATCTCATTTCGAGGATGGACCCGCTTAAGTACATATTTCAGAAAGCAATGCCCACAGGAAAGCTAGCAAAGTGGCAAATGTTGTTGAGTGAGTTCGATATTGTGTACATGACTCAGAAAGCAATCAAGGGGCAAGTTTTGGCAGATCACCTTGCTGAAAACCCAGTAGATGAAGGATATGAACCACTTAGAACATATTTCCCTGATGAAGAAGTATTGTTTGTAGGGGAAGACATATCAGAATCATATCCTGGGTGGAGAATGTTCTTTAATGGAGCAGTGTTGATATCTGAATCGGGGCAACATTATCCAGCAACAGCAAAGCTTAGATTCCGATGCACTAATAATATGGCTGAGTATGAAGCATGTATTCTTGGCATTAGAATGGCTCTTGACATGAATGTTCAAGAATTACTGATAATTGGTGATTCAGACTTGTTGATTCATCAAGTTCAAGGAGAATGGGCGATGAAGAATCCTAAAATCTTACCATACGTACAATTGGTACAGAGATTATGCAAAAGATTTAGGAAGACCGAGTTCAGACACACACCGAGAATACAGAACGAGCTTGCTGACGCCCTTGCAACCATATCGTCCATGATACAACATCCAGAAAAGAGTTATATCGATCCAATTGAGATAGTTTTAAAAGAACAACTAGCACATTGTTCACATGTGGAAGCAGAATGGGATGGGAATCCATGGTATATCGATGTGAAAAAGTACTTAGAGGCTGGCGAATATCCGGAAAAAGCAACAAGTATTTAAAAGAAAACAATCCGAAGAATGGCAAACAACTTCTTCTTGAATGGATAAGTTCTTTATAAAAGGACACCCGATCTGGGATTACTGAGATGTGTGGATGCTGCAGAAGACACAAAATTGCTTAAAGAAGTGCACGCTGGAGTGTGTGGGACACATATGAATGGGTTTACATTAGCAAAGAAAATCTTAAGGGCGGGATACTTTTGGATGACTATAGAAAATGATTATGGCCGATTTGTCCAAAAATGTCATAAATGCCAGGTACACGGAGATCTGATCAAGGTACCACCCCACGAGCTCAATGCGATGAGTTCCCCTTGGCCATTTGCAGCCTGGGGCATGGATGTTATTGGATCGATTGAGCCTGCCGCCTCCAATGGTCATAGGTTCATTTTGGTCGCCATTGATTACTTCACAAAGTGGGTCGAAGCTGCTTCCTACAAAGCTGTGACAAAGAAAGTTGTGGCCGATTTTGTTCGCAACAATTTGGTATGTCGTTTTGGAATTCCAGAGTCTATCATCACAGACAATGGAGCAAATCTGAATAGTCACTTGATCAAAGAGATATGTGAACAATTCAAAATTACTCATCGCAATTCAACTGCATATCGCCCTCAAATGAATGGAGCTGTGGAAGCTGCTAATAAGAACATCAAAAGGATACTGAGAAAGATGATTGACAACTACAAATGTTGGCATGAAAATTTGCCTTATGCTTTGCTAGGTTATCGCACCACAATCCGAACTTCAACTGGAGCAACTCCTTACCTATTGGTATACGGAACAGAAGCAGTGATACCAGTTGAAGTTGAGATACCATCTTTAAGGATTATTCAGGAAGCTGGATTGAGTGATGCCGAATGGATTCGTGACCGATATGAGCAATTGACATTGATTGATGGGAAAAGAATGAGTGCTGTTTGTCATGGCCAGTTATATCAACAGAGAATGACTCGTGCTTTCAACAAGAAAGTAAGAGTTCGAACATTTTAGGTAGGCCAATTGGTGTTGAAACACATTTTCCCTCATCAAGAAGAATATAAAGGGAAATTTGCACCTAACTGGCAAGGACCGTATGTCGTCCACAAAGTACTATCAAGAGGAGCTTTGGTTCTAGCAGAGATGGAGGGTCAGGTGTGGCGAAAAGCTATAAATTCAGATGCCGTCAAGAGATATTACACTTGAAGGATGATACTTCTTTCCTTTATTTCCTTGTATTTGCAGTTTGTTTGTAATCATTGTTGCATTTATGTTTAGAAACATTCCCCTTGTACCTGAACTACGTTCGACCTGAATTCTCAAGAATGAGATACGTAGGCGGCCTATGTCGGCCTTGGTCATTTCCTTATCAATTTTCTATTTTTGTCACTTCTTGAGATGGGAACCACGTTTGACCTGATTCCTGCCTCAACGGGATACGTAGGCGCCACAAGGGTTCGGTCATATTCCCAATAAGATTTCCATTTCCCCTCATAATGGAAATTGAGACAGAATTTTTGAGAGGACCTCAAAAATTCTACAAGAAGAGTCATTTCATACAAACAAGAGGCAAGGATCATATCGAAATCTGCAATTGGGAATAATTTTGAGGATATCTCAAATTCAAGACTCCCGTGATCATCATCAGATTTGTTTTTGAAATATCTAACTGGGACAAAATTTTTGAGAAGGACCTCAAAAATTCCATCAAGGATACTTGAACCTTAGAAGTCAACTTCAATTGCCTTAAATTGACGTGTTCTTAAGGGTTTTAATTCGCCAGCAAGCTACCTATCATGTTAAAATCTGACACAAAGGGTTTATGTTTGTGTCGTGCATGTCGTGACAGTTAATCGGCAGGGATTTTCTTTAAAACTTTTGTTTTAAAACTTCATACCTAGCAAATGTTTTAATATGATCTTGTATTTTGTCTACTGTGATTCATTGGATCTACCAGACAAAGTTCCAGAGATAACGGGACCAGGAGCAAGGCAACTTCAACACAAATCAGTGTTCCAAAACTAACATGTTTTTGTGGATGCAGGGTATAATAAGATCATCAAAGGATCTATATTTATCAACCAACTAGTTCAGGAGAACATATCCAGCAAATATCAATTAGTTGTGAGTTACTGATGGAAATGATGTTATGATCAAAAAGTACCTATCATCATATCAAATATTGATGAAAGCTATCACATATTAAATGCCGAGAGGGCCAGTTCATATTCAAATTGCCTAGAGGGCCATCATATTCAAAATGCCGAGAGGACCATTGCATATTAAATTGCCAAGAGGGTTATTCATATTCAAATTGCCGAGAGGGCCATCCTATACAAATGCCAAGAGGGCCATTGCATATCCAAACCGCCAAGAGGGCCATCATGTTCAAACCGCCAAGAGGGCCATTCATATTCAAAATGCCGAGAGGGTCATTGCATATTAAATTGCCAAGAAGGCCATTCATATTTAAATTGCCGAGAGGGCCATTTATATTCAAACTGCCGAGAGGGCCATTCACATTCAAATTGTTAAGAAGGCTATTCATATTCAAACTGCCAAGAGGGACATTTCATTCAAACCGCTGAGAAGGCCATTCATATTTAAATTGCCAAATGGTTATTGCATATTCAGACCATCAAGAGAACCACCAACATATTACATCAATCTATTACTGCTTCGATATCAAAAGAAGAGTACATTGAAGAATTATATTGAAAATATGAGATACGAGCTTTATTTGCTTTACGTCAAACTGAAAGAAGTTGATGTCAAATGCTCAAGGAGAGAAATTAAGTGTCAACACGGTGCGGACGACATAAAAAAGGATGCGGCATAACGTGGAACTTTTTCTTAGCAGCGAACTGGGACATAGTCCAAAGAGGAGTACCAAACTCTTAGGACGCGAACTGAGGAGCGACTTCCACCACAATCAAACCACACCTCTATCAGAAGGCATGTGGGTTTATCTTTGAGTTTGTCGGTTTCAGTTCCACATCCAAAAATTTTTGGTTTCCTCCGGAAGCAGCTTTCCAATCTAAGTGACAATACACCAAGAGATTTGGAAATTATGTCCATGTAAGTTCTTAATTATGGATGTGAAGCGTGCCACATTCATGGCTAAGAGATTGCAAGCCTCCTTTTCATACTTGACTTACTTGTCACTCTTCCAGAAACAAAGGTTATCTAGCATAATANAGGAGCGACTTCCACCACAATCAAACCACACCTCTATCAGAAGGCATGTGGGTTTATCTTTGAGTTTGTCGGTTTCAGTTCCACATCCAAAAATTTTTGGTTTCCTCCGGAAGCAGCTTTCCAATCTAAGTGACAATACACCAAGAGATTTGGAAATTATGTCCATGTAAGTTCTTAATTATGGATGTGAAGCGTGCCACATTCATGGCTAAGAGATTGCAAGCCTCCTTTTCATACTTGACTTACTTGTCACTCTTCCAGAAACAAAGGTTATCTAGCATAATAGATTTCATTTTCAATCGATCGAGTCGAACTATAAACAGTCTGATTCCTAAGGTTTAAGGATATGCAAGCGGGCTCAATGTTGAAAACTCGACTGTATTCCGACATCCTTTCTGAAATCTTATTCTCGAGCATTTCGATCTCTTCATAATTCGATATTGGGATGACTTTGAATTTTCTCAAAATCGTGCGTCAAATCAAGCGTATTAAACTACAAGTGGCCTGAATTCTCATATAGCCTGAGATATGTAGGAAACCTGATACCGAGGTTCAGCCATAATTCCTAAAATCCATACAAAAATCCCTTTCCTAAAGATGAAGATGTAGTCGGTCAAAATTGGATTCGTCAATTTCATTTGCCTCGAATTTCTTTCATCCATCCAAGTCAAACGAGGGACAGCTGTTGACATCCAATTTTGGACCTCCACAATATAAGTTAATCATTGAGCTTCTTCAATTTCTAACGATTTAAAATAATTAGTTATATAAAAATTTCAGAAATAAAATAAAATAAACATAGTTTGCAAGTTATTTTAAATAGTTTTGTCAGTTCTTTAATATATATTTATATATATATAAGTTTTATATAGTTATGTATATAATTAATGCATTTTATGAGTATTCAAAAATCATCTCGAAAAGATTTTATATTTTTAAATACTTTATTAGCAATGGTCATAATTTTGAATTAATAAATTTTATGAAATCCAAAATACTTTCAAGTTATTTTTAGAGTAATATTCTCATTTTAATAATTTTAAATAATAAATATGTATATTTTTACAATCACGTTATTTTATAAATATTTGAAAATCATCACAAAGATTCTACATTTTAGTTAAATATTTTATGACTTTAAGCTATAGTTTCAAGTTAATTAGTTTTTAATTAAACTAATTATTTTATAATAGAAATAATTTTTTATTTCGTTAAGATTAAGAAGCTCATTAATTAATTCATATTAACTCATCTTGTTTGAATTTTAGCCGAATTCACTAATTAAATTCAATTTGGCTAATTTCTTAATTTTAATTGGCTATAATTGCAATCCTTAACCATCCTCTAGTATCAATTACAACCCATATTTAAGATCAGTTTTGGGCCATTTCAAGAGACCCAATTCAACAATTCTAGCAGCCCACTACTTTCAATAGAAACCCGGCCCAACCCATTTTTTTCAACACCAAAGAAACCCATCAGCAAAGCCATTCTCCAACAACAATACAAACGATCTAACAATTCCCGCAACAACAACGCGTGCAACAATAACAAAAACCAAACGACCCCTGTACTCTTCGTTCTTCTTCCCTTTTCACGCAAAAATTGACCCCACTGCCCATACTCGTCTTCTTCCTTCAGACGCTAAGGAACAGAGCGCCATCCCTCTGCGAAAAATCCAGCAAATTCAAAAATCTCGTCACCCGTCTGCGAACCCATAACCCTAGCAACCTAATCCATCACCCTCACGTCTTCTTTTTCCCCCCTTTTCACGGAAATCGCAGGCCTGCACAACAACCTTCACTATTACTTTTTTCTCTTTTCTTTTTTTTATGTCATTGCATGCCTTCCTCAAAGTGATATATCAAATACATAATACCTGAAGAGACATGCTCTTTGACCGCATCCATGTTGTGTTTATTTTTATTATTCGGGTGTGTGATGAAAGCCATTTTATCTCTTGTTGTTCTTGCTGTCCACACACACTTTTGCCACTGCCAAGTTTTAGATGTGTTGCCTATTGAGGTATAGTTAGTTCATTTTTATTTTAATAACTTTTGGTCTTCTTTTAATGAATAGCTTATGGTCACATTTTGGTTTGAACTACTTAAGTTATCCTTTTCAACTAAGTTAAGTTGCCTTTATTTTCTTATCTCAAAGTGCTAATTTTGTTCTTTCTTTCGGTTCGTGCATGAGAGCTCTTTGAGTTATTTTTTAAATGTTTGTTAAATCCTAGTGTATATCGCAGATCTCTGAAATTTTCCTTCTTTTCTTTTCACGCGTTACTGTCTGATTTAAGTACAAATCCATGCTTTGCTAGTCTTTGTGTTCATGTAGTTGTGTATATTATGACCCGAGATTTTGAATTATGTGCCTGAAACTAGTGGTACCAAAATTCGTGTGAAAAGATTTAGCTCTTCGAAATACACCTATTAAAATCCTTATGATTATATGAATTCACCCGACTTTAAAATTGCTATAAGTTGTCTGATGTGGTAGTTTGGATATGTAATTTTGTTGATCTGTTCTAAAATTATATTAATACGCTATCTCTCAATTTATCATTTATCCAAGATTGGCTTGTTGTTTAGATCCCTTGCCATGGATTAATGTGGAGTATTTTGTCAAGTTCTGTGTATCTTAAATTTGCCCAAGTGTTTTGTTACAATTTGAAGGGTAATGTGCATATGATAAGCTTCTTTATTTTATTGTTTTTTTTATTGTTTTTGGTTCATGTTGGTTTCCGTTGCCTTGTTGAATTCATCATTAATTAGCTAACTTATGTGCTAATTTGTTTTGATCTTTCGGATTATGACATAATAGTTTTCTTTTTTTTTATTTTGTTGTTGTTGTTGTTAGGAATGAGTTAAAATGTTTATGGATTTGTGATTTACTTCTTTACTTGAGTTATTGCCATCCCCAATGATTAATTTGCACTAACAGATTGTTAATCTCAATACAATATTGGTGTGTCTTTGTTGACATTTCATTTAAAATTTATTTAATTATGGTTAGAATCTTGAACCACGTTTGCAACAAAAGTTTTGTCATCTTAGTCATAGCATATCCATAATCTGGAATCATTCCTCTGCCCTTTATATGTCTGCATTTTCAGATTTTGAGTTGTTGTGACTTTCTTCCTTGTCCTAATCTTTATCCTTCTTTTCTTGCATGAACCCTCTCGGTTTGAGTCCATTGGACTCCCTTTGTTACTCTCCTTGCATCACGGGTTGGGTAGAAACCCAACATCTTCTCCATCGAGTCAACAACAATTTTATACGAGCTAAAAATTGAAATCACAGGTTGTCAAGGCCGAAGTTGGCTGTATAAACTTGGTCAGCTGTTCAATGTGCAGAAAAATGGGCCGTATACATCCGATATACACTAATATACAGCCTGCGTATACAAAAACGGGATTGGATTAACACTCAAAAAATTTGCAGCGGAGTTGGCCCAAAATGGGGCCCAATTTCATTATCTTTTTTACTCTCCTAATTGTTTTGATTACGTCTAACTAATTTTATTTAACTCTAACTTTAAAATTGTTAGTTAACTCAATTAAATCCCCAAAAGATGAACTATATTCTTTATGTTGAGATTTTAATAAAATTTCAATTTTATCAACTCTTGTATTTTATTTTATTTTTTACATATCTAAATATTGTTTTTAGTTAAAACTTTCATTTGTCTTTAATTAGTTTCTTGGTTTATCGACTAAATTGGTTCAAATTATTACGAGTCAAATAAATTCTAATTAAACTTGTTTTACTAATATTCTAATCACTTGTAGTTCGAGTCAATTGTTTCATTTTGAATCCTTTACGCTAAAAAATAAAAAAAATAAAATGTGTCATTTATTTAATTATTTTCTCAAAATCAATCAAATATTGTAAGTTATTATCTTTATGTTAAATCATTATATTTCTAAAAAATAGTCAAATATATTTTAGTCAAGTCACAGGTCAACCGCATGTTAGCGGACACTTCAAATGCTTAAACCCTTCTCGAAGTGTAAATTGAACCCCGAACCCTCTTTGGTATTTTCAAATGATTTTTTTTCTGTTTAAATCTTTGAAAATTATTAGTTTTTCTTAATTTCTTAAAAAAATTAAGTGGTGACTCTATTCTAAGTATTTTCTTTAAATGTTTTATACTTAGAACATTTCAAAAAAGTGATTTTTCTACAGATAACAAAATTACGTCATAACACTTAGTATAGATGGGATTATGGGATCTTATCTATGCATTGCACAAGTATAACTTAGGGTTACTTATGAGATGGTTCTATTATGCTATGATAGTATGAACAAGAATATGAATTATGAACTATAGTTACTCAAGAATCTTTCCTTAGTGTGGGTTCAATGAGATCTTATTCATGCATTGCACAAGGATGCTTTGAGGGTATTTATGGTATGTTTTCATTATGATATGATGACCTATATGTTGAATATGCTTGTGACTTATGTTTTTATACTAATGTTCATGATGATTCTTAAACTTGGTAAAGTGCATTCTTTTCAACTAAAATGTCCTTTTCAACATACTTTAAAGGTTTTTCTCCCCGACTATCATACTTAGTGCATTTTTGTACTAACCCATATTTTCTACATTTTTCCAAAGTGTAGGGTTTGGAGATATCAGCTTTCATCTTCGTGGCTAGGTTCATAGTAGATCAAGAAGAGAAGTTATGTTGAGTCTTCATAGCATTCGAGGGCTTGATCACCATGTCCTTTAAGTCCTTCTTTTATGTTTTAGACTTTTGTATGGGCTGCGTACCAAAGTTTTTAGTTTAAAATGGTTATAGATGGTTTGAGACAAAGTGTAGACTTTCGCTTATTTTTATAAAAGACTTCGATTGTAAAGAAAAGTTTTAAATTTCCACACCATTTCCTTTTAGCTTATGTTATGCTATGCTAAGAGGCTTTTGGGAGTCTTGTACGCCGTGTCACATCTAGGGGGTACTCCTGGGTCGTGACAAACTTGGTATAGAGCACAAGATTTTGGAATAGTTCTAGGACGTCTCAAACCATGTCTAGTTGAGTTTTGTTCATAGTGTGAAGCGCGCCACATTTATGAATATGAGGCTATTGGATGTTAGGAAATCTAACTCTATAAGGTCTCTCTCCTACTCCTTATCCGATGGTGTTCAAGATATGCCCACTTGAAGGGTTCATGCTACAAGGATCAAGGGAGAAAAGGTTGGTAGTGATGCCAATTAGGGCCATGTGACTAGATGAGAAATGATATCATAGGTTTAGATGATATCCATTTGTATAATGGGTTGCATTATGGTTATGTGTGTTTGTTGGTAGAACTCGACTTAATCATGATGAGTTTTAGGGTGTGTTAGAAGATTTGATGAATAGGGTGTTTAAGTGATGCCCAGAGGTGTTGAGTGAGTAGATTCCTCTAAAAGAGGGTAGAAGTGTAATTCACCATGGTTTAGAATCATCTTGTGTGAAGGATCAATGATAACTTAGGCCGACCTTAGAGTTGGAAGAAATGGTGCTTAGAAAAGTTCGTATAGGCTTACTCCCAAGGGGGAGATAATGTGCTTAGATAGCAAGGTCGTTGAGTGTTTCAGATGTTCATGATTTAGATTGGCTTGAAATTCTCACCTTGAGAGGTGTAGTGAGTTTGAGAAGTTTAGTCCACGTTTGGTAGGTTCATATGAGATCTTGAGTGGTGTTGGTAAGGTTACTTGTGGACTAGAGCTGCTTAAGGAGAATCTCTCTAATTTAGAAGTACTGGTAGAGACCTTAGACCGGCAAGTTAAGAAATAGAAGAATGAGGAAGTTGCTTTCATGGAAGTGTGAAGGAGTGGTCTTTGTTACGACCCGATTTCGAATATTAAGGTTTCGAAACCATTTTCGCAACTTTGGCAAATTTATTAACCTTTTGGAAAAATTTATAATTTGGAAGTCACCACTTAACTTTTAGGAAAAAATGAAAAAAATTAAGAAAACCATTTAAAAGGGGAATTTTTGAAAGAAAACATATTAAATAAAATCAGAGTCGGGTAAGGGTTCAAATAATTCTCTAAGGAAGGGTTTAGACATCTTAGAGAATTCGCTAACATATAGTTGACCGACGAATTTAAAAATTTGGCTAGCTTTGTAAAAGGTGTTGCTTATAAAAATCTCACTTGAAACTTAGATGAAAATCTCTTGATACTTCTAAAAATCTCAAGAATAAACTTAATTTAAAACTTTTATCCATAGTCATGTTTTGAACCATACAATTAATTCAAACTCATAAACATGTATTAAAAGACCTTGTTTAACAACTATGAAAGGATATTAAAGATCCTCAAGTCATTCATACAAAGTCCTAAGTTAAATTAAAAGACAACTAATTTATTTTAAGAAACTTAACAATTTTATCCTATTCAAAAATTTGAACTAAATAGTTAGTTCAAACTCATAAACATGGATTTAAAGCTTTTCAATAACTATGAAAGAAATGAAGGGTTCTTAAGTCATTCTATAAGCTTAAATTACCTAACTTAAAATGGGTTTGGAAATTTGAAAAATTTAAAGTAAACAAACGACAAAATATGAAATAAAAATCCCTCCAAAGATTTATCTAAGTTAAGAAAATAAATGTTAGAAGTTAAGAGCAATTATCACAAAATCACAATATAATGAAAACAAGGTGCAAATAGAACTTGGGCAATTTTAAGTCCACTCGCTGCTTCTTGTTTGTTGCTGCGCTCAAATTGGACTTTTTAAAGTCCAATTTTTATTTTCCAGCCCTTTGGGCTACTGCTACTGCTGTCTTTTGGGGGTTTTAACCCAATTTTTGCTCTTCGTTTTCAGCCTTTTAAGGCTGCTGTTGCTGCTACTTTCTTGAGATTTTAACTCAATAACATGGCTTCCCTTTCACGACTCCGATGGAGGTCGACTCAAGAAAAGGAATAAGCGAGAGAGGAGAGTCCGTTGGACTCATTCGGAGAGGGTTCATGCACAGAAAAATGATGGAAATAGAGATTAGCAAAACAATTAAGCAAAAACCAATATGACTTAATGACAAGCAAATGATATAATTCAATCCAATATTAGGAGCTGTGTTCAGGAAGTCAAAACAATACATATGAGCTGCAGAGTGATAGGACTAGCTTGATCACATAATTTGACTATGGGTGTGTTTGGTATGAAGGAAAATGTTTTCTTGGAAAACAAGTTGATTTTTGACTTATTTTCTCATGTTTGGTTGGTGAGTAGAAAATATTTTTCGAAAAAGATTTTTAGTGTTTGATTTATGAATGAAAAATATTTTTGAAAAATTTCTTTTATTTTTACTAGAGTAGAAAATAATTGTTGAAATTGAAAATATTTTTTAAAAATAAACTTAATTTTTTTTGGGGGTGGGTGGGCGTGGGGG
>NC_064290.1:54830096-54838902 GCF_019186545.1 Solanum stenotomum
AAGGTAAGGGTGAAAAAATGAAATAATATTTTTTAAAAACAAACTTAAATTTTTTTCTTTTTGAAGGGGGTGGGAGGTTGATAGGGGGCTGGGGGGCGAGGGTAGGAGGTGAGGGGTGTAAAAAAATAAAAAATTGAAATTAGAAATATCTTTTAAAAACAACTTTTAATATTTTTTTGGGGGGTGGTGGTAGGGGGTGGGCGTAGGGGTGAGGGTGGCGTAAAAATATTGAATTTAAAAACAAACTTTAATTTTTTTTTTGGGGGGGTGGTTGGGGGGGCTGGTTTGAGGGTAGGGGCCAAATAAATTGATTTTTTCAATAATTTTTTTTTAATTGAAAGTTGGAAGAGAGTTTTGGAAAATGTTTTCCTTATGTTTTGAAGGGAAGTCATTTTCCTAAAATTTGAAGAAAATGAATTGATTTGGAAAACATTTCCCAAAACATTTAACCCAACCAAACATGAGAAAATTGGAAAACATTTTCCGAAAAATATTTTCCTTCATACCAAACACACCCTATATCTACTTTGCGAACTCAAAATTCCCAGTAAACAAAAAGCATGCAGAAAGTTGTAAAAAAAACAAAAAATCTGCTAACTTTTGTCTAATATGATTCAACAGAGAAAGAAAAATAAAATAAAATAAAAAGCAAACTCGTCACACATATCTCTCAACCAATCCAATCAATAATTAAATTAAGACTAACCTTTTTCAGAAACTTAATCAAAACAATAATACTAGATTGTAACTAATTTAATCCAAAGTAACATAGAAAAGGAATTAAACCATAAATCTAGCTGGTGCAAGATAGTTGAACTAATCTACACAAAATATGAGATGTGCAGGACTACGAAAAAAACTAGCAGCTAATCCCAACAGATCCATATCAAGTTTAAAGATAAACAAATTTAAACTCAATTTGATCAAAGTTTTAAACCAATTTTAATTTAGTTTATAAGAAAGACAAACAGAGAGCAGGAAAATACGAGATAATTTTACACCAAAATAACTTAGCAAATTCAAACAAGGATCTAAGTACAGTCAATCGATCACATAAACCAACTTAAGATCACTCAACATTTGTTACTATCTAAACAGACAAGAAGCTTATGTGTAACCTCACAGGAAAACAAAACCACGAGTGAGAACAAACTAACGCCTAGAAAGATCAGCCATATAGATTACATTTTTTCACATAGAAATGACTAAAAGAGAGATCACTGATGAGCTTTAAAAGACGATCACCACAACATTTACACAATAATTGACTGCCAAATGGAGAGTTATATTTAGACAGTTTGAAAGGGACTAATACCAGCTAAAATTGAAGAATTTAACAGCTCCTTAAGAATCAATAACAGGACAACAAAATACTCATGATATAAATCACATTAAAACGAGTGGCAAGATTAACACTAACAAAAATGCCAAAAATTGAAGTCAAATCTGAACATTTTTTAGTAAACTAAATTAAGCATACACAATCACTAAAGAAAACAACAAAAAACTTCCTATCAAATTGAGAACAGATAGTTAATAAGAAAAAAAAAAAAACTAAGACGGACTAAATTTAACTAAACACATAACAGAAAAATCTACTACTAATTTTAAAAAAAGAGCATAAAACTAAAGGAGAAAGGGGAATAAGAATGTTTTACCTGGTTCTAGGCAGCGAACTGGAACGACGAGTTGGAAAGACGATTCCACCTGTTCAACTCGAATTGCCACAAAATTTTAAACTATTGAACAAAGATTTCCAAAAACTTTTATGCTACTCTTTGGTCTCCAAAATTCCGTCCCCTGTGAACAGTAAAGAGAAGCCTATTTATAAGGGAAAACATGGGGAAGAAAAAAGGGTCTGAATGATGTGGGAGAATCTCAAATTCAAAAATTCTCCAAGGATAAGGCTTAGACAGCTACTATCGTACTATTTCCAATAGATTGAGGACAAGAGCCCTCTGATTTAGGGCAAGGATGACGAGGCATCAAGATTGAGACACCTGGCCTTGTTCTCGAACGTTCTCGTACGAGAAGATAAGGGAGAGAGGAGAGTGAGAGGACGCGCGACTGGACTCATGATGGGTCGTGACTGGTTGGACTGCCTCTGGGTTTCGCTGGCTCGTTCTGGTTTGCAGCAATTGGAGTCGTTGTTCTTGCTGGGAAGAAAAAGATACAGGGTGGGGTCGGTTCGGTTTCTGTTGTATGTATAGTTGATGGGTTGTATGAGAATTAGAGAGTTGGGCCGGGTCTTTGAAAATGGGCCAAGAACTTGGGTCTTCTCTTTTGCTTGAATTGAAAAGCTGAGGTCCAATTTGATTTCAAAGGAAATAGATATGCATCTAATCAATAAATAAGCTTCTTGATTTTTATAAATGTGAAATAATTAACTTAATTAACGAAAATAACGCTAATTGCCACACTAATTAAAAATTTGATTAGTTTGGGAAAAAATAAGATAAGTATTAAGTTAAACATTATTTTTTGAGACAAATTTTAAAATATTTATAAAACCTCAAAGTCGTACACAAAACTTATATGTATAGAAATATAGAAATATATAATTGCTTCTAAAAACAAAACAAAACCAAGCTTGAAAACAGTTTTAGAATTTTCAAAAACAATTATTTCCAATTGTTTAAAATTCAAGAAGCTTAAAAATTAATCAAATCGTGGAGGGTCAAAATTGGGTGTCAACAATTTTAAGTGAGGGTGCTACTTAGGAGGCCAAGGGCCAATGAGATGTCCTAATATCCTTATCTCTTCCTTCTATTCCTCCTTTAGCTTGAGAGGATAAGTTTCCGTTGACTTGTTTCATGATTGTGGAGTCTTGGATGTTGTATGTGTTCCATGATCTCCTTATGTTATGCATGTTCTTGAGAAGTTCATGATTAGCAAGAAAATGAGTTTTCATGATTTATGTGTTCCTCATATTGTTGTGTATTTNCTTGACTTGTTTCATGATTGTGGAGTCTTGAATGTTGTATGTGTTCCATGATCTCCTTATGTTATGCATGTTCTTGAGAAGTTCATGATTAGCAAGAAAATGAGTTTTCATGATTTATGTGTTCCTCATGTTGTTGTGCATTTAGTATGAGTTGCCTATATGCTTCATGAGATGAGTTAATGAACATGCATTAATATGCTTTTGAGAGTAATTGCATAATTTGCTTCATGATATTATGTTGAGAATGCTTTGAGTTGGAGAAGGTTGTTCCTTCAATGAATATGTGAAATGTTGAAGTTTTCATGCATAATGGGTTGTTTGATGTAATTCTTACTTCCTTGTGTTGCATTGATCATGTTTAGATGGAGTTGATGTTTCCTCCTTTGAATTGTGCATTATTTTGATGTTTCATGTATGATGGGCTGCTAGTCTTGAATCTTTAATTCCGTATGGTGTCTAGATCGTCATTCAAGGACGAATGTTCGGGAGATAATGTAACACCCCGAAAACTAGTAGGCTTAACTAGAGCTTGTCGTAATTGTTAGAGTAGTAAAATTTGCTTCTCGTACTTAGAATGAAGGGTTTAGGGGTTAACCGTCAAGGTATGACCCCCCAAGGACCAACCAAGGGCCCTTGAGGAGGACCCTAAAGTCTAACCTCTAAGCTGCCCAAACAAGTGAACCACAGATGGGGACCTACAGGGTGTAGGTCCATCCACGCCTCGTGGATGAGCTTCGTAGCTCAAGCCCCCATCCAACAAGCTGCAGACCATGAACCACGCCTAACCAGGACGGGCCGTGGTCCCACCCACGGTCCGTGGGTCATGCCTGTAACATTGTTCCAAAGTCGATTAAAGCTAGGGTTGTTTAGGTAATTTCTTTTATAATTAGTATTAAGTGGAGTCGTTTTATATTGTTTTAATACACCTATATAAGTCCTTTTAAGTCATTAACCAACCCATTTACTTCATAAAATCCCAAACCCAAATCCATAACCAACTTTCCCCAAATTCATCTCTCTAGGACTCCAAGGAAGAAGAAGAAGAAGAAGAAGAAAGGTGAAGCTAGGGTTGAAGCATCAAGTTTTGCTTCTCAAATTCGTGGTAAATCTTCAATAAGGTATGGCCGCTCAATAATGGGTAGCCTTCACCCATAAAGCCCCTCTAAAACCCCCAATTTCAAAGCTAGAAAATCCAAAAGTTAGGGTTTGACTTCAATCTCATGGATTTCTTTCAAATTCGTTTTGAATGATTGAATTATGTTTGTTTATGGATATATTGATAATTTTACATGATTTTAAGTTGAATTCATCAAGAATCCATGAATTACCCTATTTTCCCAAATTGGATCTTAAAGTGTGAGTATTGACTGATGCAATTAGAATGTTATATAATTATGAAGGCTATGCATTGATTACTTGAATTATGTTATCATCCATGTCTAATGTAGTAATTCTAGATGTGTTGATGAATAATGATTGATGATCCTTGAAGGGCAATTTTTGAGAATTATGCATGACTATGAGATATATGTAGATGCTTTATGAACACTTTGAGAGTAAAGTGACTATGACTATGATGCAATTGTGGTGCCTTTGAAAGGTTATTCTCACACACACTTATGAATGAAGTTTCTATGATTATGCTAATGATGATGTGTTGATTGAAAGGCTATTCTCAACTATACACTTATGAATGATGATGACATGTTATGAAAGGTTTTCTCACAATATGGGGATTCTGAGGTTGAAAGGTTATTCTTACCTATTGAATTTATGAGCTATCTTATGAAAGATGTTGGGTTGAGATGGATATTGATAGAGATGGAAACCCATACGTGAGTTGGGGGGGGGGGGGGGTTTCTAGTAGCTATCTCTTGAGATGGATGCCCATACATGAGTTGAGGCAGGGTATCTAGTAGCAATATCCATATCCCATTTCTCCCAAAATAATGAACTCAAGCAATCAAATGTTAAGTACTCCGTGGGAAATAATGCTAAGCACCGAGTAGATATTGATTGAGATGGAAACTCATACGTGAGTTGAGGCGGGGTTTGTAGTAGCAATCTCTTGAGATGGATGCCCATACGTGAGTTGAGGCGGGGTATCTAGTAGCAATCTCCTTATCCCATAAACTATGTGACCTCATAGGTTATTAGCTAGTGGATCCACCTAAGCTAAATGTTACCGATCCTACCTTAGGCAAGTAGACCACCCTTGATTTGCTCACATGGTCTATGTTGGTTAAGGCTTACCCTCACAATGAATGATTATGAACTATGGCTTCTCAAGAATGAACTACTTAGTGTGGGTTGGGGTATGAGACTTCATCCATACATTTCACAAGTAGGCTTTGAGAGTAGTCATGGTTTATTCCTTTATGTTATAATGTTTTATGAAATAAATTGCTTATGATGATGCTACTAAGTATGTTGCTATGAAGGCTAATTGTAGTGATGGATGCTTAACTTGGATTGTTGCAATATGTTAATTTCTGTGATATGGCTTATTAAATGTGAATGTTCCTTGTCTATGAGTATGAACAAATGATGAGATTAAAGAATGATGAGTATGATTATGGTGACCTAAAAGTGGTACTTAGTATAGATGGGATTGTGGGATCTTATTTATGCATTGCACAAGTATAACTTAGGGTTATTTATGAGATAGTTCTATTATGCTATGATAGTATGAACAAGAATATGAATTATGAACTATAGTTACTCAAGAAGCTTTCCTTAGTGTGGGTAGGATTATGGGATCTTATTCATGCATTGCACAAGGATGCTTTGAGGGTATTTATGGTATGTTTCCATTATGATATGATGACCTATATGTTGAATATGTTTGTGACTTATGCTTTTATACTAATGTTCATGGTGATTTTCAAACTTGGTAGTGCATGCTTTTCAACTAAAATGTCATTTTCAACATGCTTTAAAGGTTTTTCTCTATGGCTATCATACTTAGTGCATTTTTGTACTAACCCATATTTTCTACATTTTTCCCAAAGTGTAGGGTTTGGAGATATCGACTTTCATCCTTGTGGCTAGGTTCATAGTAGATCAAGAAGAGAAGATATGGTGAGTCCTCATAGCATTCGAGGGCTTGACCACCATGTCCTTTAAGTCATAGCATTTGAGGGCTTGACCACCATGTCCTTTAAGTCCTTTTTTTATGTTTTAGAATTTTGTATGGGCTGCGTCCCAAAGTTTTTAGTTTAAATGGTTATAGATGGTTTGAGACAAAGTGTAGACTTCCGCTTGTTTTTATAAAAGACTTCGATTGTAAAGAAAAGTTTTAAATTTTCGCACCATTTCCTTTTATCTTATGTTATGATATGCTAAGAGGCTTTTCGGAGTCTTGTACGCCGTGTCACTTCTAGGGGTACTCCTGGGTCGTGACATTTGATCTCTTTGGAATTTTCAAGATGCCTTTTAAGGGAATTTAATACCCTTTGTATAGGTGTGAACTAGGGTTTAGGTTGAGTAGCCTCCAAGAATTCTAATTGAAACTGAACATACCTTCTAGAGTCCCAATTCGAATTGAACACGTCTTGTAGAGTCCCACAAAATTTCAATGTCTACAAATGAATTTGTTTGCAACAAATTTTAAACATATGTAAAATAAATTACAATCACAAATAAAATATGAAAATACATAATTTTATTTATCAAGATTGCGAGTTCAATTCTGTTCCTTCCTCGATTCTTCTCTCATAATATATTTGTCCATGATTCGAGGACAGTTAGTGGCGTATTTCTCGAATTATGATGATTTATATTTGACCTCTATATGAATATTCCATGAATTTGCGGAATATTCGAGATGTCGTTTCAAGGGAATATAGTACCCTTTATATAAGCATGAACTGGGGTTTAGGGTTTAGCCTCCAAGAATTCTAATTGAAACTGAACACACCTTCTAGTGTCCCAATTCAAATTGAACACGTTTGGTAGAGTCCACAAAATTTCAATGTATACATACGTATTATCATTCTTCAAGCAAGTATGATTAAAATAAACTTTGTAATAATGAACAATGTGTTGTTAGTATGTGATTGTTCTCTTTAATAGTCAATTTACAAAATATAATATAGTTTGATTATAATATTTATTAGATTTCAAGAGATGATTATTATTTATTGTTAGTACAATTGATTTCTTTTTACAGATGTATTACATATAGTTTAGATTTCTTTCTTTCTTTTGGTATAATCACTTTCAATTGGTACGATATTTTATTTATTCATAATTATGTTTTTCTATTCAATTAGTAGCATATGATGAAGAGTTTGACATATGAAGCAAAGAAATGACGGCGGATCTACCTGCAAAGAAAGATGGTAGAAGAAAAACAGTTTTTGAAGCATAATTAAGGATTATTTTTGTTAGAATTTTTTTTTTACTACGATATTTTATTTATTCATAATTATGTTTTTCTATTCAATTAGTAGCATATGATGAGGAGTTTGACATATGAAGCAAAGAAATGACGACGGATCTACCTGCAAAGAAAGATGGTAGAAGAAAAACAATTTTTGAAGCATAATTAAGGATTATTTTTGTTAGAATTTTTTTTTACTTAGACTTGTATTTGTAAGGTAGCTACTTTTGCTAGATTTTTTTAAAATTTTAGTTTGTATAAGTAACTTAACTACATGTATTGACAATGCTACTCATTTGGTTCTTTACTATTCTATTTGTTTATCAAGAACAATTAATATAACTATCTTATTTTTTTAAAAATAATTATGATGATCATGCACTTCATTTTTATTTGCTTGTAAGAAAATAATTAAAAATAAAATGTTAATTCTATGATGTCTTTTTTTTTGTATGTAACAATCTGTTTTCGTAACTATTTTTTTTGTTTGAAATGTATTTATATATTTTTTGTCAATATTGTATTTCTATCTCTTATTTTCATATTTATTTATTTATTTATTTTTACAAATAAAATTAATACATGATTATTAATGCAATTAATGTCTAATAAAACTCATAACTCATATCTCTTCATTTTACTTGTAACTTCTACTGTTAAATATTGTTATAACTTTTTCATGTTTCTTTTTCATAATTTTTATAAATATTTAATTAATATTTAAATATAAAAAATTATAATAAAAAAAATTAATAACACAATGAAGAACTTCAAAAGTTTTTTTTACTAAATTAGAATTTTTATAGAGGATCGATAAAAATGTAATTCAATATAATGTTATGTCATTATATGATCTCTTATTTCATTTATTTCATTACGATAATTATTTTATTCTACTATATACATATGAATAGTTTGCACTTAAAAGATGTAAAAAAAAATCAATTTTTTTAAAAAAGTTGAAAAAGTGTATCATATCGCAGATGAAGAGAATATCAATATTGCCTATATATCTTATACTAACATGAATATAAATATTATATATTATTGTCAAATAAATATTTCTTCTAGCCGCGCGAAGCTCGGACAATTTCTCTAGTACATTATATAAAAAAAGAGTACAAAATATAGATAGGAATAACCTCATACAATGCACTCGAAATACAAAGAGGTTCACACAAGTATTAACGTAACACCCATGTCCCACACATTCTCCCCTACACAAAACTCTTTAGCCCCTAGGACAATATTATGAATGATACTATGTTAGAAGAAATGAGCCCTTTTTTATAGAGTCATAATTTTTTTCCTACGAGAAAATGACTAGCCAAATATAGAGATTACATGTTTTCCTTTTCCTAAAAGAACGTGGATGGCATGGGTGGGGGAGGGGGCGGCATAATTTTTTTAAAAAAATTTGAAATATTTCTAAAGACATTTTTTTAAAAAAAAAATTAACGGGTTGGCCTAGGTGGGGG
>NC_064290.1:54839186-54852724 GCF_019186545.1 Solanum stenotomum
GGGGGGGGGGGGGGGGGGGGGGGGGGGGGGGGAGTGACGTAAAAATTTAAAAAGAAAATAAATTTGAAATATTTGTCAAAAGCATCTTTTTGGGGAGTGGGGTGTAGGGAGTAGGAGTGGTAGGGGTTGGGTGAGGTAAAAAAAAATCTTAAAATTTGATTTTTTTTTTAATTTTTAATTTTTTTGTTTGACGGGTGTGGGGGGGGGGGTGTGTGTGGCTGGTTTGGTGGTAGAGAATAAAAATATTTAAAATTTAAATTATTATTTTTTTGAATGGGGAGGGTCGGGTATTTGTAGGGTAAGAAGAAAAAAATTAAAGGATGAAGTAAAGTTTAGGAAAATGTTTTCCTTAGTTTTGGAAGGAAACGTAATTTTCCTTAAATTTGAGGAAAATGAGTTAATTCGAAAAACATTTTCCAAACATTTAAGCCAACCAAACATGGAAAAATTGGAAAACATTTTCTAAAAAATATTTTCCTCTATACCAAACACACCCTAAAAATAGGGACAATTTGCACACAATGAAACAACCATTACATTAAACTAAACAAATACTATAGTACAAATGTTTATTATTCCTTATTCCATAAACCACATAACATCGAAAGGGCATTCACATGGAGGGAGTTTACAAGAAAACTAAATGACACACAATGCTTTTGCAATATCACTCATTGTACACACTGACATTCGGCCTTGGTTCAAAAGACTTTTCTTCTTTGAGACTAACTTCATCATCACGGTACGAAGTTGCAGTTGGCCTTGGTTCAAAATCTTTAGTAAAATATGATTTTTCTTGTTTGAGACCAACATCACCATGATAGTAAGCAGTTACAGTCGGCCTTGGTTCAAAAGACTTTTCTTCTTTGAGATTGACTTCATCATTGCTGTAAGAAGTTTAAGTCGGCCTTGGTTCAAAATCTTTAGTAAAGGATGATTTTTCTTTTTCGAGATCGGCACCACCATGATAGTAAGCAGTTATAGTCGGTCTTGGTTCAAAAGACTTTTCTCCTTTAAGATTGACTTCATTGTCACGATAGAAAGTTGTGGTTGGCCTTGGTTCAAAATCTTTAGTAAAAGATGAATTTTCTTGTTTGAGGTCAACATCACCATGATAGTAAGCAGTTAAAGTTGGCCTTGGTTCAAAAGGCCTTTCTTCTTTAAGACTGACTTCATTATCATGGTAAGAAGTTGCAGTTGGCCTTGGTTCAAAATCTTTAGTAAAATATGATTTTTCTTGTTTGAGGCCAACATCACCATGATAATAAGCAGTTAAAGTTGGTCTTGATTCAAAAGACTTTTCTTTTTTAAGACTGACTTTATCATCACGATAAGAAGTTACAGTTGGCGTTGGTTCAAAGGAACTTTCTCCTTTAAGACTGATTTCATTATCACCGTAAGAAGTTGCAGTTGGTCTTGATTCAAAAGACTTATTGTTTGATACCAGCGTCATCATGATAATAAGCCGTTACAGTTGGACTTGGCTCGAAAGGAACATCATACCTAGGCATAAGATGCAGGATTGCTATAGGAATGAGCTCATTTTTCATCACAATTCTCCAATATTCTCCAGGGTCTCTTCTTGCATCTGTGCTGCTTGCATACTGCACAGAAATGACAGATTAAAATGTTGGCTGAATTCTATGTTACATGGTTACACGTTCATTCATTTTTTATTACTAACTACTTTACTAATATATAGAAGCCTCTTGGGAAGCAGTAGGCCATTTGACCAATTTGCCCTTCTATTTAATTTTATTTTAATTTATTTGTGTTGCTTTCTTTGTATATGTTATATATATAAAAATTACGAAATAATAGTACTATAAATCACAATAGTACAAATTAAAATATTTGAAAAAAACATATTAAAAAATTGATCGACTCACGAAATATCTGTTGTGCAATATAAATTGGGATATATCATATATGGAATAACATATATTAGTTGAAAATTACGTAAAAAGTACAATGATTTACAATAATTAATAACTTAAAATATTTAAAAATTATATAAAATTAAATTGACTTTCCTAATTTTACCTGTACCACGTAAATTAAGATATATGAAATAACATATATTGGACTCATGCAAGCACGTAGTATTGTATCTAGTATACAAATATGCGTAAACATTTGGTATGGATCCTCGGCTCAATGTAATCTCACAAGTAGGCGTGGATCGGGAAGGTAGAGCGTACGTAGATGTTATCCATATCTTAATAGGTAGAGTGTTGGGCTCGTGCTTCCATGGGCGAATACGTCTAGTATATGATCAGAGGCGTTACTTCGAAAGAACAAGCATGTTTATAAGAATGTTGTGCTTGATCATAATGCAACATGCAATTTTAGGATTTAAACCATGCGTATAATGATTTTTTACGCTATTAATGTAATTTAATTTGTTAGAGAAGATTACTGATAATTTATTTTAAGTTATCAATTAATGACATTAAATAGAGAAGTTTATGTTTTGTGCACCATTACTATACTAATTTCTTTTATAACATTATGTAATTTTTTTGTCTTTCTTCTTATTTTCTTCGGTCGAGAGAGTATCGAAAAAAACATCTCTACATATCAAGGTAAGGATAAGATCTACATAAATATTACTTTCTTTAGACCACATGTATGAGATTGCACTTGATATGTTATTGTTGTTGTAAGTACACTGCTAAAAAATATTGGATTAATTCTACTGAAAAATGTTCAGTGGCTATTCCCTCAAATATTTTGATTGAATTGGTGAGAAAAGAAAATGTAGTAGTTTTTCACATGCAAAAATTAGGAAATTTTCCACTATTTCAATGTGAATTTGTTTCTCACCATGTGTTTTTTAAATAAGCTGATTTGGTTGAAAATAGATGGAAAAAAATCATATTTATAACACAAACTTCTTATTAATTTGTGAGGTAAAGAACCCTTTATTTCTAATAGCGGTAGAATTTTTTTCGATAACCTACATTACTATTACTATTAAATAAACTAATTGTTTAAATATTTTTGTGCATTGTATAGAATTTAACTTACCAAGGCAAGTGAAATGAGGAGGATGAGAGAAAAAAGTGATTTCATGTCTTCAAAAGGGGTACAATTCATATGCTTTTGCTATTGATCTTGGTGCAAGGATAATAAAATCCTAGAGTTTATATAGACAAGTTTGGCAAATACAAAACAATATAATAACAATAATAACAATGCTATGTTTTATCTAACAATAATAATAATTATTATAATTATTACTATTATTATTATTAAAAACAAGTTGGCCCATCTTTATGCTATAATCAATCAATTATATAAAAACATAAAATAAGAAGAAGTATAGGATGACCAAGAGGGCCCTCTTAGCTTCTCCATAATTCGTGTTTCATGTGATAAAAATTATTATATATATATAGTTGAAATATAGAGAAGGCTAGTCGCTCTTCTAGTCGAGGGTATTTATGTAATTTTGTATTTTTTAATCTTTCAAATATTTGAAAGTTATATTTAAAATATACTATAAATTACGATAATTAACAATTTAAAATATTTTAAAAAAATTGATTGATTCTAAAAATTTTATCGGTGCCACATAAATTCGGACAAAAGAAATAACATATGTTATTTAAAAATGACGTAACATAACACTATAAATCACAATAATTAACAACTTGGAATATTTGAAAAACATATAAAAATTTGGATGATTCTTGAAATTTTATATGCGCCACATAAATCGGGATATAGAGCTAAATATATATTATTTAAAAATCATGTAAAAAAAACTATAAATCACAATAATTAACAACTTTGAATATTTTAAAATTATAGTTTTTTGAGATATTTTTCCAAATTTCAACAATATCACATAAATTAAGACTAAAAGAGTGACATATATTGGGCACATGCCGGCCTGAGCTCTCATATCTAGTATATAGTAGAAATTGTTTGGTAAGTGTAAACTATTTTTTGAAAAAAATATTAAAATAAATAATAAAATTAGCAAATTAAATAATGATTTGATAAACATTTTGTGTATTAAAGATTGATAAAAATGCCTACTGATTGAAGCAATTGATAATTAAATTAAAAGTTATAATAATTACAATAGAAAATATTTTTGGTATCCAACAACAAAAAATAACTTTCTTATGAAAACATTTTATTGAAAAATGTCCTTTGACATGCCAAAAAGGTAAACACATACTTAGAGCTTGTTTGACATTGATATTTGGAGACCAGAAACACTTTACTTTAAGAAAAAAACACTTTTGTTGAAAATTAAGTGTTTGACAAATCAGTAAAAGTGCTTTTAAATGGAAACAATATTTCTGTTAGCGAGAAGAAGCTAAAAAATTTTGTTTTAAAAAAAAAACAGAAGCATAAACAAAAAATTATTTTTCTCAAGAGTAAAATATTCTTTTCATATATACATATTTACCAATACATTTCTCTTTAATTAAGTAGCATATTTCATAAATTTGGTCAAATTCCATTTAAGAATTTTATTTTTATTTTTATATAATAAATCATATAATTTATTTTACGTTTATATATTATTATTTTATATATTATATATTAATTTGTGTATTATTTGGTAGAATTGGAAAAAAGGTAACAACAATATTTTTACAAGATTAGAAAAAAGAAAAAAAATAACGATGTAAGATTTCAGCCTCCCAAAATGGTATAGTATTGATTGAAAATTTAAACATGTAAATTTTAATTTTAAAAAATAAAAAATTAATTAATTTTCTTATAATATATATTTAAAATAGTTTCTCTCTATAAAATAATTTAATATTAGAAATACATTAATAGTTGTCCTTTTTTGTAATTTGACTCTTAAAAGCACTTTTTAAAAAAGATTAGCCAAAAACAATTTGCTTATGAAAAACACTTTTCAAATGAATTAGCCAACTATAAATTGTTTTTTTCTCGAAAGCACATTTTTAGAAAGTCATTTTAAAAAAAGTGCTTCTACAAATAAATTGTTTTTAATAGCAATGCCAAACAGACTCTAATTATATCTAATATCTTATAATAAGTAACAATATGATCTTTCTCTAGTCATCTTTTTTGGTCTAAGATTTGATCGTCAGATTTCTCACCAACTGATTGGCTGGCTATAGATAAATAAATGTTTTTGCGACAATTATGTAACAATGATATAATTATCATTATATTATATTTAGTGACAATAGTATAATATGGATATTTATAACGAATACTGAATATAAATGTCACTACAGGCTATAGTGACTATGAATGCAATAACATTAACTCAATTGATGATCAATATTAATTTTACGACAATAAATATTGCCACCAAAAGGAAAATCTCTTGCCACTAGATGTCTCTTTTGCAATAGTGACAGTGGAAAGGTGATGTCTCACGAGTTTTAAGTTTTTTTAGATCGATCCTTTTAAACAAGACAAGATACATCTACAGTTTGTTTCAATTGAGCACCTAAACACATAATGAAGTATTTTTAACAGATACTTTTGGTTCAAATTTTGAAATTTCATTTTGTCCGTATTCTCAAACGTTTATTAGGTAGTTTAATTAAATATATAAAATATGTTATCTTCTTTAGTTATACAAATTAACATTAATTGAAACATATTTGAGGTTATACTTCTTATCGAGACTTTTATGTATAAATAATGAAATATGATATATTCTAAGTAGATAACTTTATCTATGTAATGATACTTTGTCACATCTTTTATTTAGATTAACAAGCATAAATCTTACTAGATTTTATAAGGTGTTACACTTGATGATTTTAATACCTCTAGGCTCTAGCTAGGGGTGTACAAAACCGAATCGAAAATCGAATCAAATCGCAAATCGAAAAAATATCCGACTAGTGGTTTGGTTTGACTTGGTTTGGTATTGGAAAAAAAAACCCGACTATACTTGGGTTGGTTTGGTTTAAACTAAAAAAAGTCAACCCGAGACCAAACCAACCCGACATTATATATATAATTTTTAAAATTTATTTTATATATAAAAGTATTTACTTTGATGTAATTTCTAAATATTATTTATACGTTTTCATAATTTTTATCTTTTAACATATTTTTTCAAGTTTTTTGAGACTTAGATTTTGAATGGTCCAATAAAGGTTAATAGTCCATAGATATTAATAACTCTAGTAAAGCTCAATTTGAAATTAAATCAATACTAATGCTAACAAAATAAATTATTCAACACTAAAAATGACAACAATGTTGAAAATTTGTTCTTTAGTTTTACATTGGTTTAGACATTTAAAATAAATAATCTAATTTTTTTTTAATGTTTTATCATGTAATTAATACTTATTAGACTTCTTTTAGCATGATTTAGTACTTTTAAATTATGATCATATTCATTATGACTTATCAATTTGCAATATTTATATTTTATATGATTTCATTATTTTTTTTTATTGAATATTTTAGTGTCATCACTCATCTCATATTTTGTGTTGTTTCTTGTATTTTGGTTGGACTTATAAAGAAATATTTGGAGCACAAGTTAATTATATGTTTGTATGAATACTTTACTGGAAAAATAAAAAAACCTGAAAAAACCCGAGACTTATTAGTTTGGTTTGATTTAAAAATTAAAAATTCGACACAAATGGTTTGGTTTGGTATTTGAAAAACCCGAACCAACCCGAGGTTGTAAAACTCGAAAAAAATTTGAGTTTTATTAGTTTGGTTTGGTTTATAAATTTAAATTTTTTACACAAATGGTTTGGTTTGATATTTAAAAAACACGAAACAACCCGGTCATGTACACCCCTAGCTCTAGCAATTTGGGTATACCAATGAATATTATTATGGGCGTGATATACGTTTGATTGTGCTTCTTCAACCACTTCAATATTTTAGTTTATATATATATAAATATATCCATATTCTACGATTTTTGGCTAATAAGGGTATCAAACTGATTTTTATTTATTTTGATTGATTGGTAGTTGCGAATATTAACCTAGGCGATAAATGGATTGGCATGTAGTGGAAATAGTCTGCAAGAACTCAAGAGATAACCCTGGTTCATAAATTCTCTTACGAATAAGTTGAATTTACTTGGCACAATCAATCGCCCTTATATAAATAACTCATATAGATTTGAGAAATTATACTGAGATACATTGTTCAATTTTTGGGAAAGATTGAGTAATAGTGTAAGGGTAGGAGTATATATCTAGAAAATCCAAAAATATGTAATTGCATGAAAATCGAGAATGCTACATTCCATTGAGGGGACAACACTTTAGTTATTCAATTAATATAATTTAAAATCAAGTTTATTACAACAATTTTAGTGTTGGAATCAAAACAATAGTTTCTACTTTCATGGGATCGAAGACTGTCATCCAAGTAATCGTCCAATTTATATCTTTTCTTTCCCTATGGAATTTGATCCCAACCTTGTTGGTTTGTAATATTTACATACGAACCCGTTACATCATCTTTAGATATAATTTTGAGCGTATCAATAGGTTCAAAAGCTAAAATCAAAAGAAACATATTTAATCGTAACAATCCGAACCATCGTTATTTAGGAGAAACAAAAATTCGGAAAATTTTTGGGCCATTGTCCCGCCAGAGCGGACAGTTGCCGCTAGGGCGGCGGTGCCAGAGCGGGATAGGCGAGACAAAATGCAAATAACGCGAAATTCTATTTTCTCCTTCTTCCTAAAATACCTAAATTAGTCGTAAAACACCATAGAAACCCTCATAGAGCTGCTCTAAGCTTGGGAAGGAAGGAGAAGGAGATTTCTAGCGTAAGGATGGCGAGATCTTACGGATTCTTGGCCAAATTCATCGTCATGACGTCCGTAAAACCGAAAAATTATCTGCAAATCCTCCGTACAACTGCTTGGCGCCTAGGTAGGGTTTATGAATTGAATAGTTAGAAATCTGTGTTCAATGAGTAATATATGTAAATCAATGGTAGGATTATGCGTAGGCCCTCGTGCACCGAACAAAATATGGTTAAATCCTAGAACGAAGCCTTATATGATGATCTAGGGTTAGGTAAGGTTGAATTTGTGCTCACATGATATACGTGGATGAGTAGTTTATTGTGGTGATGGTTGTGATTCTGTGATTGTGGGTAGTGTATTGTTCTTGCGTTATTGTAGAGTGTGCATGTATGTGAACGAAACCTGTTGATCACACATAATGTGAATAAATATGAACGAATAACTATATGCTATGAATCACCACTTGTGGTATGATTGTGATGACCTACACTGTGACTGTGATTGTGGAGTGTAGAATGGATTGATTGCCACGTTCCGGTATAACTAACTTGAATCGGTTGTCACGTTTCGGCATAGCTATTGGATCGGGTACCACGTTTCAGTATGCTAACTGTTTGGGTTTGGGTTCCATGAGAGAACCAATGATGTGATGTAATTGTGTACCTGGATAATGTGAATTTGAACATGGTTCGTAATGCTAATGGATATCGTATTTCTTGGAGTCGTGTATGGTTATGGGGTCTTATGCTTGGTTATTTTTCTATGTTGGGTGGACTTAGTAAGTATTTTGAGAAAGGCGAAACGAAGGTGAGAAGTAGGTATCTCGAGAATTGTTAATGTTCAAGTAAGGGAGTCGCATGTTGTATTGGTAAGGAGTGGGGGTGGTGTACGTGTTGTAAGTGCTTAGGGGGATTTCACCTTGGAGAAAGGGATTGTGTTTAAAGGTTACGAAGCGTGACGTAATGTATCATGTGGCCATGACGGGGTAATATGTAGAGGAAGTAAGGGTTAACGCGATCAGTTAGTTAGAAGACTAGTAGTTCTACTTGGGGATTTTCTGTGTGTTAGAATGGTTAGGTCATGACCAAGTACCTAGTAAGTAGGTTGACTGAAAAGATGGTTAGTAGTTAGAGTGCTAGTGTAAGTTGGAGTTATTTCGAGAGAGTAAAGGTAGAGAAGCAAGTGGTTTTATTTCATGATCTTACTAGTTGGTTTCTTATGTTATGTGGTGGGCGTCGGGTTGACCGATGATGCCTACCAGTACGTGTGGTTGTACTGATACTACTCTTTCTATGTCTTTTGACATAGACTAGATGTAGGTTGGTGATGTTCCATTAGGTGAATACGAAGAAATTCTCCAGCACCTTCTATCTTTCCTTCCGCATGGTAGGAGCTGTGTCTTTTAATTTATCATGTCCAGTTGTACTCTTAGTAGCTCTTGTACCTATTTAGACTGGATCCTTTGAAGTGTTAATTACGTTACATGTCTTAACTCGAAATTGTTTTAAGGTTTTTAATTAAGAATTCCATTTTTTTAATATTTATATCCATTTATTCAAATTTCCGCATGTTTTAAAATGTTGGGATATGAGGGTTCTCCTACTTGGATGGTAGTATGTAGGTGCCCGCACGGCTCGATGGATTAGGTCGTGACAAATTGGTATCAGAGCCCAGGTTACCAGTCTCCCAATACAAGAGCAAAATGTGGACTAGACTCCTGTGGATTCGTGTGTTGACGTCCACATCCAATCTTCAGGAAGCTATGCAACATTCTAGGAAGCTGTCTCGTCCCTTTCTCTCCTTTTGTGCGAGTGTCACTCGTTATATGAGTTTACCCCAATTGGTATCTCAACGAAGTGGACCAGATGTCGTGGTTACGACTGAAGGGACACAAGCAAAGTTAATTGGAACTGAGAAGGTCCCAATTGGTATCTGGCCTTAGGGGTTGTATAAGGCATAAATAATCAGTAATGGTCATCTATGGGAAGAACTAACCCATAAGGTGAAATGGTTATGATGTGTAGTTTGTAACTGTGAATGTGCGCTTCTTGTTGTTTGGAATACCAGTGAATGTGTGCTTTTTGTTGTTTAAAATACTACTGAATGTGTGCTTCTTTTTGTTGAAATAACTGTGAATGTGGAAGTCTTCTTGGGTGTTTGATTTTAACTGATGATGATAGGAAGTACTATGGCTGATGTGTGTGACATGATTAAAGACACATATTGGCGTGTCTGGATTTGATAGGCATAATACGCAGGCTAAATTGTTGAATTTTCAAGTGTAACTATTTGAATATCATGAAACCTGTTGAGGGAAGATGTCTTAACTAAGTTTAGTGCGAGGGTCTAGATAATCTACGAGTGATTCGTAAGACGAAATCTGGACACATGTCGCGACCAACTAGTAATCGTGTGAATGTTTGGGCGTATCTTAGGGATGTGTGGGTTGTGGTGCTGAGTTAATTAGAATAAGATGGTTCGTGTATCCTGGGGATCGACAATGATTTTTCCTAGCTTGGAAATTTATATTAGAATTGTTTGTCAAAGCTGGAAACTTTGGAATTAAAACAAAAAGAAACCATAAATTATTGGCCTGGGTTCTGGTTCCGTCTGGGGCGGGATTATTCCCACCATAGAGAGACCGCTAGAGCGGGATTTCTCCCGCCAGAGTGGGATTAGGCGAGACGAAACCTCAACCCGTCTCCCATGTTTTTCTAAAAGCTATCCAATAAGACCCCAAATGATACCCGAACAACTCCGACAACCCAAACAATGTTCATCAATGGAAACATATAGGCTATAAAACCTTAACATTTAATATTAGCAGAAGAACTAGTATCCATGTGCTTACAAAACCATAAGGAAAGCGTAAAGGAAAAACAAAATACTGTCCAAAGGTATAAAACCCAAAAGCAAGGGAGAATTCCAAGTCAAGAACCCTCGGACTGGGTGGTGTCAACGTCAGAGTTGAGGTCCTCCTGGGTATCACGCCAGCCCAGGCCTCATTCAGCATAGGGATCTCCGTGTAGTCCTTTGGCGCGAGTCAGGGAATCTCTCTATCAGAGCAACAAAAAAAAATTGCCTAAATAGTCTTCCACATTTGGGCCATCAAGCGATCCCTAATCAAGCCCTTCCTCCTCTCCTGTTGCAACTGGCGATAAAGCATCTCGACCTCCAGGGCTGTACTAAGTGGGACCAAAGTAGTATCAGGAAACGAGCGTCCCAATCGCCTCCGAACAGCAGCCAGGTCCTACTCCACACGGTCTCCGGATAGTGAGGGCTTGGACATGCTGGGACGGGCGTCCTCGCGGGCTCCATCATCACCTCCGTCCTCGTCCGCCTTGGCAGCTGCCTGACTATTGCTAGCACGGACGGTCCTCCTCCGCTCCTGGAAGTAAACCTGACCTAACCAAAAGAGGGTGAAGGGGGGATCCATAAGATGAACCTCATCGGCATCAAAAAGTGGCACTCCCNGTCCTCGCGGGCTCTATCATCACCTCCGTCCTCGTCCGCTTCGGCAGTTGCCTGACTATTGCTAGCACGGACGGTCCTCCTCCGCTCCTGGAAGTAAACCTGACCTAACCAAAAGAGGGTGAAAGGGGGATCCATAAGATGAACCTCATCGGCATCAAAAAGTGGCACTCCCGCCCGCTTGCACATCGTAGTAATAAATCCCGATAGGAAGAAAGCCTTCTTGTTACCCCGGTAGAACATCTACCACTCTGAAATGATCTGCGCCCTCACATTCAATTCGATGCCCTGTATAGCGCACGCCACCACTAAGGCCCGAGAAAAGGTCACATCGGTAATGTTGCCCGATGAGAGGATCCTTCTAGTGACCAAGTGTAGCCACCTCTTGGCATCAGGTGACCAATCCGTGCTAGTACCCTTTGCAGTAGCCCAGTAGACTTGATCCCGACGCGCAGGCTCAACCAGAGTGTCTCTCAGCCATTCCAGATCCATCTCATTTAGCTTGGCCTTGTACTCAGCGTTTGAGACCTACGGTACCTCTAGAGCCTCATTAATGGCAGTGGCATTTAGAGGAATGTCAACTCCCCGGATACGGATGACAGGGTGAGGGTCGTCCCATCGAACAGTAGGCAGGATGGTGTAGAACTCCCTCACCCAAGTGGACCGTACGTTCGGGGGATCCTCAGTCAGTGGAATCCATCCGAACTCCATCAGGCGAGCATAAAATGTAGGTGAATCCCCTCTCGCAATAGAACCCCATGTTGCGGTTGTCGTGATGCCTTTCCCGACTCACGGCATCATGGAAACGGATGAGGGTAAGTTTTCTTCATTTTGACCTGCCATTTAGAGAGCCTGCAATAAGTTGAATATAAGTTAGAATACGATAGGATAGTCGATTTAAGGCTAAAATAAGAAGAGAGAAATTTATGTATTAAGGGGCAGGCCACTGTCTGTTACATCTCGCCACAACAGTCAAATCTCGCCAGGGTGGGATTATGAAGGCCGCCATCTGGGACGAACACCAGGCGCGATAATGGCGCATCTTCGTCCTAAAACCTTCGTTTTTGACAAAATTTCAACAGATCATAGTATATAAACTACCCTAGAACATAAATAAGCAATTATATCGGCAAAATAACTCCTAAATGAGGCCTAAATGGGAGTTTTACACCAAGAGACCCTTCAACTTCCCCCACCCATTTTTGTATCGATTTAATCATATTTTTACGAAATCCTTACGCCCAGGACATTGTGGATACGTTGGGGACGTAAGGGAAGTGCCCATGCTATGTTTATTTATTAAAACTAGCAACCTACTTCCACTTTCTAATAACTACCCAAAAATAATTTCAATTCGATCAGTTAGTCAGCATGCAATCAATGTTAACCAAGTAACGAAAGTAAATAGTGTGAGAGACGAGAAATTTTACCTTAAGTTGACGTTCCGAACTATTGAGCCGAGAGGATTTTTGGGAGAAAGTTTGAAGTGAATAGAAAGAAATGGGAGAAAAATTCTTTTTCCCCTATGTACTAGTTCTCGATCTCCCGCTTTAGCAAGAGATCTCTCGATATAGCGGCCCCGCCTTAGTGGGAGGGCTGCCGCCCTGATGGGGTCAGGCTTTGTAATATGGGACACAGTTTTTCTTCGAACGTTGTGTCTTATCCCTGACCAGCCTCTTAAAATATAGAACCTGTCATGAATCACGCTTGATAAATGAAAATCGTTCCAACCGTGACTTGGTATAAACCGAGTTGTGAGACAAAATTAATACGGATAGGGTGTGTAATGACCTGTGCACTAGTCGTTCGGGGACAAACGAGGGGTAAATTGGTATCTATTGTAACGACCCGAATCGTCGTTATTTAGGAGAAACAAAAATTCGAGAAAATTCTGGGCCATTGTCTTGCCAAAGCGGGACAGTTGCCACTAAGGCACTGACGCTAGGGCGGGATAGGCGAGACAGAATGCAAATAATGCGAAATCCATTTTCTCCTTCTTCCTAAAATACATAAATTAGTCGTAAAACACCTTAGAAACCCTCAAAGAGCTGCTCTAAGCTTGGGAATGAGGGAGAAGGAGATTTCTAGCGTAAGGATGGTGAGATCTTGTGGATTCTTGGCTAAATTCACCGTCATGTCGTCCGAAAAACCAGAAAATTATTTGCAAATCCTCCGTGCAGCTGCTTGGCACCCATGTAGGCTAGGTTTATGAATTAAGTAGTTAGAAATCTGTGTTCAGTGCATAACATAAGTAAATCAATTGTAGGATTATGCGTAGGCCCTCGTGCACCGAACAAAATATGGTCAAATCCT
>NC_064290.1:54852824-54859521 GCF_019186545.1 Solanum stenotomum
AATATTTAACTAAAATGTAGAATCTTTGCGATGATTTTCAAATATTTATAAAATAACGTGATTGTAAAAATATACATATTTATTATTTAAAATTATTAAAATGATAATATTACTCTAAAAATAACTTGAAAGTATTTTGGATTTCATAAAATTTATTAATTCAAAATTATGACCATTGCTAATAAAGTATTTAAAAATATAAAATCTTTTCGAGATGATTTTTGAATACTCATAAAATGCATTAATTATATACATAACTATATATATATATATATATATATTAAAGAACTGACAAAACTATTTTATTTTAAATCGTTAGAAATTGAAGAAGCTCAATGATTAGCTTATATTGTGGAGGTCCAAAATTGGATGTCAACACTAAGTACCACTTTTAGGTCACCATAATCATACTCATCATTATTTAATCTCATCATTTGTTCATACTCATAGACAAGAAACATTCACATTTAATAAGCCATATCAAGGAAAGTAACATATAGCAACAATCCAAGTTAAGCATCCATCATTACCATTTGCCTTTATATCAACATACTTAGTAGCATCATCATAAGCATATTCATTTTATAAAACATTATAACATAAAGGAGCACATCATGACTACTTTCAAAGCCTACTTGTGCAATGCATGGAAGAAGTCACATACCCCCACCCACACTAAGTAGTGCATTCTTGAGAAGCCATAGTTCATAATCATTCATTGTGAGGGTAAGCCTTAACCAACATAGACCATGTGAGCAAATCATAGAAATCCGGTGTTACCCACACTGAAAAGGGTGGTCTACTTGCCTAAGGTAGGACCGGTAACATTAAGCTTAGGTGGATCTACTAGCTAATAACCTATAAGGGCAAATAGTTTATGGAATAAGGAGATTGCTACTAGATATCCCGCCTCAACTCACTTATCGGCATCCATCTCAAGAGATTGCTACTAGAAACCCCGCCTCAACTCACGTATGAGTTTCCATCTCAATCAATATTCACTCGGTTCTTAGCATTATTCCGCACAGAGTACTTAACATATCATTACTTGAGTTTATTATTATGGGATAAATGGGAGATGGAAATTGTTACTAGATACCCCGCCTCAACTCAAGTATGTGCATCCATCTCAAGAGATTGCTACTAGAAACCTCGCCTCAACTCACGTATGAGTTTCCATCTCAATCAATATCCATCTCAACCCAACATCTTTCATAAGATAACTCATATATTCAATAGGTGAGAATAGCCTTTCAACCTAAGAATCCCCATATTGCGAGAAAACCTTTCACAACATGTCATCATCATTCATAAGTGTTTAATTGAGAATAGTCTTTCAATCAACACTCATCATTAGCATAATCATAGAAACTTCATTCATAAGTGTGTGTGAGAATAACCTTTCAACAACATCACAATTGCATCATAGTCATAATCACTTTACTCTCAAAGTGTTCATAAAACACATACATATATCTCACAGTCATGCATAATTCTCATAAATTGCCCTTCAAGGACCATAAATCATGATTCATCAACACATATAGAATTACTACATTAGCCATGGATGATAACATAATTCAAGTAATCAATTCATAACATTCATAATTCTATAACATTCTAATTACATCAATCAATACTTACACTTTAAGATCCAATTTGGAAAAATAGGGTAATTCATGAATTCTTGAGGAATTCAACTTAAAATCATTTAAAATCATCAATATATCCATAAACAAACATAATTCAATCGTTTAAAACGAATTTGAAAGGAATCCATGAGATTGAAATCAAACCCTAACTTTTGGATTTTCTAGCTTTGAAATTAGGGGTTTCGAATGGGCTCTATGGGTGAAGTCTACCCATAGATGAAGAGCTACCATACCTTTTTGAAGATTTACCACAAATTTGAGGAGAAAATCTTGATTCTTGAACCCTAGTTTCACCTTTCTTATTCTTCCTTGGAGTTCTAGAGAGATGATTTTGGGGAAAGTTGGTTATGGATTTGGGTTTGGGATTTTATGAAGTGAATGGGTTGGCTAATGACTTAAAAGGACTTATATATATATGTATTAAAACAATATAAAATGACTCCACTTAATACTAACTAAAAAGAAAATTACCTAAACAACCCTAGCTTTAACCGACTTTAAGACAGTGTTACAGGCATGACCCATGACCCACGGACCGTGGGTTGGACCACGGCCCATCCTAGTTGGGCGTGGTTCGTGGTCTGTTGCTTGATGAATGGGGGCTTAAGCTACGAAGCTCACCCACGAGGCGTGGATGGACCTACGCCCCGTAGGTCCCCATCCGTGGTTCACTTGTTTGGGCAGCTTGGAGGTTAGACTTAAGGGTCCTCCTCAAGGACCCTTGGTTGGTCCTTGGGGGTTCATACCTTGAAATTTAACCCCTAAACCCTTCATTCTAAGTACGAGAAACAAATTTTATGACTCTAACACTTACGACAAGCTCTATTTAAGCCTACTAGTTTTCGAGGTGTTACATCAATATCTCGAATATACCACAAAAGTCATGGAATATTCGTATAGAGGTCAAATCTAAATCGTCTTAGTTTGAGAAATACGTCACTGACAGCCCTCGAATCATGGATAAATCTTAGTAGAGTAGAATTAAGGGAGGAACAGAATCGTACCCGCACCATTATCAATAAAATATTCATGTTTCTTCAGATTTTATTTGTGTGGTTGATTTATTTTCCATATGTTTAAAATTTGTTGCAAACAAATTGGAACGCCCAGTGGGACCAACTATGTCCTTCATCTCTTCTCTCATAAATCAAATCTGAAAATTTGAAGCTGAAAAGGTGGAAGAATGAGTATTTCAAGCCCCGTCTTTGAGTTTCATCGAGTCTACACTCCGACAAGCCTTGAAGCAAGGAGCATTTGTAGACATTGAAATTTTGTGGGACTCTACAAGACATGTTCAATTCGAATTGAGACTCTAGAAGGTGTGTTCAGTTTCAATTAGAATTCTTGGAGGCTACTCAACCCTAAACCCTAATCATGCTTATATAAAGGGTACGTACTAAATTCCCTTAAAAGGCATCTCGAAAATTCCAAAGAGATCAAGATCTCGAATATTCCACAAAAGTCATGAAATATTCATATAGATGTCAAATCTAAATCATTTTAGTTTGAAAAAAACGTCACTGCCCGAATCATGGATAAATCTTAGGAGAGTAGAATCAAGGAGGAATAAAATTGTACCCCCACCATTATCAATAAAATATTCATGTTTCTTCATATTTTATTTGTGTGGTTGATTTATTTTCCATATGTTTAAAATTTGCTGCAGACAACATACATAAATAAAATATTAAGAAAGCATGTTCAAATACATAAAAATAAAAAGAGACTTGAGAATGAAATATTTCGTACCTTCCATGTACTTCTTTTTCTTTACATGTTAGTTAATTCACAAACTAATATGATGAAGAAGAGAAAATATATTCTTGAATGTGAATTATCATGAAATTAAATATGAATTTATATAGGCAAAATGTAGAAAATAAAAAGAAACACTTGGGAATGAAATATTTCTCAACTTCATGTACTTCTTTTTTGTTACAAGTTAGTTAATTCCCAAACCCATATGATGAAGAAGAAAAAAATAATCTTGAATGTGAATCTCCATGAAAGTAAATATGAGTTTATATAGGCAAATATAGGAATACCATAAGACATCATAAACTTACAAATTAATGTTTAGGGGTTATGGACATGAAAATTATGAGAGTCTTGAATATTATTAAAAATAAAAATTAAAGAGGTGTAGGTCATGAATAATTACTACTTTTAAATAAATTAAATAATACAGAGAAAAATACTTAAAATATTAAAATATATTATCATTTTATGATTAGAAGTGAGGCTAACAAAGAAAAAAAATGTGAAAAGTCTTTGTTACAAATGTTACTCCATTAATAAAATATTTATTTGTAATAAGTTAAGTAATTTGATTTTATAATACAATAATTAATTTAAATAAGAAGAAATGCAAAAAAAAGAAGAGAAAAAAGATAAATGCAAATGGAGGCCATAGAGAGGTGTCATATCACATTGTCTATGTTTTTCCTTTATATATATATATATATATATTGCTCATCTCTTCTTGTGGATGTAGGTTGGTTGACTAAACCACGTTAAATTTTTGTGTCTTTTGATATATTTCTCACTTTTCTTCTTACTGATGATCTTTCGAGGTTTGCTTTGTTAGCTTCCGCATGATACCCTAATTATTTCAGTTCTAACAAGTGGTATTAGAGTCAGTTTGAAAATCAATGATTGAACCAGGTTAAGAACGGGTGCTCATCTTGGCGGGCTCAATCTAGCCTCAACCTATTTGACAGTAATGAAGACTTTTGTTGGAGCCAGATTTTTCTTTAGATGTCAATATTTATTGCCGTAAAAATATTAAGCATCAATTGAGTTAATGTCATTGCATGCAGATTCATTATAACCTTTAGTTACATTTATATTCCGTATTCGTTGTAAATATCCATATAATATTATTGTCGCTAACAAAGGAGGACTCACGTGGAGGTCAGGTTGTTCACCCGAACCCGCTCATCAAAAAATTACACGGTATATATAAGGTCTATTTCTAATTTTATGAGTACATATATTAAAATGAACCTCCTTAAAATAAAATGCAAGAATGGTTCATCAGCGGCTAAGTGGTTCAATTTTGACCGAAATGGTTTAGGTTCGATTCCTGCTCTCAACATTTTTCCACTTGTTTTTTTTTTTTTGCTTTGAAAGGCTTAATGAGCTCTGGTTTTGGCTCAAATCCAAACTCAATGAAATGCCTCATTGTTTTTTGGGTTCAATGTAAAGCTTTATTGTTTTTGTTATCATTATTTTTCTCTCTATATTATTTCTTTTTCTCAATTTATCTTTGTTTAAATTTATCAGACATATTTTTTATACTTTTGTCTTTTATTCTTCTTATTTGTACAGCTCATTTTATTTCTACATAAGTGTCTTTCCATGTACTAACTCGAAACTTGTTTAAAAATAATGAATTATTATTAAATATGAAATTGATTTACAAAATAAATTACATAAAATAAATTAAATTAAAGTTGATCGAATGAAGAAATTTAAAAGTCGTGAAAATTCTTTTAATAAAATCTAATTAATTGATTTTTCTCCTTAATTTTATAGTATTTCTTTCTTCTTCTTTTTCAGTTCGATTTTAAAAAGATGAAAACTAAACTAAATTTATTTGATATATTCATCATTTGTCTTTTTCACAAATGACTAACCTATAAATTGAATTAAATGAACTAAAAAATTGAAGATCTCAATTAGTTATCTTATGAATATACATTATAATATTAGTAACTCAATTCTTACACCCTTTTTAAAGAATTTTAGTGGTTGAATTTAAAAAAAGTTCAAAACTAGAGTAGAACACTGCAATATAAAAGAGAGAGAGAAAAAAAGCACATGAAATATTTTTTTAAAAAGCTCGATAAAATAGCTAAAAGTAGAATAAACTAAACGCGGCATGATGAGGCAAGTTAAACTTATTGAATTCAGATTACTAGTTTCCTCCTGTCTCGCTCAATTTTTCATCTTGTAATTTTTACATATTTACTCTTTATACTTCGAACCCCTTCACAGAAATCTTGAATCTGCCGCTACTATATAAAGATAATTATATCATTGCTGCAGCCTACATAATTGTGGCAAAATCATTTATTTATTATATCGTGGGAAGTGATTAAGTATTAACCACCGTTTTGTAAGAAATTTATAGCCAGCCAATCAGTTGGTGAGAAATCTGACGATCAAATCTTCGACAAAAATAGATGACTAGAGAAAGATCATATTGTTACTTATTTTATATTATAAGATATTAGATACAATTAAGTATGTGTTTGCCTTTATGGCATGTCAAAGGACATTTTTCAATAAAATGTTTTCATAAGAAAGTTATTCTTTTACATTTGGTTACCAAAAATATTTTCTATTGTAATTATTATAACTTTTAATTTAATTATCAATTGCTTCAATCAGTAGGCATATTTATCAATCTTTAATATCAAAATGTTTATCAAATCATTACTTAATTTACTAATTTTATTATTAATTTTAATATATTTTTTCAAAAAATAACACTTACCAAACAATTTCTACTATATACTAGATACCCAATACATATGCTACTCTTTCAGTTTCAATTTATGTGATATCGTTGAAATTTGGAAATACATCCCAAAAATTTATAATTATAAAATATTAAAAGTTGTTAATTATTGTGATTTATAGTATTTTTTTACATAATTTTCAAATAATATATATTAAGCTCTATATCCCAATTCATGTGGCGCATATAGAATTTCAAGTATCATCCAAATTTTTATATGTTTTTCAAATATTCCGTTGTTAATTATTGTGATTTATATTTTATAGTGTTCTTTTACATCATTTTAAAATAATACATGTTATTTCTATTATCCCAATTTAAGTGGCACCGACAAAATTTTGAGAATCAATCAATTTTTTAAATTTAAATATTTTAAACCGTTAATTATCATAATTTATAGTATTTTTTAAAATGTAATTTTCAAATATTAAAAATATTTTAAAAAATAAAATATATAAATTAAAATGAAAAAAATATATAAATATTATATAAATGCCTTCGGCTAGAAGCGTTGCACATC
>NC_064290.1:54859621-54863854 GCF_019186545.1 Solanum stenotomum
TATCTCAGTTATAGTATATGGGTAGTCCTCATCTTTTCATCTTATGTATGATTTAGCTTCTGCACAGCTTCTATTATTCAGATTGTATTTAGTATACTCATGATCATGCCAGCAGGGTTAGCTTGGGATCACTTGTGGTCCTAGGTCCCGTGTCCGCGTCTCGGGGGTAGCTCAGGGCGTGACATATATAAAGCTATTAGACCCTTAATTAAGTGATTCCAAATCATTATTTCAATTCACCCAGAAGAAACCCAATTCCCTCTAAGAAATTCTCTCTCTAGAAAACTCAAGAAGAAGAAGAGAGTCAAGCTAGGTCAAATTCTTCCAATCTTCCAAACTTTGTGAGGGATTTATAATCAAGGTATGATAGCTTATTCATCCATGAATTCTTTCATCTATGGAGCCCCTTAGAAATCCCCCAATTGTAAAGATGAAATCCCTAATTCAAGTTAGTGTTCCTTCCAATATTGTGGGTTAAGTTGAGTATGAATCCAATTGAGTGAATATTACTTGTTTATGATTGATTTAGTAGTGAATAATGTTATTATGATCATATTACATGTTTTCCATGGCTAACCCTAGTTAATTGATGAAATAGTAGTAATGTGGGTTTATGCCTTGTGAAGGAAGATTGAGGATTCATAGATGATCTTCTAGAATTGATGATAAGTATAGTAATAGTTCAAAAATGAAAGCATATAGACATGAATTGAATTAGTATAATGTATATGTAATGGATCATGACTAGTAAGGCTTGAGATTGAACATTTATGATGATATATGACAAGAATCACATATGAATGAAGCGTGTGATTAGAATGTCTTTTGAAATCTCGATATATATGATGATTGTAAAAAGTAAAGCTTTGAGAGTAAGGCTTGTAGAAATGTATGTTGATTCCTAGGGCTTTGAGAGTAAAGCTAAGGTGTGAGATTATGAATGTAATGGCTTTGAGAATGAAGCCTTTATGAGAATGGTAGACTAGTAGATATCATTGTTGTGGAAGGATTTTACCCACCTAATCTACCTTATGAATGTTTGAATGCATAAAGTGATAGAATTACTTGAAACATGGATTGGTTGTCAAGGACATTTCTTCATGAGTCATGAGTTAAGTAAGGCTTAATAATTAGTCTAAGGTGGTGTATGTTTGGCCCTAATGGATATTGATAATGAGAAGGAAGTTCACACATAGTCAGGTCCAGGTCTCCAAGAATAAAGGATGCTTACACCTAGTTGAGTCCAAGCTTCCAAAGTTAAGGGGGAACTCTCACATAGTAGAGTCTCGGTTTCCCCAAAAGTAGGTCTCATGAGATGAAAAACCTTCACATAGAGAGGTCCGGGTTTCTAGTAACAATCTCCGTATCCAATAAACTTAGACATACTTGAAAAGGTAATCTCCAAGTGTTCAAAAGCATTAATGAACTAAGACATGCTTCAGAAAGCATCTCCAAGTGTTCAAACATAATAAACTTAGACATGCTTAATAAAGTATCTCATAGTGTTCAAGTTAATAATGAGCTAAGACATACTTGAAGAGGTATTTCATAGTACTCATAAAGAATCATGAACTTAGACATGCTTAGTGAAGTATCTCATAGTGTTCAAGATAATAAAGAGGAGGAATTAAGATATGCTTAAAAAACTATCTCCTAGTGTTCCAATGACTTTAAAAGAGGGACTAGTTTCCCAAACCAAGAAGTAAGATTATGAGGACCTAAAGTGGTACTTAGCATGGGTAGGATTATGGGATCTTATTCATGAATTACACAAGTATGACTTAAGGTTACCTAGAAAGTGTTTCTCTTATATGATGAATGTTTAGATAGGATTGTGCTATAGTTGCCTTCCTATTTATGATTGACTATAGGGAGAGTAAAAAATGGTAAGTATGTATGATGGCCTAAGGTGATACTTAGTATGGATGGGATTATGGAGTCGTATCCATGCATTGCATAAGTATGACTTAAAGCTACTTATGNCCATGCATTGCACAAGTATGACTTGAAGCTACTTATGAGGTGTTCCTATTATAATGTAAAGGACTAAGGGTTGACTAATGCTTATATGTTGCCTATGTTGGAGATTATGCTTATGACTATGTTATTGTCTCTTATGATTATAGTTTATGTTTCATGAAGTATCTCTTATGATTATGGCATATGACTTATGTTGACTAACCCTTATGTTATGCTAGTTATCATATTTAGTACATTTTGTACTAACGCATACTCTTGCATACATTATCATCAAATGTTGGGTCCGGCGATTTTGAGTTCCATTTTTGTGGCTAAGTTTCTAGAAGAGCAATGAGTTGAAGGCTTGGTGAGTCCTCATAGCATCGATGATTTGATCACCTTTCATTTATGCCTATCTTTTATGTGTTAGACTTTTGTATGGACTGCGTCCCAAAGATTTATTCAAGTTGTATTAGATGGTTTGAGACAAAGTATTATAAACTTCCGCTTGTTTTTAAAAGACTTCAATTGTATGGATAATGTTTTCAAATTTCCGCACGTTCTATTATCTTATGTTATGATATGCTAAGTGGCTTACATTGAGTCCTTCGAAGTTCTATGTGCCATGTTACATCTAGGGTGTACCCTTGGGTCGTGACAAACTTGGTATTAGAGCACAAGGTTTAGAATGGTTCTAGGATGTTTCAAACCACGTCTATAGAGTTTTGTTCATAAATGTAAAGCGTACCGCATTTATGAATAGGAGGCTATTGGATGTTTAGAAAACTTCGCTTCTTCATTCTCTAAGTTATGCTATAGAGTTTAACTCTATTAGGTCTTCCTCCGAATCCATTCCCTATGGTTTTCAGGGTATGGCTAATACAAGGGCAAATGCTAGGAGGGATGAGGAAGGCAATATGGAGCAAGAGATTCCTCTCCAAGTCCTACCCCAAGCTCCTTCTCAAGATCAAATTGATCATTTGGATATGTCGGATGCGTAGATTAGGCCGGCTTTCCAAATGTTAGCTCAAGCCATGATGACTCAATTCAATAGGGAAGTGATTGCTCCGATGAACCCTAATGTGAATTCCACGACTTTAAGAGTGAAATTTTTTATAAGAATGAACCCTCCAAAGTTTTATGGCTCCAAAGTGGAGGAAGATCCTCAAGGGCTTTTAGATGAGGTGTATAAGCTGCTTGCTATTATGGGGTTGACTTCGATAGAGAAAGCAGAGTTAGCCGCTTACCAATTGAGAGATGTAGCACAAGTATGGCATGAACAGTGGAAAGATGGTAGGCCGGTAGGAGCGGGTCCAATAGAGTGGGAGGAGTTTAAGAAGGCATTTTTTGATAGGTTCTTTCCCCGAGAGTTGAGGGAAGCTAAGGTGGAAGAGTTCATTAACCTTAGGCAAGGTAGTTTGAGTGTTAAGGAGTATGCCTTGAAATTTACCCAACTATCCAAGTATGCTCCATCTATGGTGGCAGATTCGAGAGATAGGATGAGTAGGTTCTTGACGGGGGTTGTGACGACCCTAAAAATGAACTAGTGAAACTAGAGCCTCACATGTGAGTTTGGAGTTGAGAACTTGATGAAATGATGAGAAATGACCGTGACGTTCGGAAACTAGTCATTTGAACTAGTGAGTTGTAAGGGTCAACTTTAAATGGTCATATCTTTTAGCTCAAAATGAATTAGGTGGATGTTTACCTATCCAATTAAAGGTCTTTGAGTCCTCTTTCCAACGCCACCGAGTTTGCCCAATTCCGACCTTGGAGTAAAAAGTTATGCCCGAAATATTGAAGCACTGTCAGGCTGAAAAAAAAGGACGAACTAAGACGGGAAGGGGTAGAATTTTTAAGTTAAGACTTTATGGGTCCTTAGTCCTTTTCCAAAATTGACCCTATGTTATTTTGTTCTTTTCCTAGCAACTATAAGACCTTTTTATGACTTAATCCTTTCATTTAAGTCACTCCTCTTAGAATTAAAAAGAAACCCATCTCCTTTCATATATTTCTCTCTAACTCAAGGAAGAAGAGGAGTTGGAGCTAGGATTGAAGATTTCGAGTGCTTCTTCTTCAATTTTCGTGGGTTTTCAACTTAGAGGTATGGGGATCCTTATCCTTGATTATTCTTTCTTTCAAGGAACCCAATCAAAAGGTTTTTAAGGTTTTTCAAATACACACAAAAACCTATTTCGATTCTAGCATGGGTTCTTGCATAAAAAGGTTTTAAATGATGATTTATATGGTTATTAATGATTATTAATGGTTTTT
>NC_064290.1:54866281-54869324 GCF_019186545.1 Solanum stenotomum
GTCCCGAATTTTGTACTCTAAAGTATTAGATGGTTTTGAGACATCATGTATAAAGTCTAGAAAGTCTTCCGCTTGCTATTGTTTTTTTTTTATGAAATGTTTTCTTGGTAAAGAAAGTTTTTAATTCCTTTTGGTTTTAATGTCTATGCGATGAATGAATGCTAAGAGGCTTGTATTAGACCTCTTCGAGGTCGAGTACGCCGGTTACTACTAGGGGGTGATCCCGGGTCGTGACAAATTTGGTATCAGAGAATAAGTTTCCGGGATGGTCTTAGGTTGTCTCAAAACCACATCTAGTAGAGTCTTGTTCATAATGTGAAGCGCGCCACATTATGAATAGGAGGCTATTGGGTGCTAAGAAAGTTTCACTTTTTCATTCTTTTAGTCGTGCCATGGAGTTTCTCTCTATAATGTCTTCCCTTGTTCCTTATGTGATGGTCATTTGGGTGTAACCTTTGAGGAAGTTTTAATGTTGCAAGGGTTGAGGGAGAGAGAATGTTGATTGTGATGCCAACTATGACTTGGTGACTTAGTAGGTGTGAGGTGAAAGATTGTGGTGATGACTTTAGTATGAATGGGATTCCTTTGGTTATGCGTGTTGTTGGTAGTATCCGGCTTAGTCATGAGGAAGTTTTGTGATGTGTTGAAGGAATTTGTGAAATGTGTGGTGATTTAGAAATGCTAGGTGTAATGAGTATAAAAGCCTAGTGTTGTTTTGATCCGACCATAGGATGGAAGGAGGTGAATTTGAAAGAACTAGTAAGAGTTTCTCCTATGTGGGGGAAATATGTGGTTAGATGATAAGGTCTTTAAGTGTGGTTGATGTTTATGAGTTAGGCTTGAAGGATGTTTTCATTACAAGAGGTTTAGTGAATTAAAGAGTTGGGTAAAAAAAAATGGTTCTGGTAAGATTGATGGTATGTTGAGTAGTGAAGTTGTTGAGAAGTGTTGATATCCTTACCTTTATGTGCTTACTCAAGCCTAAAACAAAGAGTTCCTAGAAGCTTGGTTCATGTTTTGGAGTCTTATGTGAAAAAGAGTTTTCCATGGTTTCCTTATGTCATGCATGTTTTAAATGAATTTTTATTAAATGAGAAAATGAGTTTTCATAAATTTATGTTCCTCATGTTGATGTACATCTATAATGATTTGCCTAAATGTTGCATGAGTTGACTTATGAGCATGTTTAAAAGTGTTTTGATGATGTTGCCTAAAGTGCTTCTATGAGAAAGTTGCATAATGTGCATTTAGCATAAGTTGTCTATTTGCTTTATGAGGTGGTAATGTGAGCATGCTTACTTGAGTTTTGGAGAAGGTTGTATGATGGGCTTTAATGAGAAATTTGCATATTGTGTCCTTTGATGTTATGATGAGCATGAGATGATTTGGAGAAGGAAATACCTCCAATGAAATGAAATGAGAAATGAGAAAAGGTAAAGATGATGCATAAGGAGTTAGTAGATGTTGTGCCTACTTTCTTGAATTGCATGAAGTTGTGTGGGACTTTCTATGTGGAATTGATGTTTCCTCCTATATTTATGCATTTGTATTGATGTTGTATGCATGTTGATGGGCTGTTTACTGGAGTCGTTACCCCTTATGTGTTTAAAGTGTCATTCGAGGACGAATGTTCCCAAGTGGGGGATAATGTGACGACTCAAAAAATAAACTAGTGAAACTAGAGCCTCACATGTGAGTTTGGAGTTGAGAACTTGATGAAATAATGAGAAATGACCGTGACGTTCGGAAACTAGTCATTTGAACTAGTGAGTTGTAAGGGTCAACTTTAAATGGTCATATCTTTTAGCTCAAAATGAATTAGGTGGACCTTTACCTATCCAATTAAAGGTCTTTGAGTCCTCCTTCCAACGCCACCGAGTTTGCCTAATTTCGACCTTGGAGTAAAAAGTTATGCCCGAAATATTGAAGCACTGTCAGACTGAAAAAAAGGGGCGAACTAAGACGGGAAGGGGTAGAATTTTTAAGTTAAGACTTTATGGGTCCTTAGTCCTTTTCCAAAATTGACCCTATGTTGTTTTATTCTTTTCCTAGCAACTATAAGACCTTTTTATGACTTAATTCCTTTCATTTAAGTCACTCCTCTTAGAATTAAAAAGAAACCCATCTCCTTTCATATATTTCTCTCTAACTCAAGGAAGAAGAGGAGTTGGAGCTAGGATTGAAGATTTCGAGTGCTTCTTCTTCAATTTTCGTGGGTTTTCAACTTAGAGGTATGGGGATCCTTATCCTTGATTATTCTTTCTTTCAAGGAACCCAATCAAAAGGTTTTTAAGGTTTTTCAAATATACACAAAAACCTATTTCGATTCTAGCATGGGTTCTTGCATAAAAAGGTTTTAAATGATGATTTATATGGTTATTAATGATTATTAATGGTTTTTTAGAAAGAAATTCCCATGAACCCATGTCTTCTCAAATTCTCTAAATTTGGCCTAAAGTGGGTATATTGATTTTGTGTAATTGATGGATGATTATTGTGTAGATTGTTGTGGACTGTTCATATATGTATTTATCTATGTGGAATTGTTAAGAATTGTTAGTGAATTGAAGGATGTGAAATGTTAGCCTTGAATGGACAAAATTGTAAATTGGTCTTCATGTTGATTATTGGCTTATGCTTAGCTTAGCTTGTATAGTTGAATGTTGTTATTATCATTGTTATTGTATTGTTAATTGTTGGAATATGAGGATGATGAAGATAGCCATGGAAAGAGGGTAAGTTGATCAAACTTGATAAATATTGTACAATTGGCATGGAATTGAGTATTGTGGCTTATGGCCTTTGAAAACGGGGTAAGATGGCTTGACCTCCTAGTATTAATATAATTGTTATTGGTTGGTTTGATCCACCTTTGGTGGAGGTGGTTATTTGTTGTATTATTGTGAATTGAGGCCATGAAGGGCATTATGTGAATGTTATTATATTGTTGAATTATTATACATATATGAGGCTATATGTAAAGTCCTATATGAAGCTATATGTAAAATTTTATGGGAAGTTATATGTGAAGGTATGATGTGAA
>NC_064290.1:54869424-54889381 GCF_019186545.1 Solanum stenotomum
TTTGAAGTGCTTCTAAGTATATTTTCCTCACGAGTGCTTTTCAAAGGAGTATTTCTTGGGGAGAAAAAAGCTACTACTTCTTTTAGCTACTGAAAAACAACTTCTACTACTCTCTGGAAGCACTTATTTTCTCCTAAAAATTTGGTCAAACACCTCCCTCCTCTTAAATATAACCATTGTTGGCCTTCCAAAAGCTTGGCCAAATAGACTATTAGTTTGGTGGATAAAAAGATGAACTTTGGTTAGTTAAGCATATTAGAATCTGGGACAACTTAAAATTGGCACAATACAGAGAAATTTAACAAGGGGACTAAGTTCGGTGGAGGGGAAAAGTTTAAATTTGATTTAGTAAAGGCATTATAGAATCTGAGACAAGTTTAAATTGGTACAATACAGCGAAAATTATATTCAGCCTACCACAAATAAAAAAATGCTCAGAATCCCATGTATTATAATCTTACAAGCTACTGAAAAATAATGCAGAATGATATTTACTATGTTCGTGATCTGCAATTAGCAATGTCTCCTTCAAACTCCCAACCTACATACAAAATAATGAACCAAATGTATGAGTAATTTCGTTATACAAACCTCGAAAACCGACACAATTGCATGGAAAATTGCTGCGAAAAAAGGGGAAAGTAAGAGCATATTACCAATCGTAGTAGGGTTCCGACAAGCTATGGAGTCACCGACGACGAGTTAACCGGCAGTTGCATTCAACGTCGCTCCGGTGAAGTAGGGTTTCGAGAGTTGAGACTTTTTTCCCGGCAGGGGTTTAACCGGTTAATTGAGAGAAATTGGAAAAATAGAAGGAAAAATCACCTTTTCGATTACTTATTACCATTATCCCCTACAAGTTTTATAAATTTCCAAAATTTCTCATTTTTGCGCATCAGATTAATGTATCAGCGCTTATATTATTGTATCTCGCGCATCAAATTAATGTATCAATGATTATATTATTGTATCTCGCGCATGTATCAGCACTTATATAGCTCTGATACATTAATCTAATGCGCGAGATACAATAATATAAACATTGATACATTAATCTGATGTGCGAGATACAATAATATAAGCGCTGATACATTAACCTGATGCACAAGATACAATAATGTAAGCGCTGATACACTAATTTGATGCGCGAAAATGAGGAATTTCTGTAATTATAAACTTTTAAGGGATAAATTGTAATTTTGTCTTTAAAGTATGTGATTTCTATAATTTGCTCAAAATAAATTTCCTTATAACTTAAAAATATTTAATTATAGAGTTTTTTAAATTGCAAAATCAAACACCATGTCAATTTTAAATCGAGATAAGTGGTTAAAACACACCTAAAATATATCTTTTTTTTGAGTTTCATACCCGAACTATTAAAAGTGTGAGAAACACACCTAAACTATTACACTTTAGTTTGAAAAACACACCTCTGTGTTGACTGGACCAAATGTGTGTGTACACACTCTTTTACGCGCGTGTGGCCTTGATTTTCATCCACATGGCTTCTTCTTTTTTAAAAAATAAAATATCAAAACACACCTAAACTATAAAATTGTTTGACTTCCTCACCTAAACTATTAGGAGAGTAAGAAACACACCTAAACTATCATTCATAAATTTGAGAAACACACCTTAAATTATATGTTACACTAGTTGCTTAAGCTCGCTCAAAAGGGACTGATATTTGTATATCAATGATGCCATACAAGGAATCCACAACGCCCTTTGGTAGTTTTAATAATTTGAGGGGTGAGTGTTTGTCCATGACATCCGATTCTATTTTTTTCAGATGGTATGGATCAAAACCTAAAAAATTATACGAAATCATTAATATTTTGAGACAAAAATAAGAACCCTAACATTTTTTGACAAATGAGTAACTAACCTTCAAACCATGATGAATTTATGAATTAATAGTGAAAACCCTAAATTTACTCAAAATTTTCACACACCAAAGAGACTCAATTGAGAAAGATGCTTCTACATGTTGAAAGTTAAACTTTAATCTTTTGACATGGTGGAATTTGTTTCCATGTGGCAATCTATGTGGCATTTAAAAAATAATAATTGAGAGAGTGTAATACACACTATCATATTTTACTTGAGGTGTGTTTTTCAAAATAAAATGTAATAGTTTAGGTGTCTTTCTCACACTTTCGATAGTTCGGGTATGAAAATAAAAAAAAAGGTATAGTTTAGGTGTGTTTTAACCACTTATCTCATTTTAAATCTAAATAATTTACATCTTAACTAGACACCAAATATAATATTACTAGTGAGAAAAATAACCTTATTCATCGCATAACAATTCATGCATCGTGATGTCTGAGCCAATTTACACTCACATCGACTAATGTCACATGACACATGCTACCTCCCATCACTACAAGTATCACGTAACAATTTAATACATAGATTATGATAGTTTAAGTAAGGGAAAGAGAACATAATAGTTGGGATGTGAAACTCGTGAAAAAATGATAGTTCAAGTGTGATCTTGACCATCAGCTCTAATAATAATAGATTAAATGCAAATATTTGAACATTACAATATATCCAGTGAAATTCGACAAGTGGCCTCTATATCTAAACATTACAAAATAGTAAGTGAAATCCCACAAGTGGGATCTCGAGAAGGTAAAGTGTACGTAGACCTTACTCCTACCTCATGGAGGTAGAGGCTGTTTCCCGAGGAATCACCCATATACAACATACAACATAAATAAATAAAATTGAAGTATGAAAGATCTCCAGCAAATAACAAAAACTGGTGTATGTCATTTTTAAAGTTAACGATTGCCATTATAATCATAGTTCAAGATGAGAATCTCCAGTTTTTTCAATTTTCACCAGCAATGAAGAATCCCAGCCATTCAATATTTTCATACCAACCAAATAAAACGCGTCTCCATCGACGTCCCCTGGGTGCTTATATACTTGAATTTTTCTCACATTGTAGCGCAAGAGACTCAAATTTTGGCTATGAACCTTCATGGAAAGTTCAGCTTTCACAATCCCGCGAACAGGATTAGTCTTTTTGACCCTCCACCGACTGCACGATTCATCTAGATCTGCACGAAAGAACCAGTTTAGATATGAAATGCAGAAAGGGGCATGTGGCATTCAATCAGCAGGTTGCAGCTCAATGAGGTAAAGTTGAATATTGGAAGATATTGATGGAAACAAAAACCGCATATTTAAGTTATGCTGTTTTTTTCTACTCATGGATAGACACATTGCATTCTGCGGTCCCATCTAGGAGGATATCTCTTCAATAAGATGACCACGATTAGAGACATCTTTGTCTGTGCAATTAATACTAAAAGTAAGTGGCTGCACTAACAGCTAAAAATGATTAAAACTTCGATTGAGTTCATTTTAAGCCAGATCATAAAGGATTATCTAATTAAAACCCCTATAAATATCATCTCATTTGTGTTTGTAAGGCATACAATCCACCTTATCCTCAAAACACTACTTCTATAGTTCTATCTAAGCATCTTGCACCTTTCCACTCAACTGCAGTCTCTTTGAAAACTTACAAAAGAAGATGGCAAATGCTCGTATTGCTAGGTTTGTTACAGAGGTAGCACCACCACAATTTGTAAATGTCATGAGAAACCGAGCCTCAAAGATGCTAGAAACCATCAAAGAGGAGGAGAAAGAAGCTAGCACAAGCGAGTCACTTTCTCTGAAGAGTTATTCACCTTCATCGTCTTCAGCTTATTCTGCTTCATCATCAAATGCAAAAAGTTCTAAATATTTTCTCAAAGAAGTTCAGAGGTCGTTTTCTGTATTTGGCAGCTAAAGTATATACTCTAGCTTGCTAAGAATGCTTTTAATTTTTGACCAGTCTACTGAGTCCTTGTTTTTTTCCTTCAGCAAATTCTATCTTTCTTAGTAAGAAAGTCCGCAAAGCTTTGGACAGAGTCCAAGCCTGCTGAGACTAGATAAGTATTGACTGTATGTAACCTCTATGGGAAGATGAAAATTCCTCCTTTGAATTATCAGTAAATTTCTGTTGCTACTTTCTGTAAATATTACCAAATTTACTTCAGTACGGCAATGAAATTGTTATGCACTTCTTGTATCCTGTTTCTTTTATACATAATTAATATATGTTATTCTACAAAACAGGCACTAAGGAAGGGCTTTACAAGCATACGATAACATTCTATCGCACAGTGAACTCAAATGCATCTAATTACAGCAGAATGAGAGAATGTAGTAACATTCATACTAAAACAAACAATTGAGCAACTTTACATTGAAAAACCTTCTTGTTCCCCCCTTCCCTAGAACATAATACTAACTGATCATGGANNAGAATGAGAGAATGTAGTAACATTCATACTAAAACAAACAATTGAGCAACTTTACATTGAAAAACCTTCTTGTTCCCCCCTTCCCTAGAACATAATACTAACTGATCATGGACCCAGCACTTCTTCCTTTTAGTTCTAAAAAGGTGCTTTCCTCCAAACCACAAGAAACCTCCTCCCTTACTTTCCCCCTCCCTGCAGTTTTCCTCTGTGAGTCTAGTATACTTGGACTTTTAGTTTTTCCCCGCTTCCTTATCTCTCCTTCCCACCCCACCCTCACCCTCACCCTTCTACCCTCAAAGTCTACCCCTTTGAAGCTTACTCTCCCTTCCATAAAAAGTTCCCTCGTTCCCCCTGTTCCTATTTCTGTTTCCTTGCTATCAGGAATTCACCCTCCTCCTCCTCATTCAAATTTTTCATTTAAATAATACATCATTAAAGAAAATTAACAAAAACAACACAAAATTTTAAATAATTTCATAAATAGACTAAAGACGTGGGAGAAACGTTTTAAGGATTATTTTATTTCCAAGTTCTGACAGACAAAAAGCTGACTGCTGATGACATTTGTGAAAATTACCGTGCATAAACATACTCTGCAGTGATGTTTTACCATTCGGCTAAAATTTTCTAAAGACAGTGAGTGTCTCTTCTTTTAGCGACATTATAAAGCTTTACGTAATCCTGGGTTACATTTTCTTTTGAGTTATATTTACTACCTGTCCCACGTCTTGTTTCATTTAAGGTCAGATCAAACAACGTTTAAATTGTACATATCCTCATTATTAATCTGTACTAGACACTACTAGTGGATTCAACTACCATTCTTAGCACATTTTCCTCTTGTTCTAACCTTTCATCATCACCTATCTACTGAAAGAAGAAAGAACACAGTTAACAGAATCACAAAGCTTTCTCCTCCAAAACTAGCAGCAACAGCGATAATCAGATTATTTTCCTTGTTTACCACAAATTTGAGAATTTTTCCCAACAAAATTGATATTCGTATAATTATTTATCATTTGTCGAAAAGAATGAAAAGCCAGAAGTCCCGGGATTTTGTTTAAGAATATCATGAAAAGGCTGATTTAAACTCTTAAGTGATTCCACATCCCTCTTCAAAAGCCATGACATTGAGAAGACTCTAGAAAAATGTAATGTACATCTATAAAACCAGAACACCAACAAATAGTTAAATTGAACTTTGAAAGTAGGTTTGTAAAGGAGAAGAAATGAAGAAGTAAAAGAAGAATAGAAGGATATACAGAGGCTAAAATTCTACAAACCAACAGAAAGACTGGAGAAGTAAGCAAGAAATTAAACAAGACAATTACAGGGGAGAGATGGGGCAAAATCATGGTAAAGTGGGACCTGCCTCACCATAGTAAAAGGCAGAGCAGCACGAGTTGAACTATATTATTAAGGTTAAAATGCCATTAACTAAAGGTTCTTCACACAAACAAGTTAAGGCATGGATGTTGACATTATGTTAGAATGGTGATAAGTAAGTTTCTGAAATATATGTTAGAATGGTGATAAGTATCTGAAATATATGTTAGAATGGTGATAAGTAAGTATCTGACAAATAGATTTCATAATGTACAAGTCTTTAGTATATAACCCACATAGAGGGATTAAGTGATGCTAATCAAGCTACCAACTGCAATTCTAGAAAGATAAAAATGTGTCTCGTCTCTAGTGCAACCCTTTGTTACATGCACAGAACCAATCACAATAATTTTTCATATGCTGTGAATCACTAAATGCAGAAAGGGCATGTGGCATTCAATCAGCAGGTTCCAGCTCAATAAGGAAAAGTTCAAATTTGGAAGCTTTCAAAGGCAACAAATACCACATATTTAAGATGTGTTGCTTTTTCTACTCATGCATAGACACATTGCATTCCGTGGCTCCATATGAGGATATCTCATCAAGAGGATGANCAAATTTGGAAGCTTTCAAAGGCAACAAATACCGCATATTTAAGATGTATTGCTTTTTCTACTCATGCATAGACACATTGCATTCCGTGGCTCCATATGAGGATATCTCATCAAGAGGATGACTATGATGATAACATCTTTATCTGTTCAATTAAGACTAAAAGTAAGTGACGGCACTAACAGCAAAAAATAATTAAAACCTCGATTAAGACGACTGGTTCAATTTAAGCCAGACCATAGAAGGATAATATAATCCACAACCCTATAAATTTCACCCCTTCTGTGGTTTTTAACTCATACAACCCACCTTCTTCTTAAACACTACTTCTGCAGTTCTAGCAAGCATCTTGGACCTTTTTTCTCAACTGCAGTCTCTACCAAAACCTACTAAGAAGATGACAAATGCTCGTATTGCTAGGTTTGTTACAGAGGTAGCACCACCACAGTTTGTAAATGTCATGAGACACCGAGCCTCAAAAATGCTAGAAACCATCAAAGAGGAGAGAGAAGCTAGCACAAGTGAGGCACTCTCTCTGAAGAGTTCTTTTCTGTCATCATCTTCAACTTATTCTGCTTTACCTTCAAATGCAAAAAATTCTAAATCTTTTCTCAAAGAAGTTCAGAGGTCTCTTTCTGCATTTGGCAGCTAAAGTGTCTACTTAGGCTGGCTGAGAGTACTTTCAATTTTCAATTTCCTGACCAATCTACTGATTCTTGCTGTTTTCCTTCAGCAAATTATCTCTTAGTTACAAAGTCAGCGAAGATTGGACTGTAAACTCTTATTGCCAGATATATTGACTAAATGTAACCGTGTGAGAAAGGAAAATATCTCTATCGAACTATCAGAATACTTATCACTACTTCTTTAAATTTTCCCAAAGTAACTTCAGTCCAGTTAAGAAATTGCTATGCACAGTATCTTTGTTTCTTTTTTACGGCATTGTCCAAGCCAACTTCTACGCACCTTGATTATATTACTGGGTGCCTGCTGCTCCCACCAACCTACGGGGCACCCCTGCCCACCAAGACTTAGGTAGATGGGAAGAAATCACCTAGTATCTTTTGTCTTGGTTGGGAGTTGACCTTGAGACTTCATGGTTCTCCTCCTACTTCATTTACCACTAGGTCACACCCTGAGTGCCAGTATTTTTGTTTCTTTTATAAATAAACAAAGTATTCTATTCCACAGCATGCATTTAGACCAGAACACGAGAATGCAGAAACATGCATACTTTATATGAACAACTGAACAATTTTACATCAAAAGAACTTACTTGCCTACTGGTTGTCACACATCATTTCTTACCTTTGTTCTTAACTAGTGCTTTTCTCCCATACCAGAAGAGACAATATGCTAAATTGGAGAGTCAGTTTACCCTCCAACTTCAATATACCCGACCCTCCCCACTTCTCCTTACTCCTAGTTTTTCTAGTCTAGTTCCCTTATCCTCTCTTTCAGCTTATAGAATACCAGCAGTTCTGCTAGAATCATATGACCTTCAAATTCTAATTAATTTTATAAAAACAGTGCAACTTTTTAAACAAAAGGCAGAATGATATCCACCTTATCTTAATATTTGCATCGAATGGATGAAGATAGCTGCAATAGAAAAAGAGCAAAAAAAATAATACAAAAAACATGAATTACCACTGTCAGGAGAAACAACATTGGAACACTTTTTTCTGTACTCTTTTGTGTGGCATCAACTAGAGAACCAAGAACAATGCTAACAATCTATAGGCAAGCAGCAAGAAACATAATGACATAAAAATGAAAATAACACAATAATATCAAAATGTAGCGACTCACCATGATATCATAAACTGGTTGCAACAGAGGACTACACTGCCTAGGAAAATGGAAGTTATCACCATGGACAGCTTTTCACTTCTCCTTTCTCACATTTGAAGATTTCAACCTAATCTTGCTTTTCTTAAACTTTTCTGATTCAACATTCTCTCTAAGTTTCTCCAAAGCTAGAAAACAATGAAAAGAGGTTCAATTAAAAACACAGAATAACTGAAGATAATTGCAGAAATAGTTCTAATACTTTATTTTTCTCCAAAAAAGGCTAATAGGAGATCTCAAGGTTTAAGTATCAGATCAGGTAAATGAACTACTGCTGGTTTCTTCATAATTTCAACATATAGTGCTCCACTTTGATTGCCAAGTACTTACAAACATGTTGAAAATGGAAAAAGAAAGTACCTGAGGTGTACACAGAGCGAAGTGACTCTATCACTTCAGAAGAAGCAGAATAGGTAGGGCAAGAGTTACAGTCAGCTTTTTGTAGCATCTTCTTGAAGCGCTTGATCTACAAAAATTAGCATTGGAAAATTTCATATTTAAACAAGAATTTGCTGCAAAAGCAAAAGAAAGTTTAGTGCTTCAAAGTTCCAAGCCGAACTCCTCCATCGAAAAAGTATATCGCGGAAGGGTTGAGAAACTTGGTGGTATGCACAGTTAATAGTCTGAGATTAGATCATTTATTTTTACAAGTATGTTCGTACATCACAAAGTATCCTAAAACATTGAACACTCCAAGTGCTGTGACAGTTAGGATAACAATATGAATACAAGCACATTGAGAGTGGAGAAGTGTTTAGCTTTTATGGCAGCTTATGAGAGACAAGATCTGACCTTTTTTTTTTCCAATTTTGTGACCATTTGATGGCAGTGAACCAGTTCAAATAATCAATTTTTTTAACCAATCAGCTCAAGTAGTCATTACTCTACTGTTAGAGCAAAACTTAATTTAATGAAGTACCCCAAAGAAAAAGGTACTTATTATGTTAATAGCATGCTATAGTCAGATTTACTATATCAGGTAATTTACAAAATTTTAGCTTCCTTAGGGGCCAGAACTTAATGTCTCAGTACGAAAAATAGATCATTTAAAGTTGGAATCTTTAAAACATTTACTCCCCGTCATTTAAAAAGACATACCTCATCTTTATGCATTAACATAAAGCAACATCCACTTAGGCCCGCTCTTGCAGTTCTGCCTGCCCGATGAATAAATGTTTTTATATATGCAGGCATATCATAGTTTATGACATTTCTCACTCCTTCAACATCCATTCCACGAGTCATAGCATCAGAGGAAATAAGCACTTGCACTTGCCCTGACCGGAAAGCCCTCAACGTCTTGCTGTAAGGCAAAAGTTCAGGATATTAAGTTGCAAGATGGTAGACTTAAATATGCAAGACCAATCACACAGGTGGTTCACCACAAAACGTTTCCCAAATAAACGTAACATCACCTTTCAACAACGTCAAGTATAAATATGACGACCAATTATATTTAATTTTTCTGTACTTCGTTTTCTTTTTTTAACTTTTCCATTAATCCAACTTGCAAGTCTAAAGCTCGAGTAAACTAAATAAGATGGCAATCAAGACAGAACAATACCAAACATGCCCTTTCTTCTCCAGAAACCTATAAAGGTTGTTTTTTTTGATAAAGCCAAAAACCTATAAAGGTTAACAGCCTTCAGCGGTCACTTGGATTAGGTAGACAGATTTCCAGTGAGATGCAGGCATTCCATATGGCCAGAAAAGATTCTCTGATGCATTTGTTGATCAGAAAAATAGTCTCTGATACATAATTTTGGAACACTGGAATCTATCCTTTTTATCCGAACCCCAGATATTTGTGTACTTCTAATATAGCACTTTGGAAACCAACTAAACAAAACAGATTTTTTAACAGTATAGTAGTACATTACAGCTTTTTGGCAACCTAGATGGCTCCACGCATGACTACATTCAGATAGCTTCAGTAAAATGTGGGCTCATGCAAAACATCATAATACAGTTGACTGCAAACTTCTCTAGCAAATTACATAATGTAACAGCTCAGGGCAAAACTCAAGTTGTTAAGCGAATGTATCTAAGTACCTTCTTACAGATTGCCGTTGAAGACGAGAATACTCCTTGAACTCAATTTGCAAATTGTCGAAAAACTTGAGCAAGGTGCATAATCTATGAGTGGACTCCACGGATGACGTGAAAATAATTGATTTCTCCCCTTGCAGGCTTTGAAGAAGGGAAACTAGATAGAGTGGCTTAAGCTTCGATTGACATAGCTACACAAAAGGAAGGTAAAATCACTGATATCAATCATCTGCCTGCGAGGAACAGTGTGGCACAAAATAGCACAAATCCAATGGGAGGGAAAAGTGAGAAGTCAGGTGCAAACTTTTCAAATTGAAGCACACAATGCATTGAAAGCACAAAAATTACCCAGTATAAAAAATTTAGTACTTATAACACTGAATTGCAAACTTCAGCATCCAGAATTCAACAATGAAAGTATTTATTCAACAGCTCAAACAAAACATCATTAAAATGTAATTTGGAGAGGAGTCCTAATACTCAAATAGCAAAAATCCCTATTCCCCCCACCCCACATTTTATTTTGAACTGGGCAAAAAAGAGGAGGAAAAAATAATGGTTGGTTTCTTTTTCATCTTTCAAAGTTTGTTGAATAATCGACTGCTTCACACTAGATAAATTACTTTCTGAAGAACACTGCTTCCTCATGAGGCGATAACCTTCACTTCGCATTGCTCTGTTGCTTCGGTTTTTAGATAAACCTTCAGCATCACTTTGTCCCTTTAAGCAATGAAGTGATGGTTTTTAGACAAACCCTCACTTTGTATCGCACAGTTGTTGATGAGATGGGTGGACTCCTTATAAGACTTGGGCAATCCTCCTTCCTTTGAGCTAGCTTTTGGGGTGTGAGTTAGGCCTAAGATCTAATCTAACAACAGTCACTTTCAGCAACAAAGTGCTGGTTTCTAATAACAGTGGTTTGGACTTTAGCAATGTAGGGGAGACACTCATGTCTCAAGACAATCCACAAGGTTGATGCACAACACAGTTTAAGCCAATGCTTTTAGATAAAGTAAGGTGCTGCTAACAAACATTTAGACCACACTGAAGCAGTAATTTCTGCTATGTGAGCATATCTACAGAAAACAAAACAAAGTTCCTCCTCGACAACATTATGGTAAATTAGGAAATTCCTTATGACTTGGAGACAACAAACTGATTCTTTTTTCCCTTCTTTTTGATAGGTTAGGCAACAATGACTTCTAAATATTATGGAATAACAATAATTTTTGGAATAAGAAGATTAATCATCAAGATAAATGATATGCAATTATAAACACATTTTCAGGCATATCAGGAAAAAGAAGATAATATATAAATAGACCATATTTCATTCAAGTAGCTTAGACCCACCACTTTAAATGATTTGAGTTCTTCAGGAAGCTTGTAACGTCTTTCTCCAGTCGTCAAAAGAAGAGGATGATGCAAATCAAGCTGAGCAAGTTTACTTGGGTCTTGTGTTAGTGTGGCTGATAAAACCATCTTTGCCAGCCTTGGATAGGCTTTTCCCTTGAACCCTCTTTCAGTGCCCCTGCATTAGTTTTAAAGCAATGCTTAAGAAAATCCCACACGTGAAATGGACAAAAAGAAAACAAGACAGTGAAATGCCTATGTGCACTTAAACCTATTCGATCCTAAGGAGCAAACTCAATGAACCATCAATTGATTAAAGGTAAGCCTTCCAACAAAGGTGGATCCACTAACTAAATAATACGTTATGCATTTCTTTTTGGATGACAGTGGTGTCTGGGCCAGCTTGTGTGCATATCGACTTTCCACCAGGTACCTGCTAGGTTACTACCTCCCGTCACCACACGTATCGAGTAATTCTGTCCATCAAAGTTAGAGTAGATTGGAAGAAATCACCTAGATTTTATTTTTTTTACCTCTGCTGGAATTTGAATTTGAGACCTCATGGTTCTCCACCTACTTCATCAACCACTAGGTCACACACTTAGGTGCAAGGATAGATACATTTTCATGATCAAAAGAGTAAACAACTCAACATTGAAAAAGATATGACAGTCAAAGAAAGAATCAAACCAGACTTGAATAATCAGACAATTACTTCTTGATTAGAAAAATGTCAGATTACGACTGAGAGAAAGATGTGTATCTAAAGAGGATTCCACATATAAGCAATTCATAAGGAATAGGGGATAGGCATAACAACATACATTCTTCTGATTGTCTTCAATGAACCATAAGTGCAAGGAAGAAGATCAGCAGCAGAAGGGAAGTTCCCATCAACAGAAGAGCTGGTCAACTGAATGACGGTAGGAAGCCAGGACTGATAAGCTTCCCTTAATAACCTATCTGTTTCATCAACAACCTACATGATACCAAAATGTAAGTCAAATGGTTTCAACAAAGTATAATGAAGAAAAAACGAGCAATATCATAATATGTACCTCACACTCAGAAGACCTACAACTACCACTTTGAAGGTTAATGATTAAATTGAAACAAATCTTAATTGTCTGAGTTATTAGCATAGTAGCATTCCAAGTTTTCCTTTTCAAATAGGAAAGAGGCATTGAAGTAAATAAAATACCAAACATATATTGATAATTTAATCAAGTAAATATAATTTTATTGATAATGGGAAAGCTCCCACATACAAAAAGTAAGGTAATTACAAAAGGATGTGATTCTCTACAAAAGACACCCACGCTCTATGCAAATAGAAACATCACGGATGCACCAAAAATACATTAAACAGGAAGCTATTCCTTAGATGAAAAACTCAGCTCTTTTGCTTCAAAGCTCTACTATTTCTTTCATGTACAGTTATTAATGATGGATCAATGCATTGATATAAATGAAGATGGTGGAAAGACCGTAGAAATCTATAAACATAAAGACAAATAGCCAGCACATTTGCTGCCAAAACATGCACTATAGTTGTCTGTTTGATTTACCTCCGTATCACCCTACTTCTAACAAACTTCTTTCAAATTATCAAAAGGTACTTCCCTGCGCTTTGTTTTCCTAGTGACCTTATAGACTAATGAGATAACAGAATGCAGACCCTAAGGTGCAAAAAGTTAGCTGGGACACTTAACTTCTTAAGATGATCAAGATATTCTCAGACAGAAATGCTTTATGCCATGATATTAATCGCAACAAAGAAGAGAAGAATAGGGGACTAATGTAAATATACATACTAAGAAATTCTAAGCAACTAAATATATGCAGCTTACAAGATATGATAGATGCTCAAGCGTAAAACCATCAGTGTTATTGATGTGGTCCATCAGTCTTCCAGGAGTTGCCACTAATATGTCTACTGCACTTTGTAACTCGTATGAGAATTCTTCAGGATCATAACATATGCCATACTCAACATTGGGTTTCTTGATGAGCTCAGAGATTTCATCTGAAATTGATGACTGACCTACTGCCAAGCCGACAGACAGACCTACTGCAGGTGCAAGAGCAGAGAAGACCTCTTTGACCTGCGAACGGAAACAAATGGTAAAAACATAATCTTCCTCTGAGAAGCTAGTTATCTATCTTTGCATGTGAAAGTGCAAATAGAGAGGCCTTAATAAATAAATAAATAATTGCATGTGCAAATGCAAATGTAGATATGTCACTGGTGTGAAGAACCCACTTAGAAGTTGGAGGTATTCTTACAAAAAGCCTCTGAGTCACTATGACAAAATTCCACCAATTATTAGATTGCAAGTAAAAGAACTCAGCCAAAGTATGAACTTGTAGTGTTTTTTTCTTTTGTGATAGGTAGCATGAAGTCATAGTTTTAAGGCGACGAAAACCTAGGATGATCATTGACTTGCCCATCAAAAAAAGAAAAGGCCAAGAAGGAGGCAAAGTTGGAAAGACAGTTGATCCAAAGATTTACAGGTAACTGAGAATTTGTGTAATTATGCACTGCGCATTTTCCAAAACTAAAACTAAAAAACTACGGTGAATAACCTGCAATGCAAGGTCTCTAGTAGGCAAGACCACTAATGCACGAAGACATTTAACAGCACGTGTAGACAGCATCTGAACAATTGGTAAGGCATAAGCAATAGTTTTCCCGCTCCCTGTAGGTGAATTTATACAAAGGTCTCGTTCAAAAGAGCCAGGTCCAATCGTCTCTTGCCAGACAGCAAGTTGCATGGGAAAGAGTGAAGTGATGCTCATATTCTTCAAAGCCGCCACTAACCTAGTGAAGAAACATGTATGGGTAAGAGTAAGTTGGAGTGGAAGTGTACAAGATCCAGTATGAAGTGTCAAGAAAGCATAAGGTATAAGTGTAACAATGTTTCAACTGCAATCATAGGAATTTTATTATAAACAGTAAAGCAAAGTAATAAACTGAGGATATTTCGGATAAGAAATGAAATATTAATTGTCGAAAATGAGAGGTGATCATTAACAATAATTTCCATTTTGCTCATTCCTTATCCTGGAGGAATGGAGAACTTTTTTCTTTTGAGATGGGGTTTGCCAATTGGCCATGCTATCGATTGGGAACCAGCAGCCAATACAAACGATTGAAGAATATGGATGAGCAACATTCATATCTGTCTGTAAAAATATAATAACAAGACGGAAACAAAACATTCGGAAAATGTGTCCCACACCAGGTCATATAGTTCTTCAGCTGTAAGATAGTATTAGATCTCAGTGATCGTATTCTAAATGATGCCATTAATAAATATACTTTCAACACAATTTTCTCAACCCGTTTGTATTCCATCCTTCCCATATTATGGGACACCATTTTGGTGCATGGAGTTTAACTTGTTAGTTTATGTTGTACAGGATACAAGTAGTACTTTAATTTGAAAAGTTAGTTTGATTAATAGAACATACAATATACCATCAGAATTTAGTATTTGATTAGTTAAATAATTTGAATACTTGAACCTGGTAAAAGGCTATAGAAAGTAACATTATTAATAAAAGGGAACCAAAAGATTTTGCCACATCCCAAAACAAAAAGAATGTCATATAGATTGTAAGACAGAAGGATGATAACCAAGAAACCACGAGGGCAGTAGCACTTTTCTATAGTTCTCCACGTAAATACCAAGCTTCCGAGGCAGGGTTTGAAAAATTACAAGAAAACCATACAAAAACTACATTCCCAGAAACTCAAAACATCTTCTATCAAGAAAATGCAAAATTTACAGAGCATAGAAAAGTAAAAGACATTGTTAGCTCTATTACAAAATGCTAATCTAAAATTAAGGAGCTAACCAAGTCCAAAAAAGCTACAGAAACTTGTAGAAACTTGTAGAAACTTGAACATCTCTAAATTCTGGGATATTTAAATCAAACTACTCCTACACCAAAAGTATAAGCTTCCTAACCATCTATTCTTAATAATAATAGAAATGTGACGCTTTTTATCAACAATAAATCTCCTATTGATGTCTTGCCATATGTTCCACATGATGATAAAAGTATTCGTTCAGAATCAACAAGGGTTCGTAGAACGAAGGGAGTGTATAACTGGGATTTCATTCCACTTTTTTGTTCGTAATGAGGGAGAGATAGAATGGAGTTCTTCACAAATGAGCCCTCCAAATTATCTTTAAATCTTCTGATCACTTCTGCCAACATTCATATAACTGTTTGAACGAGTTACTAATATTTTTAAAAGATAGAACCTTTATGCAGTTTCTAAAGATGTACTCACTCCATTTCAACTTCTTAATCTCCTTTTTTAATCCATTTAAAAAAGAATGTATATTTCCAACATCAAGCTTATTGGAACTAGATAGAATTGATAAGATAACTCCAACAATTTCTTTGTTGTTAACGCCTCCAAATTTCCAGGAATTAGCACTTCAATAGCCTTCATGAACTGTATTAAAAGGGTTTGTCATCCTAAAATTCGGATTATTTCTTGGAGCAAATATTCACTTGTAGCATACCATATTTTAATTATTTGTCAACTCTTTAATTCTAACTTTCTACAGGTCATGTTTAAGACCACGAGATTAATGAGCATTTGGTACATTCAATGTATTGACCACAAAATTTGTCTTTTTTTTTAGTTTCTTAAAGTTCGTGTCAAGTCAAAACCACATAAACAAATTGAAATGGAGAACCTACGATACTCGGAACATCATGTTGATTTTTGGGGTTGAAGGGAGTAATGCTGAAAGAGTACCTGGGATCAATAAAAGGCAAAAGATCTACAGAGCATTGATCAAAGGTAGTAATATCAACTGGGTTTCTCATCCATGGCAGTACAGGGATGTTTTTCTTCTCTTTCTTCAACCCCTTATCTTCTTCCATTGTCAAGCTCACTTTTTTCAGCTGAAAACTTGAGGAAAATCCAACCAAGAACGCCCAAATTAACCTCTAACAGCAACAAAAAAAAACACCCAAATCCCATAAAAAGCAACAAGTAACAGGAAAAGCTTATGGCAGTTTGAACACCCGAAATAAAATAATGTTATTGGCAAAAACTCAACATAGCTGGTCAGAGAAGTTGAACTTTATCGGAAAATTATATCAGTAACTAAAAAAACATAAAATAACAATAATGATGGCCGGAGTTTAAACTCCTCCAGCCAGATATGAAACGCAGAGAATAAACAAAGATAAATATATATATATATATATATATATATATATAAGATTACCTGTTTTGCCGGAGTTGGTGTCGCTGGTTCACTGGTGAAATTTGGTTGTTATCGGTTGCGCGAGCTTCGAGCTCGCTGGTTGGTTCGTGTCGGAGCTTGAAGCCTTCATTGGTTCACCGGGGACAAAACCTCTGTTCGCCGTTAATGGCTGCTTTACAGCGGCGCGTTCTGTTGGGGAGGGCGGCTCTATGTTATGCAAAATAAGGTATATGCTTAGGCCTCAAAAAAAACCCAAATTATTACTAAATTATTATATTTTTTATAGGAAAAAACGACAAATATAACCGAATTATCATAAATGGTATGCAGATGTCCTCCTGTCATATTTTTGTTATATTGGTGCCCTTGTAGTAAAAAAACTAGAGCATATATGCCCTTCACTCTAACGGAAGACTAAAATAGGGATACGTAGCGCAATCTTATCCGTCGATCCGATATTTAATAAATGTCGGGTCAATGAATACGATTATGACACATGTATGTCCGTTAGTATAAAATGGTATATATGCTCTAGTTTTTGGATGGCAGGGGCACCAATGTCCCAAAAGTATGAAGGAGAGTACCTGCGTACTATTTGCTATATTTCAGGGGTATATTTGTCCCTTTTCCCTTTTTTATATAGAAAAATTAATTATTTGTGATAAAATATAGTATTAAAAAAATAATGTATGTAAATATTTTTATCAAGCATGTTGGATAGTTCAGAAGATATTGAAGGCGCAAAAAATACATTGAGGAGGTAGGTATGATTGAAACTGAATTGTTATAGATATACATGTTTTCAATCAAATTGATGTACCAAAAATTGATAGGTGTCCAGCTTATTGTGCCTTGGAGGAGATTAATGTGCAACAATCTAGACTTATCAAAGTGGTTGTTCATCTTATACGTGACTATTCATGGTAGGCCATATACTAATAGGATGCTAAAATGAGGAATGCAAGTATGTCTTTTATGTCCTCTCTATGATATTGAATCGGAAAATATAGAACACTTATTTTTTGAGTGATTTGTAGCTTCCTACGTGTGGAGAAGAGCATTGGCAAGTAATTAATAGACAAGCTATGAACTGTACTGGAGAAATACAGTGATATGAAACTATGTGTAATGGCAAAGGCAATGTTGCCACTGTTTATGAGTTGTGGATGGAAGGAAATCATAGAGTTTTCAAAATACATGTCGCTGCGAAGATATTATTGTGAGAAAGATTATTCAAGAGGTTTATGTTCGAGCAAGCATGCATGGGAAACTAGCTAGGTGTTTGAATTAGCTGAATTACTATCCAGTTTAGCAAATTGTGGTTAGGAGATAGGGAGATTATGCATAGTGATTTACTAGGTCTGTCTGTGGAGTTGGAATAAGGCTGGTTGTTATTTCCTTTTTTGAGTTGTACATTGCCTCTTTGATAATAAAATGTGTTTAGTTACCAAAAATAATAATTCTAATAGTATAAGTTTTAAATGTTATTGATTAAAATATTTTGAATTTCTTAAAACAAAGTAAGTTAGTTTTGGTTATCAGCTTTAGCAGTAGAATGTCAAATATATAAACATTAGATTTCATCGACCGTATACATGTAATCCATCCAGAAATATAAGAACAGAACACTACATTTAGTTGAGAAATTACAACAATAACAACATACTCAGTATTATAATCCCACGAGTGGGATCTAGGTAAGGTAGAGTTTACGCAGACCTTACCCCTACTTGTAGAAGGTAGAGAGGGCCAACCTAAGTGATATTGTCTACTTCTACTTAATGTAATTGTAGAAAATCGAATGGAAGACTACAAAAACAACCTTAATTTGCTCTTTCATCTGTTAACAACTCGATCTCATCCTACAAAAGCAACCTTAATGTGACATCATCTGTTAGGATTTGCATACACTCTATTAGCGTGTTCACTTCTTCTTTGAGAGTTTGCTACTCACCGAAAGAATTTGGTATTCCTGTCCACTTTTTTCTTGTCTGTGATCCTACAGTTTACGAATAGATGACTGACTGCCTCAGCTTCTTTACCACACATGTAACACAATTTGAGAAGTCGATTTTTCCCTTGCTAAGGTCGATATTCTTAGTGAATTGTGGAAAATAGAGATAGCTCTTACGTGTTAGCAATTATACGATTGTAAACTCCAAATGAGTCAAGGACTTATAATGCTCTTAGTGTGCACTAACTAGCTCTGCCATGATCCTCATATTTATCTATTTTTTTTCGCTCTTATACAATTATGTTTCTTATATGTTCTTATACACAAGTGAGAGGACCATGAAATCTAATGTTTATTTTTGTGGTATTCTACTGCTGGAGCTGATGGTCAAAAGGAAGTTTAGTTTTCCATAATGGTTTTGTTAATGTGAAAACATTAATTGCAAATGCGGCTAATTGTGGTAAAAAATATTTGGTTCACGAATGCTTCAAAGAAGTTGATCATCCAACTGCATTTGATTTAACACGTCTGGTGATCCTCTGCACAGATTTTGGTCCAGACAAAAGGCCAACGATGAAGGATGTTATAGACGCTTTGAATGCAATGGGAATGAAAGGGCAGAAACGAAAAAGAAATGAGAACGAAGTAGAAACAGAACAAGTACAAGTTGTTATGCTGCTTTTACGTTTTGTATAAAGTTGTTGTATTTGAGTCGAGGGTCTTTTGGAAATAACATCTCTACCTCCGTGAGGTAGGGGTAATGTCACGGCCCGAGCTACCCTCGAGACGCGGACATGGGACCTAGGAACACAAGTGATCCCAAGCTAACCCTATTGTCTTGATCATGAGCATACTAAATATAATCTGAATAATAGAAACTGTGCGTAAGCTAAATCATAAATAAGATGAAAATATGAGGAATACCCATATACTATAACTGAGATAAATGAAAACTGATGAGTTTAATACAAGAAAAATATTAACTCAATACTAAGCTGAATTTATATATGTCTGAAATAAGCCTCTAAACTGACTAGAAATGTTGGGACATGCCCCAACTAGGTCTAGCAAAACTGAAACTAAAGACTAAAAGTAATAAAGATAAACATGTCACTAGTCCTCGAAGAATGAGGACTCACCACTGATGTTGTTGACCTGAAGATCGGGAATCGATCTAAGCGTGATCTTGATGCTGAGAACATGAACCTACATCACGAGAAGATGTAGCGCACGTATGCGTCAGT
>NC_064290.1:54889481-54912734 GCF_019186545.1 Solanum stenotomum
TACAAATTTTAAAGATAATATCTCACACACTCAATCAACTTATTAGAAAGTAATTTGACTTTATTTTAACTTAAAAAGGTTGCGAGCCTTCCTCCATTGCGGACCCTAACCCCACAATGATCATAGAGGATATCGTTTAAGCATTTACTAGGGATCTCAATGTAATATTGATTTATTTATGTTATTTATTTTGAAATGTTTTTATGTTTTTATTATTTATTATGATTTAAATTAACTTTTAATTTTATTTTTAGATTCATACTAGAGTTGTCTAAAGGTCCTTCATTCACAACAGATCATAGCCTCACGATGATCATAGAGGATGTCATTTCGATATATATCGGAGATCCAATGTGACACAAGATTTATTTTATTTATTTAAAGTATTTTTTTCGTTTTTATTATTTATTAATGCTTTAAATTTATATTAAATTAACTTGTGGAGTAATGAGTAATGATTTGTTGTGAATTTTACCTTTAGAATCTTGCTAGGGACTTCTAATCTCCCGAAAATCTTTAAATCATGACTAGAGAACCTTCAAATTTTTAACGTGGAGTCGGATTGGGAGACCAGTGCAAGGAGATCGAGTGTGATGATCCATTTCAGGTTTATGTTTGCTGCTTTGCCATTGAATTGCACCTTCATTTGCCTTCTAAGGGCCGTGTCTAAACAACTTAGCAATCATCCAAATGTAACTAAAGAACTTTGTTGTTATCCTTTGCAGTTCCATTCAGAGGTAAACATTTCAAATCCTGATACAACCAATTCTAGGATAGTAATGGTATGCATTCTAGCTTCTTTTAGTACTAACTTTTGCTTTTGCCTTGGGTTGCTACTAACCCCAGATACATTGTTGTCAAATTTTCATATGTATGTACTTAGAATACAGTGTTATTCTTGTTGTACGTCTATTTAGAAGTTAGCAACATGATCAAAGTGTCTCATTGATCATCCGGGTTTCTCCAGTTTTTTTTAATATGTTTGTGAGAAAAATATTATTGAATTGTGTATCTAAATTATTACATTGATACCCTATTTATTGACACTACATTGGAATCCATTTTTTTTAACTAGGATTCCTATTCCTATTCCAATTTTAAGTAGGAATGTATATATTTATTTCTATTTGAACACTCCCCTTCAAGCTGGTGCAAACAAATCATATGTACCTAGCTTATTACAGAAGTAATTAATACGAGGATATGTGAGGGACTTAATGAAGATATCTACAAGTTGATCATTTGACTTCACAAATTTTTTATTTCATAACAATATCTCTTGAGAGTATCTTTTCTCTGACAAAGTGACAGTCAATCTCAATGTGCTAAGTCCTTTCATGAAACACTGGATTTTATGCGATATGAAGAGCCACTTGATTATCGCACACAAGTTCCATATGATCAATTTTGCCAAATTTTAGTTCTCTCAACAACTGTTTGATCCAAACTAGCTCACAAGTTGTTGCCGCCATTGCTCGATATTCTACTCAATCAATGGCAAATGGTCATTCCAATTATCCTTAAAATCAATCACACAAGTTGCTCTCAACATATCTTCCAAAGTTTGGATAGTACGTTCCGCTTACCCATCAGTTTGTGGATGAAAAGTTGTGCTAAGCTTAACACCAGTACCAAGACCCTTTTGGAAAGATTTCAAAAACTGAGAAGTAAATTAAGTACCTCGATCGAAGATAATGGACAAGGGTACTCCATGCAACCTTACCATTTCCCTCAAATACAACTCAACATAATCTTCCATTGTATAAGACACTTTGACGGGGATAAAATTAGCCGATTTTGTCATTCGATCTACTATAACCCAAATTGACTCATATTGTCGCCATGTACGAGGCAACCCTACTATAAAGTCCATATTCAAATCTTCCCACTTCCAGATAGGATTACTAACATCTTGGGAAAAACCTCCGGGTTTCTGATGTTCAACTTTCACTTGTTGACAATTAAGGCACTTAGCCACGAATTTCGCAATGTCCTTCTTCATCCCATTCCACCAAAAGACCTCCCACAAATCACGGGACATCTAGGTGGCTACCGGGTGAATGGAATATCGTGAACTATAGGCTTCTGTTAAAATATGTTCCCTCAAGTCATCAATATTGGGAACACACAAATGACCTTGATAACAAAACACACCATTTCCCCTTGGCAGAAAGCCTCAACGGACTTTCTTAGCACCATTTCTTTAAATTCTACTAAGGTCGGATCAAGACATTGCTTGGGTTTCACATCCATCACAAACTTTATGAGGACCTCTGTAATGAGTTGGGGAACCTTCACGTGTACTCACACCATTTTTAACGCCATTTTGCATTTCTAAGCCCTTTTTAGCAATCGCCCAAATTCTCCAATTTTTCGTATTTATTAGTCCATGGATTTGACACCTGGAGCACCCAAATTTTTTTTCTCAAAAAACTCTATAAGGACCTCCGTAATGAGTTGGAGAACCTTCACGTATACTCACACCATTTTTAATGCCCATTTCCGTTTTTACAAGCTATTTTTTAAGAATCGCCCAAATTCTCCAATTTTTCATGTGTATTAGCCCATGGATCTAGCGCCCGAAGCACCCAAAATAATTTTATCAAAGAACTTTATGAGGACCTCCGTAATGAGTTGGGGAACCTTCACGCATACTCACACCATTTTTAACGCCATTTTCGCATTTACAAGCCCTTTTTAGTAATCACCCAAATTCCCTGATTTTTCATGTCTTAGCTCATGAATCTGGTACCTGGAGCACCTATAATTGTTTTCTCAAAAAATTTATGAGGACCTTCGTAATGAGTTTGGGAACCTGTATGTTTACTCACACAATTTTTAACGCTCATTTCCGCATTTACGAGTCCTTTTTTAAGAATTGTTCAATTTCTCTGATTTGTCCTGTGTATTAGCCCATGAATTGGGGCTCGGAGCACCTAAAATATTTTTCTTAAAAACTTTATGAGGACTTCCGTAATGATTTGGGGAACCTTCATGTATACTCACACCATTTTTTTAACGCTCATTTCTTCATTTACAAGCCTTTCTTTAAGAATATGAAAAATTCTCCGATTTTTCGTGTGTATTAGCGTATGTATTTGGCGCCCGGAGCACTCAAAATATTTTTCTCAAAAAACTTTATGAGGACCTTTGTAATTAGTTGGAGAACCTTCAGGTATACTCACACAATTTTTTTAACGTCCATTTTCGCATTTACAGACTTTTTTTAAAGAATCCCCTAAATTTCCTATCTTTTTATGTGTATTAGCCCATCGATCTGGCGCTCGGAGCATCCAATTTTTTTCTCAAAAAACTATATGAGGACCTCGATAATGAGTTTTGGAACCTTCACGTATACTCACACCATTTTTTAACGCCCATTTCCGCATTTACAAGCCATTTTTTAAGAATTCCCCAAAATCCCCAATTTTTCGTTTGAATTAGCCCATGTATTTGGCGTCCGGAGAACCCAATTTTTTTTCTCAAAAAATTATATGAGGACCTCCGTAATGAGTTGGCGAACTTTCACGTATACTCACACCATTTTTAACGCCCATTTTCGCACTTACAAGCCCTTTTTTAAGAATCGCCCAAGTTTCTCAATTTTTCGTGTGTATTAACTCATGGATCTGCCACCCGGAGGACCCAAAAAAATTTCTCAAATTTTTTTATAATGACCTCCGTAATGAGTTGGGGAACCTTCACGTATACTCACACCATTTTTTAACGCCCATTTCCACATTTACAACCTTTTTTTAAGAATCGCCTAAATTTTTTGATTTTTTGTGTGTATTAGCCCAAGGATATGGCGCTCGAATTACCCATAATTTTTTTCTCAAAAAATTTTATGAGGACCTCTGTAATTATATGGAAAACTTCACGTATATTCACACCATTTTTAACTCTCATTTTCGTATTTACAAGCCCTTTTTTGAGAATCTCTCAAGTTCCCCGATTTTTCGTGTGTATTAGCCCATTGATCTGGCGCTCGGAGCACCCAAATTTTTTTTCTCAAAAATCATTATGAGAACCTCCGTAGTAAGTTGGTGAACCTTCACAATTACTCACACAATTTTTTTAACGCCTATTTTCGTATTTACAAGTCATTTTTAAGAATTGCCCAAGTTTATCATGGATTTGGCGCCCGAAACAACCAAAGTGTTTTTCTCAAAAAACTTTATGAGGACCTCTATAATTAGTTGGGGAACCTTCACGTATACTCACACTATTTGTTTAATGCCCATTTCCTCATTTACAAGCTCTTTTTTTAAAATCCCCTAAATTTAATGATTTTTTCATTTGAATTAGCCCATGGATCTGGTGTCCGAAATACCCACAATATTTTTCTCAAAAAACTATATGAGGACCTCCGTAATGAGTTGACGAACCTTCAAGAATACTCACACCATTTGTAACGCACATTTCTGCATTTAAAAGCCTTTTTCTAAGAATCACGCAAATTTCCCAATTTTTCGTATGTTACTCATGGATCTGGCTCTTGGAGCACCCAATTTTTTTCTCAAAAAACTTTATGAGAACCTCCGTAATGATTTGGGAACTTTCACGTAAACTCACATAATTTATTTACGTCCATTTGTGCATATATAAGCCTTTATTAAAATATCGCCCAAATTCTCTTATTTTTCGTGTGTATCGGCCCATTTATTTGGCACCGGAGCACCCTAATTTTTTTTCTTAAAAATTTTTATGAGGACCTTTATAAATATTTGGGAACCTTCACGTATACTTACATCATATTTTAAACGTTCATTTCTGAAATTACAAGCTCTTTCTTAAGAATTGCCCAAATTCCTTAATTTTTCGTGTGTATTAGCCCATGGATCTGGCTCTCGGAGCATATAAAAGTTTTTTTTAATAAAAAACGCTATGAGAACCTCAGTAATGAGTTGAGAAACCTTCACATATACTCACACCATTTTTTAACGCCAATTTCCACATTTACAAGCCCTTGTTTAAGAAGCGCCCAAATTTCCCAATTTTTCGTGTGTATTAGCCAATGGATCTGATGCTCGGAGTACCCAATTTTTTTTCTCAAATAACTTTACTAGGACATTTGTAATGAGTTGGGGAACCTTCACTTATACTCACACCATTTTTAAACGCCAATTTCCACATTTACAAGACCTTTTTTAAGAATCAAATTTTCAAATTTTTCGTTTGAATTAGCCCATGGATCTGGCGCTCGGAGCACCCAATTTTTTTCTGAAAAAACTTTATGAGGACCTCCGTACTGAGTTAGCGAACTTCACGTATACTCGCACCATTTTTTACGTCTATTTCCTCATTTACAAGCCCTTTTTAAAAATCCCCCCATTTTCTCGATTTTTCAAGTGTATAGCCCATTGATCTAACACTCGGAGTACCTAAATTTTTTTTCTCACAAAACTTTAAGAAGACCTCTGTAATGAGTTAGGAAATCTTCATGTATACTCACACCATTTTTTAACTCTCATTTCCACATTTACAAACCTTTTTTTAAGAATCGCCCGAATTTCTCGATTTTCGTATGTATTAGCCTATGGATCTGACACTTGGAGCACCCAATTTTTTTTTTCAAAAAACTTTATGAGGACCTCCATAATGTGTTGGGGATTCTTCACTTATACTCACACTATTTTTTTAATGTCCATTTTTGCATTTACAAACCTTTTTTAAGAATCACCCATATTCCCTGATTTTTCGTATGTATTAGCCCATTGATCTGGTGCCCGAAGCACCAAATTTTGTTTTCTCAAAAAACTTTTTAAGGATCTCCGAAATGATTTGGGGAACCGTCACGTATACTCACACCATTTTTTTAACGTCCATTTTCGCATTTACAAGCTCTTTTTTGAAAAATCGCCCAAATTCTCATATTTTTCGTGTGTAGCCCATGGATCTGGCACCCGAAGCACCCAAAACGTTTTTCTTAAAAAACTTAATGAGAACCTCCATAATGATGTGGGAACCTTCACGTAATCTAACACCATTTTTTAATTCCCATTTAAAAATTTACAAGCTCTTTCTTAAAAATTGCCCAAATTTCTCGATTTTTCGTACGTATAAGTCCATGGATCTGGCGCCCAGAGCACCCATATATTTTTCTTAAAAAAAATTATTTAGACCTCCGTAATGAGTTAGAGAACTTTCATGTATACTCACACCATTTTTAACGCCCATTTCCGCATTTACAAGTCCTTTTTTAAGAATTGCCCAAATTTCTCAATTTTTTGTGTGTATTAGCCCATTGATCTGGCACCTAGAGTACCTAAAATTTTTTTCTTAAAAATCTTTATGAGGAGCTGCGTAATGAGTTGGGGAAGCTTCACGTATACTCATACCACTTTTTAACGCCCGTTTCTGCATTTACAAGTCATTTATTAAGAATCACCATAATTCCTAATTTTTCGTGTGTATTAGCCTGGATCTAGCGCCCGGAGCACCCAAAAAAAAATTTTCTCAAAAAACTTTATGAAGACCTCTGTAATGAGTTATGCAACTTTCACGTATACTGACACCATATTTTGAACATCAATTTCCGCACTTACAAGCCATTTTTTAAGAATCGCCCAAAATCCCCAATTTTTCGTGTGTATTAACCCATGCACCTGACGTCTGAAGCACCCAATTTTTTTTTTCTAAAATAACTTTATGAGGACCTCCGTAATGAGTTGGGGAATCTTCACGTAAACCCACATAATTTTTTGAATGTCTATTTCCACATTTATAAGCCCTTTTTTAAGAACCCTCCAAATTCTCCGATTTTTCGTGTGTACTGGCGCCCAGAGAACCCAATTTTTTTTCTCAAAACACTTTTTGAGGAGCTCTGTAATGAGTTGGAGAACCTTCACGTATACTCACACCATTTTTTAAAGCCTATTTCCGCATTTACAAACTCTTTTTTAAGAATCTCCCAAACTTTTCGATTTTTCGTGTGTATTAGCCCATGGATCTGGCGCCCGAAACACCCAATTTTTTTTCTCCAAAAATATTATGAGGACCTCTGTAATCACTTGGGGATCCTTCACGTATATTCACACAATTTTATTAATGCATATTTCCACATTTAAAGGCCCTATTTTAAGAATCACCCGAATTTTCTGATTTTTCGTGTGCATTAGCACATGGATCTGGCGCCCAGAGCACCCAAATTTGTTTTCTCAAAAATATTTATTAGGACCTCCGTAATGAGTTAGCGAACATTCACGTATACTCAGACCATCTTTTAATGCTCATTTTCGCATTTACAATCCTTTTTTTAAGAATCTCCTAAATTCCCATATTTTTTGTTGTATTAGCCCATGGATCTGGCGCCCGGAGTACCTTGAAGAATTTTCTCAAAAAACTTTATGAGGACCTGCGTAATGAGTTGGGGAACCTTCATGTATACTCACACCATTTTTAACACCCATTTATGCATTTACAAGCCTTTTTTTAAGAATTGCCCAAAATCCCCAATTTTCATGTGTATTAGCCCATGGATCTAGCGCCCGGAGCACCCAAATTTTTTTTTTCTCAAAATTTTTTTTGAGGACCTCCGTAATGGGTTGGGGAACCTTCACGTATAGTCACACCATTTTTTAAAAGTCGTTTCCGCAATTACAAGACCTTTTTAAGAATCCCCCAAATTCCCTAATTTTTCGTGTGTATCTTGTTGTTGAAGTTTATAAAGATTGATACATGTATTTAGGTGTGAATTCTAGTTGAATCTTTCGTCTATTGAGGGTTTTATAGATTCTAATTGTTGGGGGGGAAAACCAAGTGAAATTAAAGGGTTTAGAGTTGAAAAACGAAGAACAAAATTTGAGATTTTCTGGGGAAGGGGCTGGGGCACCGCACCTCTCAGTGCGCCCCATAACAATCTCTGAATGTTGGGCTCTGGGGAGCCGCACCAGCCAGAGCACCTAACTTGGTCTCTGAATTTCAAAGGCTGGCGCCCCGCGCCTCTCAGAGCGCCAGGGATGCTAGTTCTTCCCATTCTTCTCCCATCTTTCCGTACTAGTTCCTTAGCAACGTACCTATGTTTTCTAGTTGATTCCAATACTCTAAGGTATGTCTAAACATAATGAAATCATCCATAAATATGAGATCATGAACCTTGAATCCATTATTCAATTCAAGGAAAGTTAACAGTCAAGTCTAGAAGTTAAGAAGCAAGTCAAGAGAAGTTTATAAAGTTTTCAAAAGTCTTTCTCAATCGTTTTAACTTTGTTTGAAGACTAAGTTTCGAGTTAAGCAAAGAGTAAAAGAGTTGAGTTCATTTCTCCAAAAGCTATAAGGGAACTAAGTATTCTCAAGAGTTTAAAATGTTTTCACATTTGAACAAGATAGGGAAACACCAATTTCCAAGAGAGCTTTTAAGCTAAAATTTTAAGTAATTATCTCAAACCAAAGAAAGAAGTTTTGTTTTTAAACATATGAGCTAAGTATATTTTGGGAGTAGTATTGAGCACCGATATAAGAATGCGAGTTCATATTAACTCAAGTCTTCATAAACCATGTAGCCATCAAAGAATCATACTTTTTAGATGACTCCTTAAGTGTTTTTTAGCATAGACTAGTGGATCCAGTTAGTTAAGGCGTTCTATATGACGGGAAAGTATAGGACAGTTCTAGCAGTGTGGGCAAAACGATGTTTCACCACTTAGTCTCATAGTGGTGGTTGTCGGTTAGAGAAACTCCCACAGAAACTATATTACTTTCTTACATAAGTAAAGTTGAGTTTGTTATTGCATTTCTTTAACGAACTGTTGCTTTCTACTATTTTTAAAAGCTTTCTATATATTGCATGTGTTTTATTTCTTTATATTGAGTTAAGTTGTTCTTGAGTTGAGTAAAGCCAAGGTAAGTGTTCCTTTCAGATTCTTTTCAAGCCTATGTTATGTTTAGCATTCCAACTCGCATACTCGTACACTCAATGTATTAATGCCAGTTGTCCTGCATCATTTTATGATGCAGACGCAGGTAACCAGGATTAGCATCCAGTGCCTCGTTGATCAGGTTGAGCACTCAAAGTCAGTTGGTGAGCCTCCTTACTTTTTGGAGGGTCCTTTTCATAATTGTTTAGCTTTTTAGTTATTAAGATGATCGGGGGTCCTGTCCCAACATCCCACTTTGTTTTAGAGGCTTCATTGACAGTTAGCAGTCAGTTGTCTTTACATTATTATTTCATATGTTAAGACTTGAGTTGCCATTTTGGCCAAGTTGAATGTTTGACCTTTGAACATTCTAAGTATGTTATTAAATAGTTTAGTAGAGATGCATTGAATCCTTGTATTTATGCTTTTAAGTCTTCCGCTGAGTAAGTAAGCCAGGCTAAGGGTTCGCTTGAGACCAAAAATGGTTCTCAAGTGCTAGCCACGTCTGGGGTGTAGGCTCGGGGTGTGACAATTAACATATGGATCTGGCGTCCAAAGCACCCAGATTGTTTTCTGAAAATACATTATGGGGACATGTGTAATGAGTTTGTGAACCTTCACGTATACTCAAACCATTTTTAATGCTCATTTCTGCTTTTACAAGACCTTTTTTAATCCACCAAATTCCCCAATTTTTGTGCGTATTTTCCCATTGATCTGGCGCCCGATTGTTTCTCAGAAAACTTTATAAGGACATGCGTAATGAGTTGGGAAACCTTCACGTAGACTCACACCATTTTTAACGTCCATTTCTGCATTTACAGGCCCTTTTTGAAGAATCCCCTAAATTTCCTAATTTTTCATGAATATTAGCCCATGGATCTGGCACTCGGAGCACCAAATTTTTTTCTTAAAAAATATTATGAGGACCTTTGTAATGAGTCTAGGAACCTCCACGTATACTCACACTATTTTTTAACGCCCATTTCCTCATTTACAAACCCCTTTTTAAGAATCTCCAAAATTTCTTGATTTTTCGTGTGTATTAGCCCATGGATCTGGCGCTCAGAAGACCCAAAGTTTTTTCTCAAAAAAATTTATGAGGAGCTCTATAATGAGTTGGGAAACCTTTCACGCATACTCACACTATTTTTTTATCTCCCACTTTCGTAATTTCAAGCCTTTTTTTAATAATTCCCCAAATTTCTCAATTTTTCATGTGTATTAGCCGATGGATCTGATGCGCGGAGCACCCAAAATTTTTTTCTCAAAAATCTTTATAAGGACCTCTATAATGAGTTGGGGAACCTTCACGTCTACTCACACAATTTTTAATGCTCATTTCTCTATTTACAAGCCCTTTTTCAAGAATTTTCCAAATTTCCTAACTTTTTGTGTGTATTAGCCCATTGATGTGGCGCTCGGAGCATCCTAATATTTTTTCTCAAAAAACTTTATGAGGACCTCTGTAATGAGTTGGGGAACCTTCACGTATATTCACACCTTTTTAACGACAATTTCCACATTTACAAGCCCATTTTTAAGAATCCCCTCAATTCCCTATTTTTTCATGTGTATTAGCCCATGGATCTAGCGCCTAGAGCATCCAAAAAAAATTTCTCAAAAAACTTTATGAGGACCTCTATAATAAGTTAGGGAAGCTTCACGTATACACACACAATTTTTCCATATTTACAAGTCTTTTTTAAGAATCTCCTAAATTCCCCAATTTTTATGTGTATTAGCCCATGGATTTGGTGCGGGAGCACCTAATTTTTTTTCTCAAAAAACTGTATAAGGACCTTCGTAATGAGTTGGGAACCTTCAAGTATACTCACAACATTTTTTAATGCACATTTCTGCATTTACAAGACCTTTGTTTTAACAAACCCTCAAATTCCCCGATTTTTCGTGTGTATTAGCCCATGGATCTGGCGTCCGGAGCATCCAAAAGTTTTTCTGAAAAAACTTTATGAGCACCTGCATAATGAGTTGGGCAACCTTTGCGTATACTCACATCATTTTGCTGACCCCCATTTCTGCATTTACAAGCCATTTGTTAAGAATTGCCAAATTCCCCAATTTTTTATGTGTATTAGCCCATGGATATGGCGTAGGAGCACCCAAATTTTTTTTCTCAAAAAACTTTATGAAGACCTCCGTAATGAGTTGTGGACCTTCACGTATACTCACACCATTTTTTTAAGGTTCATTTCAACATTTACAAGCTTTTTTAAAAATCGCCCAAATTCCTTGGTTTTCCATGTGTATTGGCCCATGGATCTGGCGGCCGAGGAACCCAAAAGTTTTTTTAAAAAAAACTTTATGTGGACCTCCGTAATAAGTCTGGGAACCTTCATTTATACTCACACTATTTTTTTAATGCACATTCCTTATTTACAATCCTTTTTAAAAAAATTACCCAAATTCTTCGAGTGTTCGTATGTATAAACCCATGGATCTGGCGTCTGGAGAATCCATTTTTTTTCAAAAATTTTATGAGGACCTCCGTAATGAGTTGGAGAACCTTAACGTATACTGATGCCATTTTTTTTAACGATTTCTGCATTTACAATCCCTTTTTATGAATCTCCCAAAATTCGTGACTTTTTGCTTCTATCAGCCCAGGGATTTGGCACCCAAAGTATCCAAATATTTTCTCAAAAAACTTTATGAGGACCTTATAAATGAGTTGGGGAACCTTCACGTGAACTCACACCATTTTCTTAACGTCATTTCAACATTTACAAGCTATTTTTTAAGAATCCGTCGAATTTTCTAATTTTTCGTGTGCATTAGCCCATGGATCTGGCGCCCGGAGCATCCAATTTTTTTTCTCCAAAAATTTTATTAAGACCTCCGTAATGAGTTGGCTAACATTCATGTATACTCACATCATCTTTTAACGCCTGTTTCTGCATTTACAAGTCCTTTTATAAGAATCGCCCAAAATCCCTAATTTTTCGTGTGTATTTACGTATGGATTTGGCGCCCGAAGCAACCAAANGCAGTCAGTTGTCTTTACATTATTATTTCATATGTTAAGACTTAAGTTGCCATTTTCGCCAAGTTAAATGTTTGACCTTTGAACGTTCTAAGTATTTTATTAAACAGTTGAGTAGAGATACATTGAATCCTTGTATTTATGCTTTTAAGTCTTCCGCTGAGTAAGTAAGTCAGGCAAAGGGTTCGCTTGAGACCAGAAATGGTTCTCGAGTGCTTGCCACGTCGGGGGTGTACGCTCGAGGCGTGACAATTAACATATGGATCTAGCGTCCAAAGCACCCAAATTGTTTTCTCAAAATACATTATGAGGACATGTGTAATGAATTTGGGAACCTTCACGTATACTCAAACTATTTTTAATGCCCATTTTCGCTTTTACAAGACCTTTTTTAAGAATCCACCAAATTCCCCAATTTTTGTGTGTATTTTCTCATTGATCTGGCTCCCGAAGCACCCAAATTTTTTTTCTCAGAAAACTTTATAAGGACATGCGTAATGAGTTGGGGAACCTTCACGTAGACTCACACCATTTTTAACGTCCATTTCTGCATTTACAAGCCCTTTTTGAAGAATCCCCTAAATTTCCTAATTTTTCATATATATTAGCCCATGGATCTGGCGCTCGGAGCACCAATTTTTTTCTCAAAAAATATTATGAGGACCTTTGTAATGAGTCTAGGAACCTCCACGTATACTCACACTATTTTTTAACGCCCATTTCCTCATTTACAAACCCCTTTTTAAGAATTTCCTAATTTCCTAATTTTTTGTGTTTATTAACCCATGGATTTGGCTCCCGTAGCACCCAAATATTTTTTCTCGAAAAACATTATGAGGACCTCTATAATGATTTGGAACCTTCACGTATACTCATACCTTTTTTAACGTCCATTTCCGTATTTACGAGCCTTTTTTTAAGAATCACCAAATTTTCTTGATTTTTCGTGTGTATTAGCCCATGGATCTGGCGCTCGGAGGACCCAAAGTTTTTTCTCAAAAAAAATTATGAGGACCTCTATAATGAGTTGGGGAACTTTTCACGCATACTCACACTATTTTTTTATCTTCCACTTTCGTATTTTCAAGCCTTTTTTTGATAATTCCCCAAATTTCCCGATTTTTCATGTGTATTAGCCGATGGATCTGATGCGTGGAGCACCCAAAAAAAATTTCTCAAAGAACTTTATAAGGACCTCTGTAATGAGCTGGGGAACTTTCACGTCTACTCACATAATTTTTAACGCTCATTTCTGTATTTACAAGCCTTTTTTCAAGAATTTCCAAAATTTCCTAATTTTTCATGTGTATTAGCCCATTGATGTGGCGCCCGGAGCACCCTAATATTTTTTCTGAAAAAACTTTATGAGGACCTCCGTAATGAGTTAGGAAAGTTTCACGTATACACACACAATTTTTTTAACGCTCATTTCCACATTTACAAGTCCTTTTTAAGAATCTCCCAAATTCCCCGATTTTTATGTGTATTAGCCCATGGATTTGGTGCCGGAGCACCTAATTTTTTTTTTCTCAAAAAATTGTATAAGAACCTCCGTAATGAGTTGGGAACCTTCAAGTATACTCACAACATTTTTTAATGCACATTTCCGCATTTACAAGACCTCTTTTTAACGATCCCTCAAATTTCCTAATTTTTCGTGTGTATTAGCCCATGGATCTGGCGTTCGGAGCATCCAAAAGTTTTTCTGAAAAAACTTTATGAGCACCTGCATAATGAGTTGGGCAACCTTCGCGTATACTCACACCATTTTGTTGACACCCATTTCCCAATTTACACGCCCTTTGTTAAGAATTGCCAAATTCCCCAATTTTTCTTGTGTATTAGCCCATGGATCTGGCGTAGGAGCACCCAAATTTTTTTCTCAAAAAACTTTATGAAGACCTCCGTAATGAGTTGTGGACCTTCACGTATACTCACACCATTTTTTTAAGGTTCATTTCAACATTTACAAGCTTTTTTAAAAATCGCCCAAATTCCTTGGTTTTCCATGTGTATTGGCCCATGGATCTGGCGGCCGAGGAACCCAAAAGTTTTTTTAAAAAAAACTTTATGTGGACCTCCGTAATAAGTCTGGGAACCTTCATTTATACTCACACTATTTTTTTAATGCACATTCCTTATTTACAATCCTTTTTAAAAAAATTACCCAAATTCTTCGAGTGTTCGTATGTATAAACCCATGGATCTGGCGTCTGGAGAATCCATTTTTTTTCAAAAATTTTATGAGGACCTCCGTAATGAGTTGGAGAACCTTAACGTATACTGATGCCATTTTTTTTAACGATTTCTGCATTTACAATCCCTTTTTATGAATCTCCCAAAATTCGTGACTTTTTGCTTCTATCAGCCCAGGGATTTGGCACCCAAAGTATCCAAATATTTTCTCAAAAAACTTTATGAGGACCTTATAAATGAGTTGGGGAACCTTCACGTGAACTCACACCATTTTCTTAACGTCATTTCAACATTTACAAGCTATTTTTTAAGAATCCGTCGAATTTTCTAATTTTTCGTGTGCATTAGCCCATGGATCTGGCGCCCGGAGCATCCAATTTTTTTTCTCCAAAAATTTTATTAAGACCTCCGTAATGAGTTGGCTAACATTCATGTATACTCACATCATCTTTTAACGCCTGTTTCTGCATTTACAAGTCCTTTTATAAGAATCGCCCAAAATCCCTAATTTTTCGTGTGTATTTACGTATGGATTTGGCGCCCGAAGCAACCAAAAAAATTTCTCACAAAACTTTATGAGGACCTGCGTAATAAGTTGAGGAACCTTCACGTATACTCACACTATTTTTAACGCTCATTTTCGCATTTATAAACCTTTTTTTAAGAATTGCCCAAAATCCCCAATTTTTCATCTGTATTAGCCCATGAATCTAGCGCCTGGAGCCCTCAATTTTTTTCTCAAAAAATCATATGAGGACCTCCGTAATGAGTTGGGGAACCTTCACGTATACTCACATCATTTTTTAACCCTCATTTCTACAATTACAAGCCTTTTTTTATGAATCGTCCAAATTCCCTGATTTTTCATGTGTATAACCCATGTATCTGGGGCCCAAACCACCCAATTTTTTTTCCCAGAATACTTTATGAGGACATCCGTAATGAGCTAGGGAACCTTCACGTATACTAACACCATATTTTTAACGCCATTTCAGAATCAATATAGCATCCCGCATTCTCAATAATACACATTGGTTATCAATTTAGAGCAACATACAGTCTTCCAATATCGATCATCAGATATGAACGTAATCATCATAAGTAGATACACAACACAATTCAATGGTCCTCTCACGGAACCTAATTCAATGTTTATCTCATGGAACCCACACCCCAACTGTTAGCATACCAGAACGTGATACCCGATCCAATGTTTATGCCGGAACGTGGCAATTGATCCTATAATTATGCCAAAACGTAGCAACCAATCCCATATTTATGTCGGAACGTGGCAACCGATCCCAGTTAGTGTGTCGGATTGTGGCATCGGCCCATTCAACAAACCACAATCATAATCACAATGTATATTCTCACAATCATACAACAAGAGGTAATTCATGACATACAATTATTCAATTATCCTCATTTACGATTAGGGTGATCAATAATGCAACCTTCGCATACATACATGTATTATAATGTAGCAATTACAAACATATATCACACCAACATGAAATCACAACCATCACCTCTCAAAACAAGCTTAAAACCCTAATAAACTTGATCCTTCCCTTTCCAAATTCGTTCCGCTTGTTCTTGGTCTACAAACAATCAATATAATACGTGAATCAATAAACAATCACTAATTCAGCTTGAAAAGAATCTGAAAGAAACACTTACCTCGGCTTTACTCAACTCATGAATAACTTGACTCAACTTACTGAACTCATTTCAATATAAAGCAGTCTAAAAACAAGTGCAATATAAAGAAAAGCAGTTTAAAACATGATGTCAATTCTGTGTGTATGCAAAGATACAAATAACTCTGAGATGTATGTAAAGATACAAATAAACTGATGTATATAAAAATACAAAGTACTATTGTGGGAGTTTCTCTAACCGACAACCATCACATAAGAGCTATTGTGATGATACAACAATCTCCCTCACGCTGCCAGCACCTCCTATACCCTGCCAGGGGTATAAGACCTAAATTACTAAGTGGATCCACTAGTCTATGTGAAAGGGATTCATCTAAAAAGTATAACCCTTTTCTACCTATAATGGCTACATGGTTTATGGAGACGTGAGTTATCTGAACTCAAGTTCGTCCTCATATCGGTGCTCAATACTACTCCCAAAATATGATACTAGCTCTTTATATTTAAAATATTCTTTAATTTCTCAAAACTTAGCTTAAAGGATATCTTGGAAATCAAAGTTTCCCCTATTGCTTAATTATGAAATCATTTACTCTTTTCTGAAAACTAGCTCAAAGGCTCTTTGGAAATCAAGGTTTTCCTTTCTTGTTTAAATGTGAAACATTTTGAATCCTTTGGGAATACATAGTCCCCATATACTTTTGAAGAAATGAACTTCAAGCTTTACTCTTTACTCTTTACTCTTTACTCAACTCAAAACTTAAATCTTAAAATAAAGTTAAAATGTTTGTAAAAGACTTGTAAAAAAAGAAACTTTGTGAACTTCCCTTAACTTAACTCTTGACTTCTCTTGACTTGACTCCTAACTAATCCTTAAATTGAATTATGGATTCAAGGATCGTGATTTGTGATAAGAAAGATTTCATTATGTTTAGGAATGAATTTAGATAGCTAAATATGACAAAAAGACCAAAAATAAATATTTGAGGGTGGGTCCGCGACGCGGAGAAGCTTTTAAAATTTAGTTTCAAAAATGACTTTTGAGGCAGAAGACTCCGTGATGCGAAACAAAAATTCCCAACACTGGGAACCAACTCCACGATGCACCACTGATGTCAGATTTCGTCCGACGAAATCTCTTCTTCATTTTTTGGCTCTAAATCCTCTAAACTCCATAGGTTCTTTTACCCAACACTTAGAATCGATTATATGTTCAAGGTACATCAGATTCTACTCAAAATCAAACCTAAAATCACAGATTATGATCGAACAACTCCTCAATGAATTCAAAGAAACAAGAATCTAATGAAACTTCAACAAACCCATTGAAGAACTCAATTTCTAAGCTTTCAAGAACTTAAATTCGCTGAAATAAATCATGATTGGCGCGTGAGCGAATTAACCCAATGCTATGTGATCTCACATACTTTGTAGGGATCACCCCCGACGAAATCCACAAGCTAATCTTGACGTATCTTAAACGTTCTTCTCCTTTCTCCTCTTTTCTCCTCTTCTTTTCTCTTCTCTCAAAACCCCAACTCTTTTTCCAAAAGCATAAATTGACTAAATTCAGTTTAGACCCCTAAGTAATTACCAAAAATTAACTAAAATAAAAGGGTAAGGAAAAGACAAAACTACCCTTCAAAAATCCAGATTTGGACTTTCGTTAATCCAACAGCCCAACTTCCAAAGGGCATAACTTACTCATATGAACTCTGAATCGTGCAAACTCGGCGGTGTTGGAAAGATAATTCCAAGAGATTTCCAACCATATATGGAAGTACGCCTAACTCATCCTGAGCTAGGAGTTATGGCTGTTTGAAGTTGACCAAAAATTCATTTTTCCTAACCTAAACAAATTTCCAGATTTTCAATTCTAAAATGATTATTTCCAACTCTTAGCTTCTTCCTAGCTATTTCAACTTGTGAGATGTTACATTATTATATATTTGCATCCTGTCACATTCCATCACAAACTCTTATTACCATTACGCTCAGTCAGCCTTGACTATCACTACGAAGTCAACCTTCTCATCAACACAACGCCTTAAACTCAGGTAAGCCCATCAAATTCAAAGGACTAACCCAATTTATTCGCACTTTCTTACTAAAATACTTTAATTTCCTTCACCCAAGTATACTCATTGGGACCTTCCTTATCCATAAGCTTGTCATTCCGGTATCAATCCACTATTTTGTGGCTTAAGATAAAATCACATGTCCTAATACTACCCTCATTTTTCTTAACAAACAAGATAGGAGCACCCCACGGGGAAGCATTAGGACGGATGAAATCTTTATCAAGAAACCCATGGATTTGAGCTTTAAACTCTTTCAATTCTAACACCACAGGGATAGACTCAAAAGAGAGGAATTCGACCTCTACATCCCGAATATGAGCCAATCACACCAAACAATCCTGCCCCACCAGTTTCCTTGCCCGAATGGAAGATATGATCTTAGCTAGCTTAGGCTTGTACACCCCTTCCCACTCTAATCTTTCCCTACGGGGGATCTCTAGAGTTACCGACTTAGTATAACAATTAAGCCCGATATAATAGGGGGACAACCAAGTCATGCCTAAGATTATATCAAGTCAGTCATACCTATCCTAACCAAATCAACCCAAATCTAAAAATCCATAACTATAACAGTGACTGACTCTTCAACTTGGATAGAAACATGGATAGGGGAATCAAGTATATCACAAACCACATCAAATCCCAAGGCAATTGAACTAACACGTATGAACAAGTAGAACCCAGATCACATAAAACAATAGACATCCGGGCACAAACAAGAGTAGCATTAGTGACCACTGCATCACACACCTCAAACTTGGTTTTGCCCGAAAAATCATATAACTGAGCCATGTCGTCTTAACGGGAAACCTTTTAGCCTGGCTGCACTACTCCTCTACCTGCATTACCATTTCCTTGGCCTCCACAACCTTGCTGATTTCCTCATCATATACCCAGGTTCTTCACAATTTTAACAAACCTTATTACTTATATTTGATTGCTACACTGATTTAGATTGCAGGGGTTAGTTCGGGTACGATTCGGGGTCCATAATTGTAACAAGGGGAAAACAGGGGAGACTGGGCTGAGATTCTGTCTCACCCTGTCTCGCTCTGGCGGGAGGAATCCCGCACTGATGGTTTCTCCTTGGCGGCAAAATCTCGCCCCAGCGGCCATAACGGAAATAAAATCCCTGCCAACAGTTTTTTTGGGTTTCATTTCTTTCCCAATTTCCCCCAAAGGTTTCCAGCTATAACACATGCATTTTTAGAGTACTCAATCCCCTTAGCTAGGATAATCGTTGCCTACCCCGAGTTAACCCAAGGATACACGCTCCAAAATCCCTTTATGGTACTTCAACACTACAACACACATATCCTCAGGATATACCCAGACTCTCACACGGTTATTAGTTGGTCGCAATGTACGTCTAGATTTCTCGCTTACGAATCATATCGTAATTTATCTAGACCCTTGCACCTAATCTCGTGATGACTTTCTTTGCACAACACTCAATCAGTTACAACTTGCAGATAAGTCCAAATTCTTAAATTAGTTTATTCCATAGACGACCGTTACTGATCATCTATGCCTTATACGTCCCCTAAGGCCAGATACAAATTGGAACCTTCTCACCTCCAATTAACTTGCTTGTGTCCCTTCAGTCGGGACTACGACGTCTAGTTCACTTCGTTGAGATACCAATTGGAATCGGGAGATACCAATTGGACTCAACTCATACCACAAGCGATAATACTAGCTAGCAAGCCCAATAAAACTACTAATTTCAATCATATAACTTGGTCGAACCTAATTCTTAACCACATCAATCTTTAACTGATGGTAACCAGACCTTAAATCAATCTTAGAGAAAACTAATGCACCTTGCAATTGGTAAAAAAAGTCATCTATTTGAGGCAATGGATATTTGTTTTAAATGGTGACCCCATTCAACTGTCGGTAGTCTATACACATCCTCTCTTGTTAGTGATGGTATTACCGCTGTTGTTGCTCTAGCTCGGACCATAGAGTGAAAGAGGAAAGATATCAATTTGTATCACCCAGATTCCAATTGGATTCAAGTCATAGCACGAAGGAGTAGAAAAATGTGAGTTTTTCCTAAAGTCCTATAGCCTCTCTTAGAAAAGTACAGACGTTATCGTACCATTCTACAAGACTCTACTAGACTCATTTTGTTACAATGAGATCAACGAACCTAGGTCTCTGATATCAACTTTGTCATGACCCAGATCGTCGTGATTGACGCCCACACTAACCTTCCAGTGGGAAAATCATTACTACAACCCAAACTAACAAATTTTATGAAAACTAAGGCATTTAAAGATACAGAAGCAGGTTTAAATGACAATAAAAATGGAGTCCCGATAAACTCCAAGGTATAAACAAATAACTAACCAAACTAATGCGGAAGAACAACCCCTAGAACCTGAAAGTCATTGTACAAAAACTCTATTAACGACAAGTCTAAGAACAAGGGGTACAACCCCGAAACTAAACAACACCTTTAATAATAGTCTGAGTCTGAAAAGAGTGGACTTAAACAAGAAAGATCCATGGCAGCCTGAAGAACTGGCTCTCCCTTGAATCCGGTCACGCTCATTAGTCACATAGTTGAAGTCTATCAATAGCCACATGAATATACTCAATACTCAACAAAGAAAGAGCAAGTGCAGTACACAACCACAGTGTGCTGGTAGGATCACGCGACTATACTAATAAGTAAAATACATGCAAGTAACCACAACATTATAAAATAGACATATACCGAATATATACAATATCAATCATCTTTCTAGGATCAATGTAGCATCCCACACTCTCAATAATACACATTGGTTATCAATTTAGAGTAACATACAGTCTTCCAATATCAATCATCATTAGATATAGACGTAATCATCTCAAGTAGATACACAACACAATTCTATGGTCTTCTTACAGAACCCAATTCAATGGTCCTCTTATGAAACTCACACCCAAAATGTTAACATACAAGAACATGGTACCCGATCCAATATTTATGTCAGAACGTGGCAACCGATCCCATATTTATGCCGAAATGTGGCAACCAATCTCATATTTGTGCCAGAACGTGGCAACCAATCCCAATTAGTGTGTCGGATCGTGATACCCACCCATTCAACAAATCACAATCACAATGTATATTCTTACAATCATACAACAAGAGGTGATTCATGGCATACAATTATTCAATTAACCTCATTTACGATTAGGGTTATCATTAATGCAACTTTCGCATACATACATGCATTATAATGAAGCAATTACAAACATATATCACACCAAAATGAAATCACAACCATCACCTACCTTGATACAAGCATGAAACCCTAAGAAACTTGATCCTTTTCTTTTCGAATTCGTTTCGTTTGTTCTTGGTCTACAAACAATCAATATAATACGGGAATTGATGAGTCCACAAATTGGACTCATTTAGGGCTATATTTTAATAAAAATTGTGTCCTGAAATGCATGTTTTATCTCGGTATCTAATGAAAACCATTAAGTTTCAGGTATTTGAAGTTTGAGGCAAAACATGGACACAACTTAGCAAAAAGGAGCAAAAAGAAGTCGAAAGAACGAAGAAACGAAGATCCGTGAATCGCTGAACCTATTTGGCGAATCGTCAACAGATCGCATAATCGCCTTTTGTTCCAGTGTGTTGAGCCCTGAAGGAAAGGATCATGTCAGCGGAAAAATGAAGCAATCGACGCATCGCCGAACACTTTCGTGAGACAGTACCATGTCGCCCAATGACCTAGAGCACGACGATGTTGAAGGATGGTCCAAGACGGCAATGAACTACACCAAAGGGTGAATCGCCAATTTGATCGGTGATTCCGACTAATGTTGCCGAATGATCTGCTGTAGCATGGATTTGTGAAAACTATAAATACTCATTGAGAGATTGGATTTTAGTATCATATTTTCAAGTGTGGAACAAATTAATATAATTTTTAGTACTTTTTATTTTTTCTCTGAGTTTGATAGGGTTTTGAAAAATTGAAGAAAAATAGGGTTTCATCTCCAAGGATTTGGATTTGGGTCTCTTGGATTCTTTAATCTTGGCATGTAACAAGACTTAAATCTTCATACCCATTTGAATGCAAACTCATTTAGGTATAAATTTATATATCTTGATGTGTGGCTAAAAACCTCAATTCTTGGGGTGTGATTTTGTGAATATGGATTAAGATTGTTATTAGGTCTTGCTTGCTAATAGATTAGATGTAGTTTAATGGTGATTTCGTCTAGTAGTTGTGGTTGAATCTAACAAATTTGTAGTAGCAAATACAAGTTTATTTATGTGTTTTCAGATTGTGAGAGAGAGAAGTCGTGAAACCAAGACTACTAGATTGATGGCCTAAGGAGTGGGTCGACATGAGGTTCAACTCGAGAGAGTGAACCCTAGTCCCATATCCTAACACTCAGCTCGAGAGAGTGAGTGGGATAAGCCGTATGCTGGTCTTCATGCGGCAAGTGGGGGTCCGAGAGAAACCTATTTGAAACGAGGTAAGTTGCTCAAAAGAGAATTTATTCTCACGTAAAGTTTAACCTGGTCACTATTGCTCTATAAATTTTCTATCAAAAGCATATACCCAATGATTTAGATTAACCCGTCTTCCGATCACATCCCAAGAATCCCCTCTCATTATTTAAAAATCTTTGTTTATTTTGTTATTTTTGCGTACTTGTGACAAAACCTTCATTTGTTAATTGACACTTTTATGTCACCCCATTTAATTTACAATGCTTTGAATCGTTAATATTTTTAGTTATGACTAGTTAGAACAAATTTTATTTGTCTATTAATTCTCAAAACCGCTCCCTTGGGACACGATCCCAACCATTGGTTAGGTTACTATACTATTGTTTGATCGTAGACACTCGTACTGGAAGTTGTGTCATTGATTACGCAAACATCAAAATGGTGCCGCTGCCGGGGAGTGGTGTTATTTGAGAATTTTTAGATTAGTAATTTTTTTGTTCTTATTAGTTGTAGTCTACTAACTTAATTTTTAGTTTTGTTTTGATTATTAGAGTTTTGAAGTAGGGGAGTTGAACATATCGAGCAGTACCTGCAAACTAATGGAGTTGTCATCATTAGAAGGGACGATGTTTCGAGATATAATCTTGACTTTTAGGCAATCGAAAGGCGAACAGCTTCATGAGGCATGGATGAGGTTCAAAGCACTTCTGGGTCAATGCATTACTCATGGAATCCCAGAAAGAGTCATTTTTGAATCTTTCTACCGAAGTCTCAGTCTAGGAAACAAAATGATGGTTGATCAAATTACCTCGGGTGGTCTAATACAACAACCCTATATGGAAGTAGCCAAATCGCTAGACAACTTAACCGAGCCAAATCAGGAAATGAAAAAGAGAGATTTCAACTTAGTAATCCTGCTGACTCAGTTAGATGAACTGATAAAGAAAATTGAGGATCTTGAAGTCCAGTGCAACAAGAAAGA
>NC_064290.1:54913156-54965723 GCF_019186545.1 Solanum stenotomum
CAATTGGCGAATCGCCGACTAGATCGGCGACCCTGACAAAGACCATTGTCTTGCACCCTCGCTTTGACTGATGATCTGGTACAACTAGGCAAGTTAGATAAACATTCGGTGAACTGCCGAGTAGCGGACCAAAATCAACTAATGTCACCGAATGGGTGAGATCTGGATGGTTTTCATAAAGCCACGGGTTTTGACTTTCAACCATTTTCATATTCTCTCACTCTCAATTTTTACAAAATCACACCTTCTTAGTACTTTCAAAATTTTTGCATCTCGTGAGTATTTTAGCTGATTTAAATACTAATCTGATGCCTAGCATCACATTCTTGACTTAATCTGCCTAAAAGGTTGGTTCTTCAAACTCTGCATTTAATTGTTATATTCATACTCTCATTGCAAGTAATTTTATCATATGTCATGTACTATGCCTTTTTCTGATAAATTTAGACTATTCAAGTGCCTCTTTTGATTCGCGAATCCAACCCGTGTACTTTGAATTTTGGAATCCCGTTCAGATGATTTAGCATGAATGAAATTTTATGAGATGCTCATGCATAATGTTTAAGTTGGACAAAGGTCGGGAAAATTGTAAGCTTAAGTGATCTAGTGCATGTTTTGATTTTGTTTTCGGGGGTTGCGAGTTGAAGTCGGGTAGATAGATGGGAAGTAGGCACGATGGACCGATTGGCGAGATGGGTCTAGCTCGCCAACCAACTCAGCAGTTCGCCTAATGACTCCATCCCATCTTTAATTTCATGCTACTTGAGATATGGATTCCGTAACTTTCAACGAGAAGTCACCGATCGTACAAAAAAGGCTTTCGATGACTCGCCAAAAATCCCCTCAATTCCCCATTTTCTTTGTACTCCTGAATCTTTATTGCACTATATCTTTCGGTGGATAAAACGCTGCTCAGCAAAGCAATTCGGCGATTCACCGATCTCTTTGGTGAGATTATCTGTAATTGTGTGCCTATGAATTTGATATAGTCGTCTTAACTTCTTCCAGAAGCAAGGCCGCTAGACTCTTCACAACCGGTGGGACAGGCACGGGCAAGGATAAGACCTTTGAACTATCAGATGCCAGCACTAGTAGTGAGGGTTTTTATAGAAATGACCCCAACCAATCTGAAAGCGAAGATGTGGGTTCTGATAAGGATGATCTGTTAATAGCACAGAGGGCTGAGAGGCGAACTAAGAAAATGAATGACTAATCGAGGATCAGGAATATCCAGCCTACCACCCAGAGCAGGCGATGGTGTTAGCGCCTCCAATGCAGGGTCATCCACCTAAGTCAACAAATCTAGTAAAAGTTGAGGGACTGAAAACAATTATGAAGGAAAAATGGTTGTCCATAGATAGGGTTTTAAACAGACACCCAGAGATAATGGAATGCCTGAAATACCATAAGTTCCAAATTTTCACCAAGCCCCACGACCCTTATATTCCAAACTAGGTAAGAGAATTCTACTGTGCATACAGTGCACTAATACCCCCAGAAAAAGCAGCTAGCAGCAGCAGCCTTCAAGGAAATAGACAATGTGGTTGTTAGAGGCAGGAGGGTGAAGTGTGATAGTGAGGCGATTAACATGGTCTTGGGCATGTCTACGAATATTGGGGATCACTGCCATCACTTGACTGGATGAGATAAAAAATGGTTAGCCCCACTAATATCATACAAAACTCCAAAGTGGTTGGCAGAGGGAGTCCCGATTGAAAAGAAAGAACTGAACATAGCAGCAAGGTTCTGGTTCAGTTTTATCAGCAGCACAATCATGCCATCCCAGAATTAGTCAATTCTTTGCCTTGCCAAGGCAGCTTGCCTGGGTTGCATCATAGAGAAAACTCAGATAAAATTGGGAGAAATCATCGCTTCAGAGATACTCATGTGTGCAAGGCAGAGCCAAACATCACTTTCATTCCTAGTATTGATCACAACATTGTGCAAACAAGCTCGGGTACCTCGAGATTCCAAGAAGGATGTGGAAATAATGCCCACAACCTCTACTAATATTCGGAGGATCGAAGCCGAGTACCTTAAGGATCAAGCAGAAAGAAATAAGGCAACATTGGTAGAGTTGGGAGAAATTCTTTGCCTTGCCAAGGCAGCTTGCCTGGTTGCATCATAGAGAAAACTCAGATAAAATTGGGAGAAATCATCGCTTCAGAGATACTCATGCGTGCAAGGCAGAGCCAAACCTCACTTTCATTCCTAGTATTGATCACAACATTGTGCAAACAAGCTCAGGTACCTCGAGATTCCAAGAAGGATGTGGAAATAATGCCCACAACCTCTACTAATATTCGGAGGATCGAAGCCAAGTACCTTAAGGATCAAGCAAAAAGAAATAAGGCAACATTGATAGAGTTAGTAAACACAGAATCATCACCTGCTGAGGCACCTCCAGACTCTTCTGCTGTTGCAAGGTCTTCCAGACTCACTATTGTTGCTGCTATTTCCCGACCTCCACTCACCCAGGCTTCCCTACTCCGGATGGGGCAGCTTGCCCTTTTTTATGACCGTTAAGCTGCCAGTCTAGAGGTCTCTATTCCAAGCATGATCCAGACTACCCTAGTGATGTTGTGACACCTCTGAGCAATATCATTGATGCCCTGGCGGCCAGGATAACAGTGTGTGAGCACAACCAAGGGGCCACAGAGTAAGTGGCGGTTTTAAAAGCTGTCGTTGCTGAGCTACGAAAGTATGTAAACCACCTGAAGTCCACTGAGATATCCATGGTCTTTGGAACAGTGGAAATTCCAAACGCGCCTAAGATGCCTCAAGCCACCACTGGACACGGGAATAGAGTGGAGCAGACAGTCAATCCTGAGTCAGAAGCAGAAACTAATGAAGAGATGCATGAGGAGACTGAGAAAGATGCAGATGAAGACCTGGCCGAGACGGAAGCAATTATGATAGATGTTGTTGTACAGGCCTCTCTAGCATCTGTTGTTGGATTCAACGGAGCTAGTCCTTTTGGAAGTCATTCAAGGCATTGATGCCCAGACAGATGGAGTGACTACTTAGACAGGATCCCCTTTTTACCTCCCTTTTTGTCTTTCTTCATTTTACCTTTCAGATACTGTGTTATTTGCATTTAAGGACAAATTGTTTCTATTTGTGGTGGTGTGTGCTACTGACTTTCGTGTTTTATTTATATTTGGGTTGTTCTGCTTTGAAAATGTGTTTTATCTATTGTTGTGGATGTTTGAGCTTATGGCTCCTTTTGTTTTCAATTGCAAAATGATTTTGATTTTGATTTTGATTTTGATTTTGATCTGTTCGGAAAAAAAATTGTCACCTTTTGCATGTTGAATGTGGCAGTTCTTTCACAAAATTTAAGTCTCGGTTCTGATCAATACCGCTGACTTGAATAGTGATCTCAATCGAACGAACATGAATGATACGGCTACGATGAGGCCAAATGAAGTTGCATGGACAATATGTGAACTCTTTGCATCTCGTTGTGACTAGCATGTTATCAATTTGAGTCTTCTGTGGTGATCATTGCACACTAGCAAAAGTGTAGAGTCGTGTTTGACTATAGTGTCAATGCCTAGTGTGATGAGCTTACTTTGAACCATGCATGATAGATCCTAGAATTTACCCCGTAGGTCCAGTCAACTAAGTGATAGATCTCTTGATATGATCTTAAGACAACTTTGAAGAGTGTGAGCCAATTTGACATATACCTCTTTTATGACCAACCTTGTGAATGTGTGAACCTCTCTTTAACACCCCTTGAGACTTACTAGAGTTGTCAAAATAGGCTGGCCCAACCCAACCCTAACGGGCTAGAGAGTTAAATGGGTTGGGACGGACTGGCCCTATTAATTAAAGGGCCTATAAAATAGCAGTCCAACCCAACCCTAAGTAGGCCACGGGTTGGGACGGGTTGGCCCTTCAACCAAAAAACGGACAATATTTTCCTCTTAGAAAGAATACGAACATTGATGTCCGATGAACACGAGGTGAATATTTACAAAACAAATACATAATAGCCAAGATACAACATTCATAAGATTCATCCGAGCAAAAATTATTACATGATCACTATTTTCACAAACAAGACAATAAAGGAGAAGTGAAAATTAGGCATAAAAACAAAAGTAAAAGAGGTCAAAGATTCATAGTTATAATGGGGTAATGGACTTAGGCTAATAAGAAATTTAGTGGGCTAATGACCCTAAAATGTAAAAAATATAGTCTTGATTTTATATTGATATTTTAAAAATATTTATCGACAAAATCTTAACAAGTAAAACACTGCTAAAATATATATAATAAATATTTTTAAAATTCACAGCCCCGGGCTGGCCTCTGAGGCTTGCGGGTTGGGCTTACGAGGCCAGCGGGCCAAATAAGGATGGGCTAAAATGCCTTGTTCCTAAATGGGCTGAAAAAATTGAGCCCAACTCCATTTAATTCAAAGGTTGGGTTGGGCCGGCCTAGCGGGCCAAGCCCATATTGACAGCTCTAAGCCTTACCTTTCTTTGGAAGAAACTTGATAAAATCATAACATTTCTTTATCCATTACCCATAATCCTCATAAAGTTGTGGTTGATTGAATAGCCAAATTAGGCAAAAAGCCTAAGTTGGAGGTGTGGTGAAAAGACGAGGGAAAATCAAGAAGTGTAAGAAAAGTCTGAATAATAGGATGACTTATGAGCACTAAAGAAAAAGATTAAAGAAGAAGAAAGGAAGTGTCGTGAGCACCACATTTCATGAGGATGAAAGTCACTGAGCCTAAATGATCATACCTTGGCACTCAGCCCCATTACAAGCCTTGGAAAGAACTTTTTGATCTTGAGAGAGCTGAAACAAACGTTGATTGGAAAATACAGGCAAACCTATGGGTGAAAGTATGCATTGTGTTCTTCTTTGAGAGAGTGAATGTTGCATTTGATTCCGAAACTTTAAATTGCAAACCATTGTGTGTGAATATGGAATCACTCCTTGTGTGAGGGCATTTGAACACTTTGGTTGATCTTGAACTTGCATTTGGAGCAAGTATTATGTGATGAGATTTTTTGATATTGGTGTGTCACAGCTTGAATCTTTGGGTACACATTTGATCTTTGCATAAGTAAATTAAGTTTTGTTGTGTGCATTCATGATTGAATCTTGTGTAGCACTATTCAACACACCCTTTTTGAACGACCGAACTTGAGTTTGCTTGAGGACAATCAAAAGTTTAAGTTGGGAGTGTTGATGAGTCCACAAATTGGACTCATTTAGGGATACATTTTAATAGAAATTGTGTCATCAGATGCATGTTTTATCCCGATATCTAAAGAAAACCTTTAAGTTTCAGGTATTTGAAGTTTGAGGCAAAGCATGGACACTACTTAGCAAAAAGGAGAAAAAAAAGCCGAAAGAACAAAGAAATGAAGATCCGCGAATCGCCGAACACATTCGGCAAATTGCCAACAGATCGCATATTCGCCTTTTGTTCCAGTGTGCTGAACCGAGAAGGAAAGGATCAAGTCAGCGGAAAAAGGAAGCAGTTGGCGCATCGCCGAACAGTTCCGCGAGGCAGTACTATGTTGCCCAATGACCCAGAGCACGACGATGTTGAAGGATGGTGGAAGACGGTGATAAACTACACTAAAGGGCAAATCGCCGATTTGATCAATGATTCCGAGTACTGTCGCCAAATGATCCACTACAACACAGATTTGTGAAAACTATAAATACCTATTGAGAGATTGGATTTTAGTATCAGATTTTCAAGTGTGGAACAAATTAATATAATTTTTAGTACTTTTTATTTTTGCTCTGAGTTTGAGAAGGTTTTGAAAACTTGAAGAAGAAGAGGGTTTCTTCTCCAAGGATTTGGACTTGGGTCTCTTGGATTCTTCAATCTTGGCATGTAACAAGACTTAAATCTTCATACCCATTTGAATGCAAACTCATTTAGGTATAAATTTCTATCTCTTGATGTGTGGCTTAAAACCTCAATTCGTGGGGTAAGATTTTGTGAATATAGATTAAGATTGTTGTTGGGTCTTGCTTGCTGATAGGTTAGATGTAGTTTAATGGTGATTTCGTCTAGTAGTTGTGGTTGAATCTAACAATTTTGTAGTTGCAAATATAAGTTTAATTATGTGTTTTCGGCTTGCTCGAGAGAGAAGTCACGAAACCAAGACTACTAGATTGATGACCTAAGGAGTGGGTCAACATGAGGTTCAACTCGAGAGAGTGAACCTTAGTCCTATATCCTAACACTCAGCTCGAGAGAGCAAACCCTAGTCCCATATCCTAACACTTAGCTCGAGAGAGTGAGTGGGGTAAGGCGTAGACTAGTCTTCATGCGGCAAGTGGGTGTCCGAGAGGAACCCATTTGAAACGGGGTAAGTTGCTCAAGAGAGAATTTATTCCCACATCAAGCTTAGCCTAGTCACTATTATCTATAAATTTTCTATCAAAAACATGTACCCAATGATTTAGATTAACCCGTATTTCGATCACATCCCAAGAATCCCCTCTCATTATTTAGAAATCTTTGTTTATTTTGTTATTTTTGCTTACTTGTGACAAAACCCCCATTTGATAGTGGACACTTTTGTGTCACCCCTTTAATTTACAATGCTTTTAATTGTTAATATTTTTAGCTATGACTAGTTAGAACAAATTTTATTTGTCTATTAATTCTCAAAACCGCTCCATTGGGACACGATCCCAACCCTTGGTTAGGTTACTATACTATTGCACGATCGTAGACACTCGTACTGGAAGTTGTGTCGTTGATTACGCAAATATCAGGAATTAAAAAACGATCACTAATTACCCGAATTACTAACAATTCTATGAACCCTAGATCAAACTCATGATCCCAATTATCAAAATTAAGGTTGTTTCCACCATAGAATCTATAACAAAACCATTCCCCATCAATATTCACCCATTCTATTACGTTATACGGATCGAAAAATGGATTCGAAGAGTCAAAAGCTTACCTTTAGCCTCAAGAATGGTGAAAAATTAGTAGGAGTCGCCTGGGATTCGTTCTTTAGCTCTAAAAGTTGAAAAGTGCATAATAAAGTCGTTTAGGGTTTATTAACGGCCTTAAGTCGCGTCGAGCCCACCACAGTAGCCACCACCTCGCTACAGCGGCCCCGCCAAAGCAACAAAAATGCATGCCAAAGTGGGTTACATGAAATAGAGAGCTATTTAAAAAATTCTAAAATCCTCATTTCACAACACACATCTAACCCACGATGCTCAGAAAATACGTTTCAACTAAGATCGATTTCGGGAGTTCTACTCGCCCGAATTCAATTTCGTAAAGTCGTACAGATTCCTTAACTAGTTATCTAACCACTCATATAACCAAAATTATAAATAAATCACATGATTGTTATCATAGTTCCCTACACCTTAAAGACTTCAATTTCGTCCAAATCTGGACTAAGTTGGGAAAATCCAAATACTACGAAAAAGTTTTTCGGTCCCAAATTTTCCCCTGTTGTCTTTTCTATAACGACGGGAACAGGTTGTTACAATTTTTTTTCTCTGAAAACTTTATAAGGACCTCCGTAATGAGTTGGGGAACCTTAACGTATACTCACACAATTTTTTTAACACCCATTTCCGCAACTAAAAGTCCTTTTTTTAAATCCCCCAAATTTCCCGATTATTCATGTATATTAGATCATGGATCTAGTGCCCGAAGCACCCAAATTTTTTTCTCAAAAAACTTTATGAGTACCTACGTAATGAGTTGAGTAACCTTCACATATACTCACATCATTTTTTAATGCCAATTTGTGCATATACAAGCCCTTTTAAAAAAATTTCTCAATTTTTCGTGTGTATTATCCCATGGATCTAGTATCCGGAGCACCTAAAAATTTTTTCTCAAAAAACTTCATGAGTACCTCCGTAATGATTTAGGTAACCTTCACGTATACTCAAACCATTTTTTAACGTTCATTTTCGCATTTACAAGCCCTTTTTTTAAGAATCATCCATATTTCCTAATTTTTCGTGTGTATTAGCCTATGGATCTGGCGCCTGAAGCACCCATAATTGTTTTCTCAAAAAACTTTATAAGGATCTCCGTAATAAGTTTTGGAATCTTCACGTATACTCGCACCATTTTTAACTCCCATTTCGGCATTTAAAAGCCCTTTTTTAAGAATCTCTTAAATTCCTTGATTTTTCGTGTGTATTAGCATATAGATCTGGCGGCCAGAGCACTCGGATTTTTTTTCTCAAAAACTTTTGGAGGACCTCCGTAATGAGTTGAGGAATCTTTATGTCTACTCACACCATTTTTAATGCACATTTTCGCATTTACAAGCATTTTTAAGAGTTGCCCAAATTCCCAGATCTTTGGTATGTATTATCTTATGGATCCATATTGAGTTGGAGAACCTTCACGTACACTGACACCAATTTTAACGCTTATTTCGCATTTAGAAACCCATTTTAAGAATCGCATAAATCCCTGATTTTTCGTGTGTATTTGTCAATAGATCTGGCACCCAGAGCACCTAAAAAAAATTTCTCAAAAAACTTTATGAGAACTTCCTAAATGAGTTGGGAACATTCACATAAACTGACACCATTTTTTAATGCCCATTTCAGCATTTACTAGTCCTTTTTTAATAATCGATCAAATTTCCCAATTTTTCGTGTGTATTAGCCAATAGATCTGACACCCAGAACAACCAAAATTTTTTTATCAAAAAAAATTATGAGGACACCCGCAATGAGTTGATGAACCTTCATGTATACTCACACCATTTTTTAACGCCTATTTCCGCATTTACAAGCCCTTTTTTAAGAATTGTCCAAACTCCTCGATTTTTTTAGTGTATTAGCTCCTGGATCTGGCGCCCAGAGCACCCAAACTTTTTTCTCAAAAAGCTTTATGAAGACCTCCGTAATGAGTTGGGGAACCTACACGTATACTTACACCAATTTTTTTAACTCCCATTTTCGCATTTACCAGCTCTTTTTTGAGAATCGCCCAAATTTCCTTATTTTTCGTGTGCATTAGCCCATGGATCTGGCGCCCGGAGCAACCAATTTTTTTTATAAAAAAACGTTATAAGGACCACCGTAATGAGTTTGGGAAGCTTCACGTATACTCACACCATTTTTGTAACGTCAATTTCCGCATTTACAAGACCTTTTTTATGAATGCCCCAGATACTCTAATTTTTTCGTGTGTATTAGCTCATGGACCTGGCGCCCAGAGAATCCAAATTTTGTTTCCTCAGAGAACTGTATAAGGATCTCCGTAATGAGTTGGGAAAACTTTATGTATACTCATACCATTGTTAACGCTCATTTCCACATTTACAAGCCTATTTTTACAAATTGTCCTTCCTAGATTTTTTTGTGTATTAGCCCATAGATATGGCACCCGAAGCACCCAAATTATTTTCCTCAAAATACTTTATGAGGACCTCTGTAATAAGTTGGTGAACCTTCACGTATACTCGCACTATTTTTAACGCTCATTTTCGCATTTACAAGGCCTTTTTTAAGAATTCCCCAAATTCCTCTATTTTTCGTACGTATCAGACCATGGATCTAGCTCCTGAAGCACCCAAATTTCCTCAAAAAACTATATGAGAACCTCTGTAATGAGTTGGAGAACCTTCACGTATTCTCATACCATTTTTTTAACGCTCAATTCCGCATTTACAAGCCTTTTTTTAAGAATCACTCAAATTTCCCANTTATGATAGATGTTGTTGTGCAGGCCTCTCTAGCATCTGTTGTTGGATTCAACGGAGCTAGTCCTTTTGGAAGTCACTCCAGGCATTGATGCCCAGACAGATGGAGTGACTACTTAGACAGGATCCCCTCTTTACCTCCCTCTTTGTCTTTCTTCATTTTACCTTTCGGATACTGTGTTATTTGCATTTGAGGACAAATTATTTTTATTTGTGGTGGTGTGTGCTATTGACGTTCGTGTTTTATTTATATTTGGGTTGTTCTGCTTTGAAAATGTGTTTTATCTATTGATGTGGATGTTTGAGCTTATGGATCCTTTTGTTTTCAATTGCAAAATGATTTTGATTTTGATCCGTTCGGAAAAAAAATTGTCACCTCTTGTGTGTTGAATGTGGTTGTTCTTTCACAAAATATAAGTCTCGATTCTGATCAATACCAGTGACTTGAATAGTGCTCTCAATCGAACAAACATGAATGTACGGCTACGATGAGGCCAAATGAAATTGCATAGACAATATGTGAACTCTTTGCATCTCGTTGTGACTAGCATGTTATCAATTTGAGTCTTTTGTGGTGATCATTACACACTAGCAAAAGTGTAGAGTCTTGTTTGACTATAGTGTCAATGCCTAATGTGATGAGCTTACTTTGAACCATGTATGATAGATCTTAAAATTTACCCCGTTGGTCCAGTCAATTAAGTGATAGATCTCTTGATATGATCTTAGGCAACTTTGAAGAGTGTGAACCAATTTGACATATACCTCTTTTGTGACCAACCTTGTGAATGTGTGAACCTCTCTTTAACACCCCTTGAGCCTTACTAGAGCTGTCAAAATAAGATGGCCCAACCCAACCCTAATAGGCTAGAGAGTTAAATGGGTTGGGAAGGACTGGCCCTTTTAATTAAAGGGCCTATGAAATAGCAGCCCAACCCAGCCCTAAGCGAGCCACGAGTTGGGACGGGTTGGCCCTTCAACCAAAAAACGGACAATATTTTCCTCTTAGAAAGAATACGAACGTTGATGTCCGATGAACACGAGATACATACATAAATTCATTCATGAATTACACATACTTCAGTGAATATTTACAAAACAAATACATAATAGCCAAGATACAGCATTCATAAGATTCATCCGACCAAAAATTATTACATGATCACTATTTTCACAAACAAGACAATAAAGGAGAAGTGAAAATTAGGCATAAAAACAAAAGAAAAAGAGGTCAAAGATTCATAGTTATAATGGAGTAATGGACTTAGGCTAATAAGAAAATTTAATGGGCTAATGACCCTAAAATATAAAAAATATAGTCTTGATTTTATATTGATATTTTAAAAATATTTATTGACAAAATCTTAACAAGTAAAACACTACTAAAATATATATAATAAATATTTTTAAAATTCACAGCCCCAGGGCTGGCCTCTAAGGCTTGCGGGTTGGGACTACGAGGCCAGCAGGCCAAATGAGGCTGGGCTAAAAAGCCTTGCTCCTAAATGGGCTGAAAAAATTGAGCCCAACCCCATTTAATTCAAGGGTTGGGTTGGGCAGGCCTAGCGGGCCAAGCCCATATTGACAGCTCTAAGCCTTACCTTTCTTTGGAAGAAACTTGATAAAATCATAACATTTCTTTATCCATTACCCATAATCCTCATGAAGTTGTGGTTGATTGAATAGCCAAATTAGGCTAAAAGCCTAAGTTGATGGTGTGGTGAAAAGACGAGCGAAAATCAAGAAGTGCAAGAAAAGTCTAAATAATAGGATGACTTATGAGCACTAAAGAAAAAGATTAAAGAAGAGGAAAAGAAGTGTCGTGAGCACCACATTTCATGAGGACGAAAGTCACTGAGCCTAAATGACCATACCTTGGCACTCAGCCCCATTACAAGCCTTGAAAAGACCTTTTTGATCTTGAGAGAGCTGAAACAAACATTGATTGAAAAATACAGGCAAACCTATGGGTGAAAGTATACATTGTGTTATTCTTTGAGAGAGTGAATGTTGCATTTGATTCCGAAACTTTAAATTGCAAACCATTGTGTGTGAATATGGAATCATTCCTTGTGTGAGGGCATTTGAACACTTTGGTTGATCTTGAATTTGCATTTGAAGCAAGTATTATGTTCATGAGATTTTTTTGCTATTGGTGTGTCACAACTTGAATCTTTGGGTACACATTTGATCTTTGCATAAGTAAATTGAGTCTTGTTGTGTGCATTCATGATTGAATCTTGTGTAGCACTATTCAACACACCCTTTTTGAACGACTGAACTTAAGTTTGCTTGAGGACAATCAAAAGATTAAGTAAGGGGTGTTGATGAGTCCACAAATTGGACTCATTTAGGAATACATTTTAATAGAAATTGTGTCATCAAATGCATGTTTTATCCCGATATCTGATGAAAACATTTAAGTTTCAGGTATTTGAAGTTTGAGGCAAAACATGGACACTACTTAGCAAAAAGGAGAAAAAAGAAGCCGAAAGAACAAAGAAATAAAGATTCGCGAATCGCCGAACACATTCGGCGAATCGCCAACAGATCGCATATTCGCCTTTAGTTCCAGTGTGCTGAGCCCAAAAGGAAAAGATCAAGTCGGCGGAAAAAGGAAGCAGTTGGCGTATCGCCGAACAGTTCCGCGATGCAGTACTATGTTGCCCAATGACCTAGAGTACAACGATGTTGAAGAATGGTGGAAGACGGCGATGAACTACACCAAAGGGCAAATCGCCGATTTGATCGGTGATTCCGACTAATGTCGCCAAATGATCCACTGCAGCACAGATTTGAAAAAACTATAAATACCTATTGAGAGATTGGATTTTAGTATCATATTTTCAAGTGTGGAACAAATTAATATAATTTTTAGTAATTTTTATTTTTGCTCTGAGTTTGAGAGAGTTTTGAAAACTTGAAGAAGAAGAGGATTTCATCTCCAAGGATTTGGATTTGGGTCTCTTGGATTCTTCAATCTTGACCTGTAACAAGACTTAAATCTTCATACCTATTTGAATGCAAACTCATTTAGGTATAAATTTCTATCTCTTGATGTGTGGCTTAAAACCTCAATTCGTGGGGTGAGATTTTGTGAATATGGATTAAGATTGTTGTTGGGTCTTGCTTGCTGATAGATTAGATGTAGTTTAATGGTGATTTCGTCTAGTAGTTGTGGTTGAATCTAAAAATTTTGTAGTTGCAAATACAAGTTTATTTATGTGTTTTCGGCTTGCTCGAGAGAGAAGTCGCGAAACCAAGACTACTAGATTAATGAACTAAGGAGTGGGTCAACATGAGGTTCAGCTCGAGAGAGTGAACCCTAGTCCTATATCCTAACACTCAGCTCGAAAGAGCAAACCCTAGTCACATATCCTAACACTCAGCTCGAGAGAGTGAGTGGGGTAAGGCGTAGGCTGGTCTTCATGCGGCAAGTGGGTGTCCGAGAGGAACCCATTTGAAACGGGGTAAGTTGCTCAAGAGAGAATTTATTCCCAGTAAAGCTTAGCCTAGTCACTATTATCTAAAAATTTTCTATCAAAAACATATACCCAATGATTTAGATTAACCCGTATTTCGGTCACATCCCAAGAATCCCCTCTCATTATTTAGAAATCTTTGTTTATTTTGTTAATTTTGCTTACTTGTGACAAAACCCCCATTTGTTAATGGACACTTTTGTGTCACCCCCTTTAATTTACAATGCTTTTAATCGTTAATATTTTTAGCTATGACTAGTTAGAACAAATTTTATTTGTCTATTAATTCTCAAAACCGCTCCCTTGGGACACGATCCCAACCCTTGGTTGGGTTACTATACTATTGCACGATCGTAGACACTCGTACTGGAAGTTGTGTCGTTGATTACGCAAAACATCAGGAATCAAAAAACAATCACTAATTACCCAAATTACTAACAATTCTATGAACTCTAGATCAAACTCATGATCTCAATTATCTAAATTAAGGTTGTTTCCACCATAGAATCTATAACAAAACCTTTCCCCATCAATATTCACCTATTTTATTACGTTATACGGATCGAAAAATGGATTCGGGGAGTGAAAAGCTTACATTTAGCCTCAAGAATGGTGAAAAATTAGTATGAGTCGCCTGGGGTTCGTTCTTTAGCTCTAAAAGTCGAAAAGTGCATAATAAGGTCGTTTAGGGTTTATTAATGGCCTTAAGTCGCGTCGAGCCTACCACAGTGGCCACCACCTCGCTACAGCGGCCCCGCCAAAGCGACAAAAATCCCTACCAAAGTGGGTTACATGAAATAGAGAGTTATTTAAAGAATTCTAAAATCCTCATTTCAAAACACACCTCTAACCCACGACTCTCAGAAAATACCTTTCAACTAAGATCGATTTCGGGAGTTCTACTCGTCCGAATTCAATTCTGTAAAGTCGTACAGATTCCTTAACGAGTTATCTAATCACTGATAGATCCAGAATTATAAATAAATCACATGATTGTTATCAGATTTCCCTACAACTTAAAGACTTCAATTTCGTCCAAATCTGGACTAAGTTGGGAAAATCCAAATACTACGAAAAAGTTTTTCGGTCCCAAATTTTCCCCTGTTAGCTTTTCTATAACCAGGGGAACACGTCGTTACAATTTTTTTCTCTGAAAAATTTATAAGGACCTCCGTAATGAGTTGGGAATCTTAACGTATACTCACACAATTTTTTTGAACACCCATTTCCACATCTAAAAGTCCTTTTTTAAATCCCCCAAATTTCTCGATTATTCATATGTATTAGACCATGGATCTAGTGCCCGAAGCACCCAAATTTTTTTCTCAAAAAACTTTATGAGTACCTCCGTAATGAGTTGAGTAACTTTCACTTATACTCACATCATTTTTTTAACGCCAATTTGTGCATATACAAGCCCTTTTTAAAAAATTCCCCAATTTTTCGTGTGTATTATCCCATGGATCTAGCATTCGGAGCAACCAAAATTTTTTTCTCAAAAAACTTCATGAGTACCTCCGTAATGATTTAGGTAACCTTCACGTATACTCAAACCATTTTTTAACGCCTATTTTCGCATTTACAAGCCCTTTTTTTAAGAATCACCCAAATTTCCTAATTTTTCGTGGGTATTAGCCCATGGATCTGGCGCCTGAAGCACCCTTAATTGTTTTCTCAAAAAACTTTATAGGGACCTCCGTAATAAGTTTTGGAATCTTCATGTATACTCGCACCATTTTTAACTCCCGTTTCGGCATTTAAAAGCCCTTTTTAAGAATCTCTTAAATTCTTTGATTTTTCGTGTATATTGGCATATAGATCTGGCGGCCAGAGCACTCGAATTTTTTTCTCAAAAAACTTTGGGAGGACCTCCGTAATGAGTTAAGGAATCTTTTCGTCTACTCACACCATTTTTAACGCTCATTTTTGCATTTACAGGCCCTTTTAAGAATCGCCCAAATTCCCAGATTTTTCTTATGTATTAGCCCATGGATCTATATTGAGTTGGAGAACCTTCACGTATACTAACACCAATTTTAACGCTTATTTCGCATTTAGAAGCCCGTTTTAAGAATCGCATAAAATCCCTATTTTTCGTGTGTATTTGCCAATAGATCTGGTACCCAGAGCACCTAAATTTTTTTTCTCAAAAAACTTTATGAGGACTTCCTAAATGAGTTAGGAACCTTCACGTAAACTGACACCATTTTTTTAATGCCCATTTCCGCACAAGCCCTTTTTTAATAATCGACCAAATTTCCCAATTTTTCGTGTGCATTAGCCAATAGATCTGGCACCCAGAGCAACCAAAATTTTTTTATCAAAAAATATTATGAGGACACCCGCAATGAGTTGGGGAACCTTCACGTATACTCACACCATTTTTTAACGCATATTTCCGTATTTACAAGTCTTTTTTTAAGAATCGCTCAAATTCCTCGATTTTTTGAGTGTATTAGCTCCTTGATCTGGCGCTCAAAGCACCCAAACTTTTTTCTCAAAAAACTTTATGAGGACCTCCGTAATGAGTTGGAGAACCTTCACGTATACTTACACCAATTTTTTCAACTCCCATTTTCGCATTTACCAGCTCTTTTTTAAGAATTGCCCAAATTTCCTTATTTTTCGTGTGCATTAGCCCATGGATCTGGCGCCCGGAGTAACCTATTTTTTTATCAAAAAATGTTATAAGGACCACCGTAATGAGTTTGGGAAGCTTCACGTATACTCACACCATTTTTTTAACGTCAATTTTCGCATTTACAAGACCTTTGTTATGAATGCCCCAGATATTCTAATTTTTTCGTGTGTATTAGCTCATGGATCTGGCGCCCAGAGAATCCAAATTTTGTTTCCTCAAAGAACTGTGTGAGGATCTTCGTAATGAGTTGGGGAAACTTTATCTATACTCACACCATTTTTAACGCTCATTTCCACATTTACAAGCCTTTTTTTACGAATCGCCCTTCCTCGATTATTTTGTGTATTAGCCCATAGATCTGGCACCCGAAGCACCAAACTTTTTCCTCAAAATACTTTATGAGGACCTCTGTAATAAGTTGGTGAACCTTCACGTATACTCGCACTATTTTTAACGCTCATTTTCGCATTTACAAGGCCTTTTTTAAGAATTCCCCAAATTCCTCTATTTTTCGTACGTATCAGACCATGGATCTAGCTCCTGAAGCACCCAAATTTCCTCAAAAAACTATATGAGAACCTCTGTAATGAGTTGGAGAACCTTCACGTATTCTCATACCATTTTTTTAACGCTCAATTCCGCATTTACAAGCCTTTTTTTAAGAATCACTCAAATTTCCCAATTTTTCGTGTGTACTAGCCCATGGACCTTGCGCCTGGAGCACCCAAATATTTTTCTCAATAAACTTTATGAGGACCATCGTAATGAGTTGGGGAACATTCATGTATTCTCACAAAAAAAATTTAACGCTCATTTCTGGATTTACAAGCCTTTTCTTCAGAATCCCCCAATATCCCCAATTTTTCGTGTATTAAATTAACCCATGGATCTGGCACCCGGAGCACCCAAAAAATTTTTCTCAAGAAACTTTATTAGGACCTCCGTAATGATTGGGGAACCTTCACGCATACTCACACCATTTTAATGCCCATTTCCGCATTTACAAGCCCTTTTTTTAAGAATCTCTAAATTTTCCAATTTTTCGTATGTATTAGCCTATGGATCTGGTGCCTAAAAGCACATAAATTTTTTTTCAAAAAAAACTTTATGAGGACCTTCGTAATGAGTTTGGAAACCACTATGTATACTTACAAATTCTTCATATTTTTCGTGTCATGGCCCATGGATTTGGAGTCTCGAAGCACCCAAATAATTTTTCTGAAAAACGTTATAAGGACCTCCGTAATGAGTTGGGGAACCATTACATATATTCACACTATTTTTAACGCCTATTTCAGCATTTACAAGCCCTTTTTTAGGAATTACACAAATTTCTCTATTTTTCATTAGCCCATGAATATGGCGCCTTAGAGCACCCAAATTTTTTCTGAAAAAACTTTATGAGGATTTTCTTAATGAGTTGGGGAACCACCATGTATACTCATACCATTTTTAACGTCTATTTCCGCATTTACAAGCCCTTTTTTTTAGGAATTACGCAAATTTCTTGATTTTTCGGTTGTATTAGCCTATGGATCTCGAGCCTCGGAGCGCCCAAATTTTATTCTAAAATAACTTTATGAGGACCTCTATAAGGAGTTGGGGAATCACCACGTATTCTATCACCATTTTTAATGCCTATTTCCTCATTTATAGGCCTTGGAATTATGCAATTCCTTGATTTTTTGTGTGTATAACCCATGGATCTGACGCCTTAGAGCACCCAAATTTTTTTCAAAAAAACCTTTATGAGGAAAACCGTTATGAGTTAGGAACCACCACGTATACTCACACCATTATTTTAAGGCTTAATTTCGTATTTACAGGTCATTTTTAACGAATTACGCAATTTCTTGATTTTGTGTGTGTATTAGCCCATAAATCTGGTGCCTCGAAGCACCCAATTTTTTATTCAAAATTTTTTTTATGTGGACCTCCGTAATAAATTGGGAAATCACCACATACACTCACACCATTTTAACGCATATTTCCGCACTTACAGGCTCTTTGGTAGTAATTACGCAAATTTCTCGATTTTTCATGTGTATTAGCCCATGGATCTTGCGCCTCGGAACACCCAAAAAATTTCTGAAAAAACTTTATGAGGACCTCAGTAACGAGTTGGGGAACCACCACGTATACTCACACCATTTATTTAACGCCTATTTCCGCATTTACAGACCCTTTATTATAAATTACGCAAATTCCTCAATTTTTTGTGTGTATTAGCCCATGGATTTGGCGTCTTGGAGCAACCTTAAATTTATTCTCAAAAAACAGTATGAGGATCTCCATAATGAGTTAGGGAACCACCACGCATACTCACACTATTTTTAATTCATATTTCCGCATTTACAGTCCATTTTTTAGGAAGTACGCAAAGTCCTCAATTTTTCCTATGTATTAGCCTATGGATGTGGCGCCTCGGAGCACCAAAAAAAATCTTCTGATGAAACTTTATGAATACCTCCGTAATGAGTTGGGGAACCACTACGTATACTCACATAATTTTTTAACGCTTGTTTCCGCATTTACATATTTTTTTAAAAAAATCTCAAATTCCTCATTTTTTCTTGTGTATTAGCCCATGGATTTGGCGCATTGGAACACCCAGAAAAAATTTCTGAAAAAACTTTAAGAGGACCTCGGTAATAATTGAGGAACAACAACGTATACTCACACCAATTGTTTTACGTCTATTTCCGCATTTACAAGGTTTTTTTATGAATAAGATAGCACCCATTTGTTGGTGAGAGTAGTTCCCAACCTAACTCGATTATCTGCATAAGTAATAGAGAATAAGATATAGACATAATTACATTAACGTATGTGCCCTTTAAACTTGGCATACTGTCATCTACACCCTTCAACTTTCTGTGTGCACAAGTATACATTTAAATTTTTATAAAGTTGAACAAGTAGACACACGCATTCTAAATGACAAGTCGTGTGAGATACATTTGTCACGACCCAACCCACTGGGCCGTACGGACACCTATTCTAACACCTAAGTAGGAGGATCCTTGATCCCCAAACGATTAAAAACATGCGGAAGATTAAAAAAATTGGAGATAAAAGGAAATTCATGATATTTTTACATAATTAAGCATTTCAAACGATCCATTGTTAAATTTGTAAAGTAATTAACACCTCATGGATCTAGTCTAAATAGGTACAAGAGCATTCTAAGATTACAAGGTAGAAATACAGTAACTAATGACACAACTCTGGCCACAGGGAAAGAAGAGTATAAACGGTTGGAGATTGTCTTCGTCTTCACCTATGAAACATCATTAACCTTGCAACCAGACTATGCCAAAAGGCATAGCAAGAGTAGTATCAGTACAAACCACACGTACTGGTAGGCATCATCGGTCAACCTAATACCCACCGCATAATATATATAAATCAACCAGCAGGAAACATGCAATAAGAAAGTACACCCCTCAACCTTTATCATTCCGTCTTTACCTTTTCTGAATAACTTAAATATGTTAGTACACTTAACTCTAACCCTCGTCTCTATCACCCTACCTCGCTTTGTTCTTGATCATAGCTTAACCATTCTATCTCATAGAGAAGTTCCCGAATACAACCACTACCAACCTGACCAACTACTCACGACATTCCCACGCTTCTGTTGTGCCACTCTTCAGCCCTTAACCACCTAGTATACTCTACTAAGGCTCGCTAACCATTTCGAATATGAATTGCCAGCCCAAGGTAGGACCTACTTACTTTTGTATCTTGAACACTACCCCACTTCTCATTGTTAAGAACACAAACAGCCTGTCCGATAGTAACACCTGGACCATCGGTCTCCACTTACCATACCACATACCGGTTGGGTATGATCATTCACAGTTAATTCCAGTAAATGAGATATAACCAATTAATTATAACACGGTAAACACACATACACATGATGCATAATTCAAATATCATTTTAAAAACAGTATACAATTTCCCAATATCAATAGCATGTACATATGAATATAATGGTCACAAATGGTTCTCTCATGGAACCCATACCCAAACTGTTAGTGTGTCGGAACGCGACATCCAATTCAATAATATGTGCCAGAATATGACACCAGATCCAATGTATGTTTCGGAACGTTAAACTTGGTCCAATCAACACAACCACAACCATAATCACACCCATAATGAACAGTTCACATAGTCACACAATCAAGTAATAGTTTCATGGTATGTAATTGTCCATACTCAGTCGTTCCATTAGGTTCGATTCATATTTCTCTATTCCTATACATGCAAGCATACAATGGAGCCACTAATAAGCATATATAACACAATTGGGAAGCCGAACCATTACCTACCCCTAGATCACAGGACGAGGCTTCCTCCCACTGTACACATCTTATTTAACAACTAGGAGTACATGTACAGTCGTCACTTTTCCATGCCCGAAGGCCTAAACATTAATTCTACCATCAATTATCAATATATTACGTAGTGAGCATGAATTTACGACTACTCGAGTAAGTAAACCTAGCCTACATGGGCGCCAAGCAGTTGCAGAGGGATCGAAGATCCAATCATGGTTTTCCGAACAATGAGACAGTGGATTCAGCCGGAATCAATGAGTTGTTGTCAACCTTATGCTAGAAATATCTTTCTCCTTCCTTCCCAAGCCTAGAACAACCTTTTGAAGGTTTTCTAGGGTGACCCTCGCCTTTTTTGGCAATTTGAGAAAAATGAGAAAAATAAGATTTTGAGTCATTAAGTTCTGCCCCCGACCATTCCGCTTTGGCGCTCCCCATCCCGCTGGGGTGCTGCCGCCGTAGCGGCACCATCCCCGCTCTAGCGAGATGGTGAGGTCCAGTTACTCCCAACGATTTGCCCTTCCTAAGTAACGACAGTTCGGGTTGTTACAACAGTCAAACTGATTGTATTATGTCATGTAGAAAATATATTATGCTTCGTGTAGGACGTGTGTGAGTATTTGTTCAATTTTATACAACTTTAAACTTCTACTTGTGCTCACTCATCAGTTGGAGGACATAAATATCAATTTATGCCAAGTAAAATAGCACATTAATGTATTATGCCTGAGAGATGAATAAAACTTAAATACGCATACACATAATATATTCATACTGTCACGATCCAGGGGTACTCCCTAGATGTACCATGGCGTATAGAACCCCGAATAACTCCATACTAGCCACTTATCCCCCATAACATAAAGCATTAGAACAATAAAGAGTAAAATAACAATTAAGCTCGAAAACATCTTTATAGAAAAGCGAAAGTCTAATTCATGTCTCAACATAGACATCTATTACAATCGAATGAAAGTGGTCCTAACCCATACATCATATTCAAAAAGGAAATACGAAAGTAAAACTACAATAAGGAAAGTCCTGTCCTCGAACCATAAGGACTTACCAAGCTCGAAAAGAGATCAAAGTCCAAGTTCTAGCCACTATAATGGAAACCATTCCTATCGGACCCGACATTTGTGAGAATGTAGGAAAGAGTATGTGTTAGTACAAAAATGCACTAATTATGATGACTATGCATAAAAACATTTAAATCATGCTAAGAAGGATATTTCATTTCATGATAAGCAATTTACCAAGTTTAAACATCATAATAGAAATAGTTGGAAAACATAGGTAATAACATCATGGTTAATACAAGCTAAATCCTATTTAAGTCCTTGAACACATATGAGATACTTCCTTAAGTAGCCTTAGTTCATTAGTCAACTTGTTGTGGGAGAATTAGCCTTAACCGACATAGAAACCATGTGAGCTAAAACATGATCACCCGGTGTCTCCTACACCGAAAATGGTTGTTCTACTTGCCTAAGGTAGAACCATGAACATCTAGCTTAAGTGGATCAACTATCTAATCTACCTATGGGGGCACATAGTTATGGGATAAGGAGATTGTTACTAGAAACTCGACCTCTACTCACGGGTGAGCTTCTATATCATGAGACTTCTTCTAAAAACGCGGCCTCTACTCACATGAGAGCTTCCATCTCAAGGTCAACATCCACTCGGTGCTAAGCTTAATTCCCACGGAATATTATTTTCTTACTTATTCTCATTATCCATGGAAAGGCATGTCATTTTGCCAATCCAACTAGTTCATCAGGATAACTCTTATTCATTGATTCAATTAGGTGAGAATAGCCTTTCAACCTAAGAATCTTTTCTATGTGAGAAAACCTTTCACATCATGGTTTTAAGTGTTTTATGAGAATATCCTTTCAACAACACAACAACAACAACATTGACACTTTACTGTCAAAGCACCCTTAAAACATTTACATAGTTTTCATAAGATGATACATAAATTCATACTTTGCCCTTTCAAGGTTCAAAGCTACTTTCAATCACCAAATCTAGAATTCTAGCTTTAGATAGGGATTTTATCATACATTCATATAATTCTATTACTTTATGCTCTAGATCATAAACCTCATCTTTCATAATTAACAACCCAATTCAATGAGATCACAATTTGGAAAACATGGGGGTTTGCATGGGTTCATAGGGGATACATAATAAAAGCATTGTAAATCATCAATTCATACATATTTAAACATAATTCAATCATTAAGATCAATAATCAAAAGAACCCATGATGTTTGAGGAAAACCCTAGCTAATTGGGGAATCCTACCATTTGAAATAGAGGAATTTGGGAACTCCATGGGTGGAAGGAACCCATGGATGAAAGCTATCATACCTCAAGTCCAATTGCCTATCTTTAATGGAGAATTTGGATCTTTAGCTTGAAACCCTAGGTGAAATCTTCTTCTTCTTCTTCAAGTTCTAAATAGAGAATATTTGAGAGGAATTGATTTTCTTTTGGGATTTAGGAAGAATGAATTAAATGGGGGATTTGGGGGGTTAAAAATACTTATATAGGTGGTCTAGGTGTAGGCAAAACGACACCACTTCAATTTAATTAAAATTGGAAAAGACCTATATGCCCTTAAAATTAACTAACAGCCCAAGACCAACGAACACTGACTGACGAACCGTGGATGGACCTACGGTCCATCCTAGTTGGTCGTGGTTCATGGTCAGTGACTCGATTTTGGGACCTCGACCTACGGATCCTCGACCACGGTCCGTGGTCTGACTAACGGACCGTTGGTCAGGCCGTGGTCTTGAGGTCCCACACTGACCCAAGGTGACCAATCCACGGACCCCTACCTACAGTCTGTGGGTCTGTCCACGAGTCGTGGGTGGCTGGCAGTGGATGGCACCTGCAACTTTTCTGGAAATCTGCCATTTGCCCCTTTTGGATACGGGGTGTTACAGATACATACATACTTAATATATGCAATATTAAAATAACATTAGATTTTGCAACAAACTTTTAACTTACAAAGCTAAAGAACTTAAACAAATCTAATATATACTATATAAAAAGATGTTACATAGATGAAGGATTAAAAAATGACAAGGGTAAAATAGACTTTGCATATGATTGGGGGTGGGGGGTGATTATTTGTCAAAGCTGAAGTGGTGTTTGATTTTGTATTAACAACTTTTTATGCAAAAAATATGCAATACACTAATTTTTTTTAAAAAAAGTAAGGTATATTGTATATTTTATTTATCTAGTAATATCGGTAGCTTATGCATTATGCAATAAGTTTATGTTGTTTAGTACATTGGGTTAGCTAACAATATAGGTAAGAAATTAAACATAATTGAAGTTCTTGTATAAGAATTATAAGATCCAAAACGGCATGAAGACAATTCATTTCCTTTTGAATGAATTATTTTTTTTCTTTTTTTGGATGAATCTTTTTTAAAAAAATTCAAATAATATAAAAAAAATAGATCTATAAGGGAGATATTAAAAGTATAAATTAATTATTGAATAAAAAAAGTAAAAAAAAATTGTGAAAAAAGTAAGTGTACGTTTGTCTCGTTATGGTGGCGATATCCTTTCTCTCTTTTTTTCCTAATCATGTAGATGGACCGTATAATATGTATCTCTGTCCACTTGAATTTTTTGAACAAAAATAATTTTTTAAAAAAAACATATTTATCAAACGCATAGATGTTTATCGATAAGAAGAAACAAAAAAGACTAAGAAACAAAAATTATACACTCGATATAAATACATAATTTTCTTTATAAAAAAAATGGTTATAGCTAAAAAAAAAGAAGAAAGAATAAAGAAAGAGCAAATAAACAATTGATACAAACACATTCAACAAAATATCTTCTTAATTAAAAAATACTAGCCTTTAATTTCAGTGGATGGATAATGTATATTTAAGACTTGTTTGTTTTTATTTTTAAGGTTGGAGAGTTATGAAATTAATATGTCAAGTAAACATAAATCTAGAGGCAAGTGGCGTATACATAATATTTTGTAAAGAGTGTCACATTATATATATATATAACTAAAAAATTTACTTAAAAATATACAAAGTGTAGTTGTGGATATTCAAACTTGCAAAGTCTAACAAGCACCGACCCACTTGAACTATGCCCCTATTTGTGATTAATGTCACTCCATTACATTTAACCAATTTCTGATTTTGTTTTTAAATTTGGTAAAAGTATTTAATAAAAATTTCCGATCAAGCAGTGTTCCGTGACATCCCTTAACATAAAATAAATTTGCCTCTGCTAGAGGTGAATCTAACACGCACCGATCAGTCATTTTTGAAGAACTCACTCAATATAAAAATGAACAAAAAACACATAGATATTTTCATTCCATCCGTATAGCTCATAGCACCCCTTTGTTAGTTAGAGTAGGCCCGAACCTGACTCAACTTTGAATAGAATAAACCTAAAATATCTTAGCCTTTAATTTCAATTGATGGGGTATACATTTATGACATTACTTATATATTACTATATAAGAAGAGGGAATAGCACACGCCTCTGCGTCGACACGTGTGCTTCCCTCAAATTGACCAAAAAAACATTCACACACAATCATAACCGTCCACGTGGCTTTCCTTTTCATTATTGGAAACTCAAATACACCCAATGGGTCCCTCATATTATTCTATCCCTACAAAATACATTAATTACTATATAAGAAGAGGGAATAGCACACGCCTCTGCGTTGACACGTGTGCCTCCCTCAAATTGACCAAAAAAACATTCACACACAATCATAATCGTCCACATGGCTTTCCTTTTCATTATAAGAGGAGGGAATAGCACACGTCTCTGCGTCGACACGTGTGCTTCCCTCAAATTGACCAAAAAAACATTCACACACAATCATAACCGTCCACGTGGCTTTCCTTTTCATTATTGGAAATTCAAATACACCCAATGGGTCCCACATATTATTCTATCCCCTACAAAATACATTAAAAACATCATATTATAATGTCCCCATTCACTCATTCCTCTTTGTCCTCTTTCATTACTTTACTACAATATCCGTATTAATATATTTATCTGATTTTAACTTGATATAAAATTGTAAAAGAATATTATTTATAAAATTTGATGATAATAAATTAAAAACATTAACACAATTAAGTCAAAAAGGAGAAAGAGACGGAATAATTGAATACATTGGGCATTTGTAGTCCCCTACAACTACAATTTTGCTAATTAATAAATACTCATTGATTGTATATAAATTAACCTAAGATATCTACATTGGACTTTGTCCATGGTCCCACTTTGGATGTGGGAACACTTTAAGAAACCCACACAAATGGGTCGTTCTATTTCCTTTTTAGTCAGTCCCAAAAGAATGTCACATTCCTTGTTTTNACTCATTGATTGTATATAAATTAACCTAAGATTTCTACATTGGACTTTGTCCATGGTCCCACTTTGGATGTGGGATCACTTTAAGAAACCCACACAAATGGGTCGTTCTATTTCCTTTTTAGTCAGTCCCAAAAGAATGTCACATTCCTTGTTTTTCTTTTAATTTGTTCTACATTTAAAAATTACATAAAAAGTACTTAAAATCACAATGTAATAATATAAGATATTAAAAACAACATAATTAAAAATCATAAAACAAATTTTATTGACTCTTTAATTCCATATTGAAACAAAAGAAGTTTGTTTCAAAATAACATTAGAAGTACTGTAAATTCAAGTAAAATAACAACTAAAAATATTTAAGAATCATATAAGAAATTTAGTTGACTTTCGTAAAAGTACCTACATCGCATAAAATGGAACAGAAAGAGTAATATATATTATTTGAAAATGATATAAGAAGTGTTATAAATCACAATAAATTAACAACTTTAAAATATATTTAACAAAATCACATACAAAAAATTATATAACTCTCCAAATTTCATCGGTGTCACATAAATTGAAACAAAGAACTACTCTTAATTTATGTGACTTACTTTCCTTTTTAGTCAGTCCCAAAAGAATGTCACATTTCTATATTAAGTAACAATTTCACTATAAAATATTTATTTTACCTTTAATGAAATAATTTACAGTCATAAAAATTTATATAATTCATTTTGGACCACAAGTTTTAAAAGTTTTCATTTATTCTTAAACTCCGTGGCGAATCAAACTACCTCACATAAAATGAGACGAAGGAAGTAATATATATTGGGCCCGCGTTGACGCGGGAACCTAATATCTAGTATAATATAAAGGAGAAACATAGACAAGGTGATGTGACACCTCTCTATGACCTCCATTCACATTTATCTTTTTTCTCCTTTTTTGNATTTACAAATAGAGGAACTAAGTTTTTTTTATTGAGGGCACACTTCATTGGCCTATCACAAAGCTGGCCCGCCTACTTTTATACACTTCTCTTTCATTATATTTTAATTTTTTCCTTTTTAAATAGTACTACAAAATAAATTTAAAATATTATAAATTCGGTTAACTCTCGAATTTTACACGAACTGTATAATTAGGACGAAGGGAATAACATATATTACTTGAAAAATTACATTAAGAATACCATAAACCACAATAGTTAACGACTTGCAATATTTGAAAAACATATTAACTCTCAAAATTTCACATGTGTTACATAAATTGGGACAAATGGAGTAACATATATTATTTGAAATTACGTTAAGAATAATATTAATCACAACTTAAAGTATTTAAAAGTAGATAACATATATTATTTAAAAATAATGTAAAAAATATTATAAATCATAATAATTAACAATTTAACGGATATTGTGCCCGTGCTTGCATTTAGAAGTGAGAATGTTTAGGAGCTTAGGATCAGTCGGTCAATTGACCGATTTGCCCTTCTTCTTCAACTTCCTCTATGAATACTATTAATTGCAACTTAAAGTATTTAAAAACATATGAATTAGAGCAACTTGGGATCAAATTTCAAAATTTACAATGAGAGGAACTTGCTTTAGGTACTTAGGATCAAGTTTAGAAATTTATAAAGACAGAAACTAATCTGAAACTTAACCTTCATTTACTACTTTATCTAATTTGAAGTGTGTGTAGTGCATTTTCCCTAACAAACTTTTCACTTTTCTTTGCAAGTATCTAAAATTACTTCTCCGTACATCTTTTCGCTTCACTTTTCCTAAAAATATTTTTTAATTTAAAATTCAAACAATCTCAAATTTAAATTAACACTGATAATTTAGAAAAATGTGATTAACTTTTAAAATTTCACATGTACTACATAAATTGGGTTAAAAAGTAACATATATTATTTTTAAAATTACGTTAAGAATATTATGAATCACACATATAAATAGACAAATAAAATAACAATTATTGGGCCTGTACTTGGACGGGCTCCATTGTATCTAGTCTATAGAGAGACATGAGCCACGTGAATTTTGTTGCTTGGCACCTATTCCTATGAAAGACTTTTAGTTTTTTTCTTTGTGGGGTTTTATTTATGACACATGGAGTCGGAGATATAAACCACGTTAATTTTGCTGCTTAACACCTAGTCCAATGAAGAATTTTGTCTTTTTTTGGAATTTTTTTCAGCTGAAAAATTAATATAATCAAAGTATATATCTACACATATAGGGGTATTTATAACAGGTCGTCTTAACCCTAAGCCACTAAAGTTATCGCTTGAGGTTTCATATATTTTGGGGCTCATTTAAAATTAATAATAATAACTTATATATGTTATTTTTTTTAAAAAAAGTATATGTACTATGAGTGTTAAGATTTCTATTAAGAAAATTGCATATGAGATAAAAATAAACTTGAATTTTATAAGAAATAATTTGATGAAAATATAGATAACGAAATCACAAAGTCTCTTGAAGAATCTTTTAGAGTTGATTGTTTTATATATGTAGAGTAGATCAAACTATTTTTTCACTTCAAAATAGATTTAAACCAATTGAAGCATATGAAAATATTTTTGATTTCTTATTTAGTGGTAAAATATTGAGATCACTAGATGATGAGAATTTAAAAAAAATATTGTCTTAACCTTGAACTTTCTTTAACATGTAATAGTTATTTTGATATTAATGGTCTAGATTTATTTTTTGAATTAAAAGTGTTAAGGAAAATAATACAAGTAGAAGATAATGATCTAATGAAAATACTCAATCAAATAAAAAAACTTGATTCTTTTCCAAATACAGATATTGCTTATAGAATAATGTTAATAGTTCCTGTAATCATTACCTCAGCCGAAAGAAGTTTTTTTGAAACTAAAATTGATTAAATCTTCTTTAAGATCAACAATATATTAAGAGAGATCGAATGAATTAGTTATATTATCATTTGAAAAGGAATTATTAAAACAAATTGATTCTAAAGCAGTACCTAATGATTTCGCATCTAAAATAGCTAGAAAAGTAGATTTTCAATAAAAGTATATATGATAAAAAAAAATATATATATATATATATTAGGACCCCTCTCTTAAGTTTCACTTTAGGCCCTCAATGTTGTTGAGTCGGCCCTGATTTATAATTGGGTGAAAACCATCTTATATCCTCGAATTTTATTTTAGATCAAACTCCTTCTTCAATNTTAATTAATAACGAGCGGATACTTAAATTATTAAGTTGTTAGCAACACAAATACTTAATTAATTAACGGGCGGATGCATAATATAGCAGCGCGGATACTTAAATTATTAAGTTGTTAGCAGCACAGATATTAAATTAACGGGCGGATGCATAATATAGCAGCACAGATACTTTAATTAATAACGGGCGGTACTTAAACTAATAAAGTATCCGGTTAAGTTGAATTGGGGGAAAATAAGAGATTTTTGTATTTTAGTAAAAGAGTAGGGAAATATTGAGAATAGGTAAAGAAGTGTTGTGTATTTAAGTAATTTTTCCTTTTTTTATTGAGAGCACACTTCATTGGCCTATCACAAAGCTAGCCCACCTACTTTTATACACTCCTCTTTCATTATATTTTAACTTTTTCCTTTTTAAATAATACTACAAAATAAATTTAAAATATTACAAATTCGGTTAACTCTCAAAATTTTACGCGAACTGTATAATTAGGACGAAGGGAATAACATATATTATTTGAAAAATTACATTAAGAATACCATAAACCACAATAGTTAACAACTTGCAATATTTGAAAAACATATTAACTCACAAAATTTCACATGTGTTACATAAATTGGGACAAATGGAGTAACATATATTATTTGAAATTACGTTAAGAATATTATTAATCACAACTTAAAGTATTTAAAAGTAGATAACATATATTATTTAAAAATAATGTAAAAAATATTATAAATCATAATAATTAACAATTTAACTGATATTGTGCCCGTGCTTGCATTTAGAAGTGAGAATGTTTAGGAGCTTAGGGTCAGTCGGTCAATTGACCGATTTGCCCTTCTTCTTCAACTTCCTCTATGAATACTATTAATTGCAACTTAAAGTATTTAAAAACATATGAATTAGAGCAGCTTGGGATCAAATTTCAAAATTTACAATGAGAAGAACTTACTTTAGGTACTTAGGGTCAAGTTTAGAAATTTATAAAGACGGAAACTAATCTGAAATTTAACCTTTATATACTACTTTATCTAATTTGAAGTGTGTGTAGTGCATTTTCCCTAACAAATTTTTCACTTTTCTTTGCAAGTATCTAAAATTACTTCTCTGTACATCTTTTTGCTTCACTTTCCCTAAAAATATTTTTTAATTTTAAAACTCAAACAATCTCAAATTTAAATTAACATTGATAATTTAGAAAAATGTGATTAACTTTCGAAATTTCACATGTACTACATAAATTGGGTTAAAAAGTAACATATATTATTTTAAAAATTACGTTAAGAATATTATGAATCACACATATAAATAAACAAATAAAATAATAACTATTGGATCCGTGCTTGCACGGGCTCCATTGTATCTAGTCTATAGAGAGACATGAGCCACGTGAATTTTGTTGCTTGGCACCTATTCCTATGAAAGACTTTTAGTTTTTTTCTTTGTGGGGTTTTATTTATGACACATGGAGTCGGAGATATAAACCACGTTAATTTTGCTGCTTAACACCTAGTCCAATGAAGAATTTTGTCTTTTTTTGGAATTTTTTTCAGCTGAAAAATTAATATAATCAAAGTATATATCTACACATATAGGGGTATTTATAACAGGTCGTCTTAACCCTAAGCCACTAAAGTTATCGCTTGAGGTTTCATATATTTTGGGGCTCATTTAAAATTAATAATAATAACTTATATATGTTATTTTTTTTAAAAAAAGTATATGTACTATGAGTGTTAAGATTTCTATTAAGAAAATTGCATATGAGATAAAAATAAACTTGAATTTTATAAGAAATAATTTGATGAAAATATAGATAACGAAATCACAAAGTCTCTTGAAGAATCTTTTAGAGTTGATTGTTTTATATATGTAGAGTAGATCAAACTATTTTTTCACTTCAAAATAGATTTAAACCAATTGAAGCATATGAAAATATTTTTGATTTCTTATTTAGTGGTAAAATATTGAGATCACTAGATGATGAGAATTTAAAAAAAATATTGTCTTAACCTTGAACTTTCTTTAACATGTAATAGTTATTTTGATATTAATGGTCTAGATTTATTTTTTGAATTAAAAGTGTTAAGGAAAATAATACAAGTAGAAGATAATGATCTAATGAAAATACTCAATCAAATAAAAAAACTTGATTCTTTTCCAAATACAGATATTGCTTATAGAATAATGTTAATAGTTCCTGTAATCATTACCTCAGCCGAAAGAAGTTTTTTTGAAACTAAAATTGATTAAATCTTCTTTAAGATCAACAATATATTAAGAGAGATCGAATGAATTAGTTATATTATCATTTGAAAAGGAATTATTAAAACAAATTGATTCTAAAGCAGTACCTAATGATTTCGCATCTAAAATAGCTAGAAAAGTAGATTTTCAATAAAAGTATATATGATAAAAAAAAATATATATATATATATATTAGGACCCCTCTCTTAAGTTTCACTTTAGGCCCTCAATGTTGTTGAGTCGGCCCTGATTTATAATTGGGTGAAAACCATCTTATATCCTCGAATTTTATTTTAGATCAAACTCCTTCTTCAATTTTAAGAAATAATTATTTTTTCCCCTTTAAATTGGCGTTTTTAAATATCTAAGCTGCTGAAGCAAGTAATAAAAAATAATGTGATAACCTTATAAACATATTTTGAAGCAAGTAATAAAAAATAATTTACAAAAATCAAGATATTTCAAAATAATTTCTTAAAAGATTATATATTAATATTATAAATAATTTTAAATTATAATTTAAGAAATATTTCATTAATGACAATAAAAATAGTTTATCTATATAGGTAATAGAGAATAAGGTATATACATAATTACATAGACGTGCCCTTTTTACCTTGACTTTAACTGTCATCTATATCCTTAACTTTGGGTGTGTATGAGTATATATTTAAATTTTTATAAAGTTGAACATGTAGACGCACGCGTTCTACATGATAATTTGCATGAGATACACTTGAACTGATTGTATTATGTCATATAGAAAATATATTATACTACGTGGAGAACACGTGTGTCTATTTGTTCAACTTCATATAAGCTTAAATGTCTACTTATGCTTACTCATAAGTTAGACGGCTTAAATATCAATTTATGCCAAATTAAAAAGCACATTAATGTATTATGCCCGAGAAATGAATGAAATTTAACCAATTTCTGATTTTGTTTTATAATTAAGTAAAAGTATTTAATAAAAGTTTTCGATTAAGCAGTGTCCCATGACACCCTTTAATATAAAATAAATTCGCCCATGCTAAAAGTGAATCTAACACACCAATCAATAATTTTCGAAGAACTCACTCAGAAATGAACAGCAAACCCATGATATTTTCATTCCATACCTATAGCTCATAGCATGCCTTTATAGGTTAGATTAGGCCCCAACCTGACTAGACCTATGTAGATTTTTGTTTTTATCTGTGTGGTTCTCTGGTTGTTGGGGAATGAATATGTCAATAGAATAATTATATATCTCCACATGTAATGGTATTTATAATTGGCTTAAAATCATATACATTCCCAAATTTTATTTTAAATCAAACTCCCACCCCCGCGCCCCCTTTGATTTTGAGAATTAATAAAAGAGATTAATTGACTTTTGAAAATGTTTATTCTACCCTTACATTATTAACCTTTATTTTTTATACACATCTTTTAAAATCATAATATTTTTATTTTGTAATCTATATAAAAAAGAAAACTATTAGAAAAATATTGATTAAGTATATAACTTCATGTTGTTCTATGATGAAATAAATGAACAAAATAAAAAAGTAATGGTATTAACTTTAACGAAATCTATAATGTGATAACCTTATAAACATATTTTGATGCAAGTAATAAAAATAATTAATAAAAATAAAAATATTTAATAATAATTTTTTTAAAAAAATACCTATTTATACTGTAAATAAATGGGAAAAGGTAGAACTACCTTCCTAGACTATGACCAAAATCTCAAAGACACACCTTAACTAAATTAGGGTCTTATTACCCCCCTAAACTCATTTTTTTGTAATTTTGTACACCTTTTTGGCTTACGTGGCATCCAAATATATCCCACGCGTCTCAACTGTATGGAGTCACGGGGTGTGCCACATAAGCCAAAAGGTGTACAATATTATATATAAATGAGTTCAGGGGGTAATAGGACCTTAGTTTAGTTAAGGTGTGTCTCTGGGTTTCGATCATAGTCTAGGGGGTACTTGTGCCTTCTCCCTAAATAAATTTCAAATTACAATTTAAGAAATATTTCATTAATGACAATAAGAATTTGTTTATCTACATAAGTAATAGAGAATAATATATAGACATAATTACATAAACGTGTCCTTTTTACTTGACATCAACTGTCATCTACACCCTTCACCTTTGTGTGAGCTCAAGTATACATTTAAATTTGGGAAAATGCATAAGTACCCCCCCAGCCTATACCCGAAATCTCAGAGACACACCTAACCTTTACTAAGGTCCTATTACCCCCCCGAACTTATTTTATATATAATATTCTACCCCTTTTTGGCCTACGTGGCACAATCTTGTGGGCCCATCGCATGTTGACATTTTTTTCAAAGATAGTGCCACATAGGCCGAAAAGGGGTAGAATATTATAGATAAATTAAGTTCGGGGGGGTAATAGGACCTTAGTAAAGGTTAGGTGTGTCTCTGAGATTTCGGGCATAGGCTGGGGGGGNATTACCTCCCTAAACTCATTTTTTTTGTAATTTTGTACACCTTTTTGGCTTACGTGGCATCCAAATATATCTCACACGTCTCAATTGTATGGAGTCACGGGGTGTGCCACATAAGCCAAAAGGTGTACAATATTATATATAAAATGAGTTCAGGGGGTAATAGGATCTTAGTTTAGTTAAGGTGTGTCTTTGGGTTTCGATCATAGTCTAGGGGGTACTTGTGCCTTTGTGCCTTCTCCCTAAATAAATTTCAAATTATAATTTAAGAAATATTTCATTAATGACAATAAGAATTCGTTTATCTACATAAGTAATAGAGAATAATATATAGACATAATTACATAAACGTGTCCTTTTTACTTGACATCAACTGTCATCTACACCCTTCACCTTTGTGTGAGCACAAGTATACATTTAAATTGTTATAAAGTTGAACAAGTAGACGCACGTGTTCTACATGACAATTCATGTGAGATACACTTGAACTGATTGCATTATGTCATGTAAAAAATATATTATGCTACGTGTAGAACGCCTGCGTCTATTTGTTCAACTTTATACAATTTTAAATGTCTACTTGTACTCATTCATAAGTTGGAGGACATAAATATCAATTTATGCCAAGTTAAAGAGCACATTAATGTATTGCGTCATATAGTAATTGATGAGATGTGCTAGTCCACCACATGCTATGGCACCGGGTTGATAATGAACCAAGAAGCAATAAAAGATACTAAACTGTGAAATAAGAACAACAACAACAGAGAGTTTTATGTGAAAACCTCCTTGCTCAAGGGAGAAAAATCACAACTTGTCACATAGGGTTTTTCACTATTTCAAGCAACAAGTAAATATTGATTCCAAATACACATAAGGAGATTAAATTCTTAATCTCACCACTTGTAATAACCCAATTACAAAGAGAGCCAAAACAATGCCTCCATTGCCCACTTTACTAACTAACTCTAATTAATATAGACTTCAATCACGCACCACACAGTTAACTCTAACTATGCTCATTATTTGACTTTTACAAAGACTTGATGCGTTTCTTTATAGATTAGAAATGGATCTTACAAGTTCACCACATCATAAGCATTTTCTAACAACACTTGGAAGACACATTCAATAACTCTATCAGGTTCCTTAAGGTTGTTGAAAACTTAAGTTCTTCAAAGACAAAGTTCACTATTTTGATGAATCGAATGTTTTATATTTTCTCACTAGGTTATATTAATCAACCGAGGATGTATTATCCTCTGAACAAATAACCTAGTCTTTCTCATTGATGGAATACACTGCTCTTGTTTCCTGTGCTCACCAACCGCGTCAATTGTGACAGCTTTACATTTGTTCACCATTTAAGCTAGAGGAATGCTACTCAAATTTGAACCAAGTCCCAACGTTTGTAAATATCATCAAAACGCTGAAATACAACCGAAATGAAAAAGAAAAAAAATGCAATTTTCATTCTATCTGTATGGGCCATAGCACTCTTTTGTTGGTGAGAGTAGGTCTCAACCTGACTCAACTTTTGGTAGAATAGTCGTAAAAAAATTTCTTGATTACATATGAGCCTTTAATTATAATTGATGGGTATATATTTATGACATATGCAGAGAGACATTAACAACGTTAATTTTGTTGCTTGACACCTAGTCCTATGAAGAATTTTGTCTCTTTTTTTTTTGTGAGTTTTTTTAGTAGCTGGGAAATTAATATGTTAATCAAAGTATACAGGATATTTATAATTGGGTGAAAATCATCTTATATCCTCGAATTTTATTTTAAATCAAACTCCCCCTTAATTTTGAGAAATAATCATTCTCTTTTTTTTCTTCAAATTGGTTTTTTTAAATATCTAGGCCGTAGAAACAAGTAATAAAAAATAATGTGATAACCTTATAAACATATTTTGAAGCAAGTAATAAAAAATAATAAACAAAAATCAAGATATTTCAAAATAATTTCTTAAAAGATTATCTATTAATATTATAAATAATTATAAATTATAATTAAAGAAATATTTCATTACTGACAATAAAAAATAGTTTATCTATATAGGTAATAGAGAATAAGATATATACATAATTACATAGGCGTGTCTTTTTAACTTGGCTTTAACTGTCATCTATACCTTTTAACTTTGAGTGTGTACGAGTAAACATTTAAATTTTTATAAAGTTGAACATGTAGACACACGTGTTCTACATGACAATTTGCATGAAATACACTTGAATGGATTTTATTATGTCATATAGAAAATACTTTATGCTACGTGAAGAACACATGTGTCTATTTGTCCAACTTCNTCACCCTTGAGGAGACCGAAAACATCCGTAAGGAGTTGGAGGGACGTCAGCGAGCCGAGTTTGAGATGAAGGAGGTTATCACTTCCTTGGAGTGTCGGCTCATGGAGGCGTTGAGCACGATTGAGACTATGAAGGCCGAGATGAAAACACTCAAGGAAGGTGGGGCAGCTGGAGGATCATCGTCGCTTGACCGAGATAGGGAGGCCAGGGTCGAGGCTCCCAAGCCACATATGTTCAAAGGCATCCGTGACACGCAAGAGGTAGAGAATTTCCTTTGGCATTTGGAGAATTACTTCAAGTGCAACGAGCTGAAGAGCAACGAGAGTAAGATCAACACCGCTGTGTTGTATCTTTCGGAGATGGCTATGCTATGGTGGAGGCGCAAGGAGGCCGAGATAGGGGAAGGGGACGTGCACCATCAAAACCTGGGAGCAATTCCGGGAGGAGTTCAAGAAAGCCTTCTTCCCTAACAACGTCATCTATGAGGCGAAGCGCAAATTTAGGGAGCTGAAGCAAACGGGTAGCATCCACGCATATTTGCGGGAGTTCACTACCCTCATTCTTCAAATTCCTAACCTCACGGATGATGATATGTTGTTCCACTTCATGGATGGGCTGCAAAATTGGGCCAGGACGGAGTTGGAACGTCGGCAAGTCAGGACCATAGATGAAGCCATCACGCAGGCCGAAGCTTTGACAGAGTTCAGGTAGGAGAAGCCCGACAGAGCCAGAGGAGAAGGGATGAGAGGTAGTCATGAGCATGGTGGGGGAGACCGTGGCAAAGGCGAGGAGCAGCGGCCACATCCCAAGAATCATGACACCTACAAGTCCGATGGCAAGAAGTCTGGACGTCATGGCAACACGGAGAGGAAGACAGAGGTTGCCAACAAAGGTGGTTGCTACATATGCGGCGGGCCGCATGGTTATACAAGGTGCCCTGAACTGAAGAGCCTTGGTGCCATCCTGCGAGAGCGGAAGGAGAAAGACGCCCAGGAGCAAGAACAAGGCGAAGGGACAACGCAGTTGGGCTTGATAGGACTATGTGGAGCCATCACAAAGCAGCTAGAGAAGCCAAGAGGATACGGCGCGCAGTATGTCGACCTTAAGATCAATGGAAAACCCGTTTGTGCTTTGGTCGACACGGGTGCAGAGGTCAATCTCATGACCAAAAAGGCAGCAACGAGGTTGGGGCTGAGTTACAGTTCAAGCAACGCCCAACTCAGGACGGTCAATGCACCCCCGACTCCTGTGAACGGAGTCGCGCATGGAGTGAGCATCACGCTAGGCAAGTGGCAAGGTAAGGCCAACTTCACTGTCGCTCCTTTAGATCTCTTTGACATAATTCTTGGGTAGGAGTTCTTCCAGCAGTGCCACGCGGTGATCGATCCCTACCTCCAACGACTTCTAGTCATGGAGCAAGGAAGATCATGTATGGTGCCCATGGTCAAGGTGCCGAAGACGGAAGGACAAGTCCGCCTAACGGCCATGCAGCTCGGGAAAAACCCTAATAAGAAGGAGTCGATGTCTAGAGCCACCATTGCAAGTTCGAAGAAGGACAATGGTGCAAGAAGGTCTTTGCCATCGTGCATGAAGAAGGTGCCGAAAGAGAACAATGTCGTGATGCTAAAGAAGCCGCCGAGGCGCTTGCCTCCTAGGAAGAAGGTAGACCAGAAGACCGACCTAGAAGCGATATGGAAGATGTTGAAGGCGTTGCGCAAGGGCCTTAATCGAGTCAATGGACTATTGGTCGCGCACGCACAAGGCTCGGATGACGATGTAGCAGCAATGCGATGCGGTCGTCGCATCAATAGGTGGGGGAGAGTGTTACATCCCGCCACATCACAGTTAAATTTGGCGTCCGAATAGGGGCGGAAGGGTCTAGAGTTGTGGAGAGGTTTCCGGAAGACTCTAGAGCCCTTTAGATTATTCAAGAAGGCTAGAGAATTCCTTAGAACTCTCTAGAATAATTTAGATAGTTTCCAAGAAAGCCTTGGAATTCTCTAGAGTGTGTAGAGAATTCTAGAGAGGGGCTTTTGAGTAAATAAGTTTAGGGACTTAGGAAGTAATTTAAAATTGTACTTTAGTCCCTAGGAGTTAGTATAAATAGGTGGTGCCATTCATTTGCAAGGCAACCAACCAAGAATCCAATCACTCAAGTGTAAAGCATTCTCCAAAGCAATACAAAAGCCTTCTTCCAAACACTCTCTCTTTGTTCTTTCTAAGTCTTTCCTTAAAGCATTCTCTTAGCGATCTAAGTCTTAAAGGCTTCCTTGAGTTTACAAGATCTTGAAAGAGTAGTGAGTAAATTGTCAAGGGCCGCACGGAACTTTAGCCAACACTCTAAGTCCGTGACAGTAGGTCTCAACCTGACTCAACTTTTGGTAGAATAGTCCTAAAAAAAATTCTTGATTACATATGAGCCTTTAATTATAATTGATGGGTATATATTTATGGCATATGCATAGAGACATTAACAACGTTAATTTTGTTGCTTGACACCTAGTCCTATGAAGAATTTTGTCTCTTTTTTTTTTGTGAGTTTTTTTAGTAGCTGGGAAATTAATATGTTAATCAAAGTATACAGGATATTTATAATTGGGTGAAAATCATCTTATATCCTCGAATTTTATTTTAAATCAAACTCCCCCTTAATTTTGAGAAATAATCATTCTCTTTTTTTTCTTCAAATTGGTTTTTTTAAATATCTAGGCCGTAGAAACAAGTAATAAAAAATAATGTGATAACCTTATAAACATATTTTGAAGCAAGTAATAAAAAATAATAAACAAAAATCAAGATATTTCAAAATAATTTCTTAAAAGATTATCTATTAATATTATAAATAATTATAAATTATAATTAAAGAAATATTTCATTACTGACAATAAAAAATAGTTTATCTATATAGGTAATAGAGAATAAGATATATACATAATTACATAGACGTGTCTTTTTAACTTGGCTTTAACTGTCATCTATACCCTTTAACTTTGAGTGTGTACGAGTAAACATTTAATTTTTTTATAAAGTTGAACATGTAGACACACGTGTTCTACATGACAATTTGCATGAAATACACTTGAATGGATTGTATTATGTCATATAGAAAATATTTTATGCTACGTGTAGAACACATGTGTCTATTTGTCCAACTTCATACAAGTTTAAATGTCTACTGATTCTTACTCATAAGTTAGAGGGCATAAACGTCAATTTATGCCAAATTAAAAGGTACATTAATATATTATGCCCGAGAAATTAATGAAACTTAAATATGCATGCACATAATACATTGATACTTACGTACTTAATTTATGCAATATTAAAATAACAATTATGAAAACTTACCAATTAAAATACTTGTAAGAATTATGAAAACTTACCCATTCAAGAAATTTTTTTTGATATTTGAGAGAGAGAGAGAGGCGGAAGCGATATAAGTAGAAATTTCAACATAAAAAATTAAAGTTCTGGTATAAGAATTATAAGATCTAAAATGCCATGAATACAATTTATTTTCTTTTGAATGGATTGTTTTTTTTTTCTCTTTTGGACGAATCATTTTTTTAATTTTCGTACATAGTTAATAACGAATAATCAAAATCGATAAATGTATATTATTTTTAATTAAATTTAATTTTAATAATTTAAAAATTGATCAAATTAATTAAGTCATGATTTTGACCAATATACCAATCCGTAAATATCCCTAATAATAATCGGAAAAAACACTTCAAATATGTATTGATCGTCTCACCCTCCATTTCCAATCCAAAACCATTGCAACTAATCTCTTATTTAAGGCTTCCCACCTTTACATCTTAACAAATACATACTCCTAATTTATATGACTTACTTTCATTTTAGTCAGTCCCAAAAAGAATGATATATTTCTATATTAAAAAACAATTTAACTTTTAAAAGTTCATTTTATCCTTAATGAAATGATTTATAGTCACACAAACTTCTATCATTCATTTTAGACCACAACTTTTAAAAGTCTTTATTTCTTTGTAAATTTTAAAGTCAAACTACCTCACATAAAATGGGACAGGGGAGAACATTAATTCAAATTCCAATAAGAATTAATCAATGATGACTACGATCAGTGGACTAAGGCCTCCTTTATTTCCATTAAGATTAAAACGTCTGAATAAGCATATGAATATTAAGATGTGCATGAAGATCTTGATGTGAATACACATTTGAATATAAAAATGTGGTCTCTAGATTTATATAATGAATGACTAAGATTGTGTTTTCAATATCTGATTGTGCATATGAAATTCAACACTATATAAATAAAATATTATAAAATTTTCATTTCAGAAAAATATACCTTTTAATAAGATACCTCAATTTTAACAACAAACCTCAAGTATATACATAACTAGTCTTTTTAATAACGACTAGTATTTTTTCACTGAGAAACCTTGATTCTTGATGAATATAAACACTCTAAAGAATATTATGACAACAAGAGTTCTTGACAAAAATCAATACACCCCTCCCCCCTCTAAATTTTTTTGTTGTTTTAAGAAAATACTTAACAAATTAAAATGGGAAAGGTATAAGTACTCCCTAGACTATGACTGAAATTCCAGAGACACACATTAACTAAACTAAGGTCTTATTACCCCCCTTGAACTCATTTTTTTTGTAATTTTGTGCATCTTTTTTACTTTCGTGGCATCCAAATATCTCTCACACGCCTCAATTGCATGTTGTCACGGAGTGTGTCACGTAAAACAACAGGTGTGCAAAATTACAAAAGAAATAAATTTAAGGGATAATAGGACCTTAGTTTAGTTAAGGTGTGTCTCTGAGATTTCGGTCATAGTCTAGGGGATACTTATGCCTTATCCCAATTAAAATACTTGTAAAGATAAGAAAACTTATCAATTCAGGAGAAAAAATGGTATTTAATTGAGAGAAAAAAAAGGAAGAAACATTTGTAGAGAGAGAAANTATGACTGAAATTCCAGAGACACACCTTAACTAAACTAAGGTCCTATTACCTCCCTTGAACTCAATTTTTTGTAATTTTGTGCACCTTTTTGAATTACGTGGCATCCAAATATCTCTCACGCGCCTCAATTGCGTGTTGTCACGGAGTGTGCCACTAAGACAACAGGTGTGCAAAATTACAAAAGAAATAAATTTAAGAGATAATAGGACCTAATTAGTTTAGTTAAGGTGTGTCTCTGAGATTTCGATCATAGTGTAGGAGGATGCTTATGCCTTATCCCAATTAAAATACTTGTAAAGATAAGAAAACTTATCAATTCAGGAGAAAAAATGGTATTTAATTGAGAGAAAAAAAAGGAAGAAACATTTGTAGAGAGAGAAAAGCGAAAGCGACATGAATATTTTTGTGAATATATCATATTAAATAAGTTTTGTTAAGACTTTTCTAAATCTGATTTGTTCAGATTCATTAAGAGTCTTCCTAAAAAAAAAACTAAATCTTAATAATGAAAAATTAGATTTTCATTAAAAGCAAACAAATAATGCCAGAGATAGATTGTCAACACGCGCTGGGCCCAGAAGATAGTGCCACGTAGATAAAAAAGGGGTAGAAAATTATTTATAAAATAAGTTCGAAAGGATAATAGGACCTTAGTATAGTATAAGTGTGTCTCTGAGATTTCGGGAATAGGTTGGGGGTACTTATGCATTTTCCCTTTAATTTAAGAGAAAATGGCCAAGTGACCTACAATCTATTACCGGATTTCCAACTATACATTTATACTTCGCGGGAGTTCTATTACCCCCTTGAACTACTTTAAAATGGAATGAATGACCCTTTAAGTTGCCTATTTTTTTAATTTTCATTTTTTTCTGATTTTCTTTTTTCTTTCTCTTTATTTCTTCTTATTTATCTATACAACTATACATTTTTCATCATTATCATTGTTGAAGCTTTTTCAATGATGTTTGGTATAAAAATTATCAACAACTAATGCATTTTATGAATAAATAATTTTTCAATAGACTTATTTAGAACATACCTAACAAATTAAATTTAATTTTTTTAAAAACATACCCATTAATTAATTTTTTTAAAAGTCATGGACTCAAAAGTTACAAAATCAAAGTGAAGTAATTGTATATTTTAAAAAATATTTTCAAACTTATTATAAGAAACTAAAACAAAACAATTTCTTCTACATTTTTTAAGAAGGATCCTACATGTTCTACTAAAATCCATGAAGAATCAAAATCAAAATCAAAAACTCAAATCATAAATTAATCATGAAAATTTTAGAGGGAGAAAGAATAAAGAATGGGGAAGAAAGAGAGGTTTCTCAAATTAGTGTCACAAATTAGTCTCAAATTGGTCTTCTCATCCGCGATGATTTTGAGTTGTCGACGGAATCTTCAAGGGCTAAATCTGATCTCGAATGTTCATGACCCATTTAATGTGTATCTGAAATTGTCTAAGGAAGAAAATCGAACGAAATGTAAAAAAATCTGGAAAAATAGTTGAATTGGTTGAATGAAAGATTTGATTAGGACCGCTATCTTCTAGGCTCTAGAGATTCAGAGTAGATGAAAAAGTGACTTGAATTTTCGTTTTTTATAAATTGTTAGAGATATAGAAATTTATTGAGGTACAAAAATAGTGTTTATTATAGCTAGAGTTGAAGAAATGATTGGGAAGAAAGGAAGAAGGGGGAGGAGAACTTTTTTTTAAAAAAAATATTAAATGGTGAAATACACGTGTCAAGTGTGTGTGTTTCATCACAAGACATATGCCTGATAATTACATTTCAGGGAGGAAATAATTCAACTTTAAAATAGTTCAGGTGGGTAATAGGACCCCCGTGAAGTATAAGTATGTAGTTGGAAATCCGGTAATAGGCTGGGAGTTCATTTGGTCATTTTCTCTTTAGTTTAATAAAGAAAAAAAGGTTTGATATACTCCTCAATTTTATGATTCAGATCTGATTACCCTTTTGTTACAGAAGTAGCTCACATATGATCTACTGTTACACAAATGACCTAGATATACCCTTTTAGTTTAATAGGAGTAAAAAAAATTTTTTACTCATTTTTTCCCGTAACGTTTATCATAGATGCCCCATTCTTTCACTCATTAAATTGTTTTCTTTATTTTTTTTTGTTCTTTCAGTCAGACTTTTTTCTTTTTCTTTTTTATATTTTTACACTAAAATGATATTAAATAAAAATAAAAATAAAGAACTCAAATAATAATAAATAAAATAGATTTATAAGAGAGGTATTAAAAACATAAATTAATTATTGAATCAAAGAAGTAAAAAAATAAAATCAAATTGTACGTTTGTCTTCTTGTTGTTATGGGTAGATGGACAATATTGTCAATTTTGTAAAGCCATAAGGCCACTTTACAGAACCCCTAAAGCATTATAAATAGGAATGGTGTCATCATACTTTAGTGTATAATTTTTCTAATATAAGTTGAAGAAAACTTTAATTTGCAACTTGACAATAGAGCCAACATCATTATAACTTATAAGGTATGCCCTATTTTTTATTTTTTATATTGAGATCATTTTACTCATTACTACATTATATAAGACTCTACGGCAAGCATCTCTTTGTCAATATTATTGCTTGCCGATCAAGGGACATTTTTGGTATTATCAGAATCTAGCGCTTTCACTATCTTGTACCAGCTGCTGTCATAATTATATTATTGCTCTATTGGGCAAAAAAGTCAAAATATTTTTGTGTATTTACTCATCTGTCCTTTGAGAAAAAGTATTGTACCACTGTTACTCTGATTAATGGATCCTACTTGATACTTTTTGCTACGCGCCCTATATTTTTTTTACTTCATAAAGTACTACTTTATGTTAAAATGTTTACTACACCCGTTCCTTATGCAATTCTTTTAAATTGATTCATCCAATAAAGTGGGGCATTAAAATTTTGTTTCAATAGCTTCAAGTGTTTTTGTACTTAATAAAATAAAAGAATTGAAAAGGAACAAAGAAAGTACAATATATTAAACAAGTGGAGTACTACTAATTTTTTCTTCTTACAAAGTTAGTAGTAGTAATTAGTATGGATAGTCGATATGTTTAAAATTACATATATAGAGAAAAATATACAGGGGATAGTAATCCTAATTAATTAGTAGTAGTAGAGATAATCCTAAACTACTCACAGTAAATAGTAAGTTAATGAAACCTTTGCCTCCATGGTTTTTGTGTTACACGGATTCAAATTATGTCAATACGTAGTTTTTTTTAATCTATATATGTAGTATAATTTTCTCTAATACAAAGTTTTTGACCTAACTCATGTTTGTTCAAAATTTGGTTGATATATTTCCTTTACCAAACAGTTTTTGTAACTCCCTCTAAAAAATGGAGTTGTGCACACAAACCATTCCAACGGATCATGAGGTTAAAATTACACGTCGCGTTGGTAGTCATCATCCTACTGTCTGGGGAGACCATTTTTTTGCCTATGCTAATCTCCCGGTAAATAAAAAAATATTTTTTATATCGTCAATATACGGAACAAATTCATATGATCATGAGTAACATACTAATTCTCAAATAGGGAGCCAATGAGGGGGAAGAGAAGCAACATGAAGACCTAAAAGAAGAAGTGAGAAAGATGCTAGTGATGGCTCCTTCAAATTCTTTGGAAAAACTTGAACTCGTCAACACAATCCAATGTCTTGGTGTAGCTTATCATTTTGAACGTGAGATTGAGGAAGCATTGAGTTACATGTGCACTCATTATGAAGAATATTTGATTGGTGACCTTCATGCTATTGCTCTATGCTTCCGATTACTTAGGCAACAAGGTTATTATGTCTCATGTGGTAAGTATCATTCAATATATAAACGGATGAAAAAAATTAATTCATGAAAATATGATCTATCTAATCTGTCAAAAGTATTTATGGAAAAGGGCCTAAAATATCTTTGAACTATTGGAAATGTACAAAACTATCATAAATCCACCTATTGGCTCCCAAATACCCCTGACATCCACCTATTAGCTTCCAAATACTTTGTCATCCACCTTTGAGTCCAATATTGACCACTTTTATAGCAGATTATTTAAATAATTTTTTTTAAATACGAAGTGACCATCTATTGGTAACAATTTAATTACTAAAATTAATTTGAGAATGTTGGAAGAGGAAGTGAAATGTTGAGAATGAAGGGTGTATTTGTTTTAGTCGGTGGGGTGTAATTTGGGGCAGGTATAGTTAATTTGGGTCGGGTGTAGTTAATTTGGGCCGAATATAATTAGTAATGGGTGAATTTATAAATTAATTTAAGTAATTAAATTGTATCCAATAGATGATCGTCACATATTTTTAAAAAACTTATTTAAATTCTTTAAATGATAATCCGTTATAAAATAGGTTAATAGATATATGACAAAGGTGGGGTGGGGTATTTGGGAGTCAATAGGTGGATGGAAGGTAGTTTTGTACAATTTCCAATAGTTCAAGGGTATTTTAGACTCTTTTCCGAAGTATTTATTCTTTACTCTTTAAGAAATCCTATAATCCAAAAATAATGTATGTAATAAAGATAATATGTATGTATATCTACTATTCTCATGAGACATGCAACCATTGAAAATAATAAGAAGTAAGGGAGTGATTGGTAGGAAGGAATTACAATTGTTCTCATGTTTGGTTGGTTTAAATATTTTGGAAAATGTTTTTCAAATGGACTTATTTCCCTCGTATTAAAGGAAAATGACTACCCTACATAAAATATGTAAAACATTTTTCAAAACTCTCTTTCAACCTCACCACTTGATCTGATCCAACCCGAGACCTAGGATCAAACCTCAACCTCGAGCACGCCTTTTGAATTTTGATCCCTACTTGATAATGTACCTTGACTTGAGACACAACTCTCAGGTCACAGTCGAAAATAATTTAGGGTCAAGGTTGAATCCTAGGTTGGACTTGGGAGTTAGGCCCCGAGTCAGAATCAAGAGTTGAGTTTCGAATTGAGGTTAGGATCGAGAGTCGGGTTCCATATCGAGCTCAAATCTAGGATATCAAGTCAGAATTAGGTCATGAGTCACATCTTAGGTTAGAGTCGGGCTCTAAAGTCAGGTTTTGGCTTGGGAGTTAGGTCTCAAGTCGAGGTCAAAAGTAAGCTACCAAGTTAGGATTCGGGTCTCAAGTCATGAGTTTGGTTTGGGGATAGAGTCTATAGTTGGGTTATAGGTCTCATCCGAGATCCAGGTCATGAATCAAAGTCATGAGTCCCGAGTCTAGGGTCAAGGTTAAAAGTTGGGTCCAAAGTCAAGGTTGGGAGTGGGGTCCTAGGTCAAGGTCTGGACCTAGATTAAAGGTTGGGAGTTAGGTCAGAGTCGTATTCCGAGTTGAGTCCCATGTTAGGTTGGGATTCGAATTTCGAGGTCGGGAGTTGGATGCTTGGTTAGGGTTCAAAATCGAGTCTCGGGACCCAACTCCCAATTTCCACCACAAATTTAATTCTTGACCTTGACCTTGAGTTGAGACCCAACTACTGATCATGACCCCAACCTAGGACCCGACCCTGACTATCCACTCTTGACCCCTGACCTCGACCCAAGATCCAACTACCTACCCCTACTCGACCAAAGATCCAACCTCGACTCAAAGCTTAACCTGATCCTGACCCACACTCGAGGTCTGTGTCCGTGTTAAAGGGTGAGGATCATGATACCAAACTCACCCTAAATGTCATATTTAAATAAGATGTAAAGCTTTAAAACCATCAAAAGTTCCAAATGAAATTGTGAAAGTAGTCAAACATGTATCATTTACGTAGAATATTGCATACATTGATCACCGAAACTTGTATGCTTATTGATCGATCCAGAATGTTTTCTTTCACTTGTTCATAATATATATTTTTTGAAGCAGATGCTTATAAGAAGTTCATTGACGATCAAGGAAATTTCAAGAAAGAATTGGTTAACGACGTGCATGGAATGTTGAGCTTGTATGAGGCAGCACAATTCAGAGTACACGGCGAAGAAATTCTAGATGAAGCACTAAATTTCACCAACACTCAATTAAAACTAATTTTGCCTAAATTGAGTAATTTCCCACTTGCACAACAAGTCGCTAACGCACTCAAGTTTCCAATTAGAGATGGTGTTGTGAGGGTAGAAGCAAGGAAATACATATCATTTTACCAACAAAATCAAAATCACAATCAAGTCTTACTAAACTTTGCCAAATTAGACTTCAATATCTTGCAAAGATTGCATAAAAAAGAGCTATCTGATATCTCAAGGTAACTAGTCATTCACCTTAATCTTTGGTCAATGTTAAAAAACTTACTTAATGAGTCTTTATATTATGTTCCAACTTCAAATTTGAGTATATATATATATATATATATATATATATATGACGTGCCTACTAAAGAAACGCGGAATTTTCATAGGTGGTGGAAAGAATTGAAAATAGTGAAGACATTTCCTTATGTAAGAGACAGATTGACAGAGGCTTACTTCTGGAGTTTAGGCATCAACTTTGAACCTCAGTATAGCATTGTGAGGAAAATATTAACAAAAAACATATACATGCTTACTCTTATTGATGACACATACGATATTTATGGGACACTAGATGAACTTATTCTATTCACAGAGGCAATTGAAAGGTAATAATTCTTTTTGTTATGTTGTAAATATATATTGATAGTTTACAACTTTTTTTTTTTATAATTGCTCTTTTATATATATGTAGGTGGAATATTGATGCTTCCGAACATTTACCATCATATATGAAGATTATTTACTGTGGTCTTCTAGATGTTTACGATGAAATTGAGAAAGAGTTGGCAGATGAAAACAAGTCATTTCTAGTCAACTATTCCATAATAGAGGTAGGTACTTATAATAAATTAGCAAATAACATATACTTAAATTGATTAACAACTATTATTTTATTTTATTTTTCTAGATGAAAAAGGTGGTGAGGGCTTACTTTCAAGAGGCAAAATGGTATTATGGTAAGACAGTACCNTATATGTAGGTGGAATATTGATGCTTCCGAACAATTACCATCAAATATGAAGATTATTTACTGTGGTCTTCTAGATGTTTACGATGAAATTGAGAAAGACTTGGCAGATGAAAACAAGTCATTTCTAGTCAACTATTCCATAATAGAGGTAGGTACTTATAAATAAATTAGCAAATAATTAACATATACTTAAATTGATTAACAACTATTATTTTATTTTATTTTTCTAGATGAAAAAGGTGGTGAGGGCTTACTTTCAAGAGGCAAAATGGTATTATGGTAAGACAGTACCAAAAATGGAACAATACATGAAGAATGGAATTTCAACAAGTGCTTACGCACAATTAGTAGCTACTTCATGGTTAAGCATGAGAAATGTAGCAACTAAAGATGCATTTGATTGGATAGCAAATGAACCTCCAATACTTGTTGCTTCTTCTCTCATTGGAAGATTAATCAATGATCTTGCATCACATGAGGTATACATATATAATTTTTTAAATTTATTTACACTAATAATTATTTTATATTATCAGTATATGTTAACTTGTTACATTATATCGAATATCACACATATTTCACTAATAGACCCTTTATCTTACTAGACACTATAATTTTAATCGATGCCTACTTAGTAAACACCATATGCATACAGAATCAATTGTATAAATTTCCTTTTTAAATTATTTTTCAATTTTTTTCTTTTCAACAAAGAAAATATCCATATCTTCTTTTTTCAGAATACCCTCACTTGCTAGTTGCTATCATTTTCTAATTTTGTATCCCTATCTTTGTATCTAATTTGTTTTTTATTCATATTAGGAAGAACAAAAACGAGGAGATGCACCTTCTAGTGTTGAATGCTATATGAATGAATATGGTGTTACAAAGGAGGAAGCACACATAAAAATAAGAGATATAATAGAAAATTGTTGGAAGGATTTAAATGAAGAACACTTCAAAGTGAATGGGGCTATTATACCAAGGGTTTTGCTCATGTGTATAACTAATATGAGGAGAGCAGTTGACTTCTTATATAAAGATGAAGATGCTTATACTTTTTCCAAAAATAACTTGAAAGATGTCATTTATAGGATACTTATTGATCCTATTATATAGACTGATGATACTTTCTCGAATAATTATGTATTAATTAAGTAATGTTTGGGGTTTGAACCATTTCTTTGGAAATTAAGAAGTTACTTTTTGTATCCTTATCTTCTACTCTGGCCGAATTATACAAATTGATACATCTTGTAGAAATGGAATGTCAAATTTTAGTTTTTTTAAAAAAAAAGTTTGAATAATAGAATTTGATTGTTGAATTTAATAACTTGATATTAATTCTTAACATTCAGAGGCCAAAGATGTTAAGAAAACAAAACATTCCTACTGATAAGACTTGTACTCCCAACAAACAGCTGCCTCCAAAAACTCAAATCTAAAATGAAAGAATAAAAGATGTCTTACTTCTGTTAGTCGCGATTGACATTTTTTTCCAGCTTATGATTTTTACTTTTTTTTTTTTACTTATTTCAATTTAGTGCTTCTTATCTTCTACCTAGACTTAGTCAATTTTAGTTGCTTAAATTTCTGAAGTTAGTGATCCTTTAATGGTTGTTAGTGACACATGCTTTTATTCAATTTGTCATCCACTTTGTAAGTGGCTACTAGATAGGAAATGGCTAGCTAGGTTTTTTCCTTGTATAAATTTACTATTTCTGCAAATTAATGAATAGCTGGAATTTCATAAGTTTACTCTATTTTTTTATTGGCTAAATGGTCTGATGGACCCTTATATATGCATGAGTTGTATTGTAGACGCTTCTACTTAATCATTTGTCAATTGATCTCTTAAATTCAATACAACTCAGAATTATAATCCCTTTTTGACAGTTGATCAAGCTTATGTGGTTACTTAATTATTGAATTGGAACAAATGTGTGATTTCACGCATAGAAAGCGCGTAAACATAGAATTTTTAGACTAAAATTAATTAAAAGAAAAATAAAAATAAATAAAAAGACAAGAAAAAATTAAATAATTTTCTCAATTTTTTCTTCTTTTCCCCAGCCCTCCCCATTTCTATTTTCCTTTTGACCTTCACCCTCCCCGTTCTTCCCCAGTTAATCCTCCATTTCTCTCCCTTTCTCCCCTTTCCCACTCCTCCCCGATTTCTTTTTCTCTTTCTCTTTTTCCTCCGAATTATAAATGGAATGGTCAAGATATGAGAATGATAATGAGGAATGAAAAAAATCATAAAATACACAAATTAATATGGTAGTTTTAAATCTACACTTACTTGTAGATATATAATCAAAGTGCTAAATAATTTTTATTTGTCTTTCTTTTTATTTTTATGGGGTAAGGTGACCAAGACCCAGTAGCTTTGGCTACTGAAGAGTAATTATTGAATGTCTTTGTGAAATTAGATAAAGTGTTGTATAAATTTGTGTATAAATATTAGGGCATATTGAAGTATTTTAATGATGCTTGTTGGCATCAATGGAGAAAAGAGATTTATAATGGTTGGACAAGGAACAAAGATGGAAGAATGGAGTGAAAAAGAAAAAAAAATTAAAATAATTAATAATAAGTGATGTGTCTGTCATACACAATCTGATGTGGATGATGATGTGTTACTTTTATTGAGCGCTTGAAGTTCACCCAAAGCTAAAGGTGTTAAAATGATAAGTTTCGTTGAGTTTAAGAGTTTAGTAGACAAATGATTAAGTAGAAAGGTTCAGAATACAAACTTATACAAGTATAAGAATCCACCAGAATCTTTTCCCTTTTTTATTCTTCAATTCAGTTTTTAGAGTGTTTCTGTTTTAACAACTTAGAGTTCAATTTCATATACAGTTACAAAATTTGTCCACTAATATATAATTTAGAGTTCAATTACTAAACAAGAAATCTTTCTTTTCTTTCTAGCCGAGGGTATATAAAAAACGACCTCTCTACCCCACAAAGGTAGGGGAGGCATGCCTATATTGTACCCTCCCCAGACCCCACTTGTGGGATTTCAAATAGTTCAAATATATAAAAATATGAGCGCGTGCACACAACCACATAACATAGATTTAATCAAATAGAAAACTCCTCAAGAAGAGAAATAGTGTGCAAAAACAAGATTCACAAATATAATAATGTTCAATAGCTTAGTGATCTGAATGTAGCCTGGAGTCTACCATAACATTTTTACCGAAAATATGTCAGATAGAAATGTCTGTCTTTTGTAGGTACACAATCAATCGACTCGTGAACTAGGAAAAGTGCAGACGTTTCACTTCCTCCTCAAGTCTTTGCAACAATCTAAATCCAAGGTCTGATCTTGCTTTTGCAACAATTTCAAATATTTGAACCACTGGGGAAAATATTTGATAAGTCAAAATCAAAAAAATAAAATAATGGATAAACTTGACCAAGAAATACATGCCTAAGTATTATTATAAAAGAAAAGTAACATACAACCATTCAAAAGAAGTAGATTTAAAATTTAACGAAAGAAAGGTACTTCATTAGTAAATGTTGATTGGTATAAGAGAGATGTAACCATGTGAGATCGAAAGTAGCAAACAAAATATGCAATAATATTATTCTCTTACAGTAAGTCGACTGTAAACATAAATGTTATTTTTGTTTAGCTACCGGGCCAATAGTGGATAATTCTTCAATTACGAGAGTCCAGATTCGAGGCAGACAACTCCCCAGTTCACTGCCCTACAAAAGGTAAATCTAACTCCGTTCTATTTATGACTCGAGATCATGCTTTAGATTTCTTAAGTATTGCAAAATATTTCTGATGTTTGTTAGTTTATTTGTACAGTAAATCTTAAGTAGCATGCTATATATAAAACAAATATGTTGGACTATTCTGTTTGTTTGTTTTATCTTTGTTGGTACCTTTCTTCAAAAGATCTTTAGATTATGTGTTTGTGGAATTTTTGACCAAAGTAAGCCATTATTTAAATCAATTCACCAATTTAGTATATTTTTTTGAAATTCTACAAAAGTAGTATAAACGTATTTGGCAGTAACGTTTTAGGTATTATTTTATTAAAAAATATTAATGGCAAAAAAACAAATTTCTGACAGACTAATCAAGCATAAAATGTTACTGTCAAATATGCTTTATTAATTCGTTACTCACAGAAACATTTTAAGGCTAAAACATTATCAACAACAACGACTCTTTAGAATCCAATTGTGCCCACCTTATAATGCTAAAACGTTACCGATCGATTGTATTGACAATTTTTACTCCATTGATTACTGCATGCCACCATACACCTTATTGTTAAATTATCACTTGTAGTATTTACCAAGTACTTATTCCTCTTTCCAAGACTTCCTTTTCTTATTAGATTTTTAATTTTTTTATCTAGTCAAAATTAAGGATTAACATGACCAAGTTCTATATTTTCCATCATCAGCCTTAGCTTGCCTTTGAAAACCTGTAGGTCTAAATGACTTCAAGTAAGTATTTGCTCATATAGGGTGTGTTTGGTACGAAGGAAAACATTTTTCGGAAAATGTTTTTCAATTTTCTCATGTTTGGTTGGGTTAAATGTTTTGGAAAATGTTTTCCAAATCAACTCATTTTCCTCAAATTTAACGAAAATGACTTCCCTTCAAAACTTAAGGAAAACATTTTCCATAACTCTCTTCCAACTTCCAATTAAAAAAAAAATTGTTGAAAAAATCAATTTATTTTGTCCCTACCCTCAATCAGCCCCCCAACCAACACCCACCCCCCC
>NC_064290.1:54966283-54987978 GCF_019186545.1 Solanum stenotomum
ACACCCCCTACCACCCCCAAAAAAATTTAAGTTTGTTTTTAAAAAATATTTTCAATTTCAAAAATTATTTTCTACCCTAGTAAAAATAAAAGATATTCCTCAAAAAAAAAAATCATTCATAAATCAAACACTAAAAATCTTTTTCGGAAAATATTTTCTACTCACCAACCAAACATGAAAAAATAAGTCAAAAATCAACTTGTTTTCCAGGAAAACATTTTCTAAGAAAACATTTTCCATGGAAAACATTTTCCTTCGTACCAAACACACCCATAGTCTTTTCGCCTTTTTTATCACGTGCTATTTTTTTCCGTTTCTTTCTGCAATTTACAGGTAAAAATAGTAAGTTATTCCTATGTTATTATTCAGCTCTTTTTTTTGCTACAAATTACTCTATCCGTAAAGTAAGTTGGCTTTTGAGACTTAAACTATTCTTGTGTTATTGAAGAGTCGTTACTGTCAGTAACGTTTGTTCCTTAAAATGTGTTTTTGAGTAATGAATTAATAAAACGTATTTGACAGCAACGTTTTTGTTTATTTATTCCGTCAAATATTTGTCTTTTTGCCATAGATTTTTTTGAATAAAATAATACCTAAAACGTTACTGTCAAATACGTTTATTCTAGTTTTGTAAAATTTCAAAAAACATACTATATTGATGAATTGATTTGAATAATGACTTACTTTGATCAAAAGTTTTGTGTGTTCTCTCATAGAAATATGTAGTAGAAACCATGCTATCTAGCTATTTTATACATTTGCATAATAATAAAAGATGTAAACAGAGATGAGAAAGCTTTTTTTTTTAAGTGGTTAGGCATATAAGCTCTTCTTCTATTCACTCTGTTTAGTATAGCATATTCCAACTAATACTTGTTTAAATCTGACTTCAAGAATGTTACTTCATATGTTTAGGAAATCATGTTTGGAAATTTTTTGTTTTATTTGGATTTATTGAATATCTTATAGTTGTTTGTCATTTTAAAAAATTGTTTATGAAAAGGAAAACAAATTATTTATGGTTTGTTATGTTTTTTTTTTTTTGTTTTTTTAAATTAGTTTATGATCTTATGTCTATTTAAACACATTATGTTGTGGACAATTCTGTGTTAGGGGGATGTGCTTCATTTTTAATTGTTAGTAGCAAATATGGCGTGCTCCTAGAACTATGTCTATCTAACTTATTTATATTCATATCCTTGGAAATTAAGTCACTCTTTCTAATATTTTATATTCTTTTCTTTGTTTGGCATGAACACCATAGCCGAAGAGTTTCACTTTGGGACTCAACGTCTTTGCTTACGGAGTTTGCATATCATTTACTGACCTATATGTTCGGAATCCATGTGTCATCCACGATCTTACTGTGTCTAAGAAGAACATAGTTACTCCTTCATGAGGGCCGTCAATGGCTTCTCTTGTTTATGCTCCTATTCTTGCTTTCACATATTTTCTCTTATGATTAACTTTATATCTATATTTTTGTGCAATTGCTTGTTAATACATGTGTTATTTATTCATAGCCATGCTTCATTTATTGGTTTGCTTTGTCTAATACTCCCTCCGTCTCTATTTAATTGTCCATTTTAGAAATGACACACAGATTAAGGCAACAATGATTATCATAGTGAAGTTACAATTTTACCTTTATAGTACAATTTACAATTCTAAAATAAATTCACTCAAAGATAACTAATCAATATTGGAAGTTCATAAGTTTATTTACTTTATTTATGACAACTTTATTTAAATTAGGGTATAATAGGAAAAAAATTGTTGTCCTTTCTTGATTTGTCAAAATGGACAACTAAATAGGGATAACTAAAAGAGGAAATATGGACAACTAAATAGGGACGGAGGGAGTAATAGACAACTTAGTTGGGATATTTTTTAGATATAAAGGGAGGATTTGAATAAGAAATTTTATAAGCTTTCTGTAAGTTTTCTCCACAACTTTGAAGTTCAGTCAGTTTGGCTTTAAAAAAAAGGGTTTATTCTTGCAAAACAACTCCTTTTCTTAAAACAAGAATCACGTTAGCTTTCAAAACCTCACTTCAAATTTATTTTCACAAGTTAGATTTCATGTGAAACAATTTTCCAAAATTGATTATTGTTTACTTAGCATTTCAACATTTTTTTTACTCTTTCACACTTAACCTATTTAATTAACTAAGTTCGGCCGGTTAACCATTTTTAATGGATTTTAAAGGATGCCTAACCCTTTCCCTTTAGATTAGTTGAATTTTACCTAGAATCTCATGTTTAGTAGACCTTAAAATGAAATTTAACTTTAGACAATAACTTTAATCAATTTAGGTGCCCTAATTCATCGTAATAATTAGGTGGCGACTTCTTGACTTAATTAATTAATTTAGGAATCACCAAAATATTGTACACTATTTTGACCCGGTTAAAATTGGGCATAACACTTCATTTTTTTAACGCCTATTTTCGCATTTACAAGCCCTTCTTTAAGAATCACTCAAATTTCTCGATTTTTCGTGAGTATAATGCCCAGGAATCTGGTGCCCGGAGCACCCAAATTTTTTTTGCTCAATAAACTTCGTTAGGACCTCCATAATGAGTTGGGGAACCTTCCTATATACTCACACCACTTTTTAACGTCCATTTTCGCATTTACAAGCCCTTTTTTAAGAATCGATCAAATACTCCGATTTTCCATGTGTTTTAGTGTCACAACCCAGGCCCCCCCCTAGATGTAACATGCAATACAAGACTCCGAGAGGCCTCATATAAGCCACTTGCTTTCATAGTCAAGATAATATAAATCGATAAGATTTAAAACATTTGAATCATAACCAAAGTTTTATAAATTGAAGCGGAAGTCTAATACACTTGTCTCAAAAACCATCTAATACAATAGAATCACGGGACACAACCCATACAACATTGTTCAAAATTCAAATGAAAAGAACATTAGGAAAGTAGTGGCCAAATCCTCGGATGAATGAGGATTCACCAATCTTCAACTCTGCCTCTACTATGGATCCTTGCCACGAGGGATGAGAGTCGGGAGCGCCGGACCTTACATTTGGATAAGAAATGTAGGCAAGAGTATGCGTTAGTACAAAAATGTCCTAAATATGATAACTTGCATAAACATAACATAAGAGTTAGACAACATAAGTCATAAAGCATAACCAATGCACATAATAGATCATTTAACATATAAGGAGTACTTCTTGAAGTAACCTCAATTCATACTTCTTAAAGTAACCTCAATTCATACTTAGTCAAGAAATGGGTAATCCGCCACTAGTCTTACTCATCATGGAAGGCAAGCTTAACCAACAATCCAAGCTCATCACCTATCATAACATATCCTAGCTTATCTTTTAAAGACATGGGGAATCATCTCATGCCTTACTATAAAGGAACATGGGTAATCGCCTCTTGTCCTTCTTACTTTGGATCATGGGTAGTCGCCTCTTGTCCTTTTTACTATAAGATCATGGGTAATCGCCTCTTGTCCAACATACTTTAGGATTATGAGTAGTCGCCTCTTGTCCTTTCATCGTGTGACATGGGTACTCGCCTCTTTTCTTTTACTTAGGATCATGGGTATTTGCCTCTAGTCTGACTCTAAAGAATATGGGTAATCACCTCATATTCTTCTCATTAGAGGTCATGTGTAAACAGCTCTAGCCTCATCTCATTATTCATAGTTCCTAAGCTTATATTTATTTTAGGTGAGAAATCATTTCAACTTAGAATCATTCAATGTGAGAAAGCCTTTCACATTCATATATAATAAAATCATATGGGAATATCCCTTCCACAACAATCACATCAATAGTCAACAATTGATAACATATGCTTCACTGTCAAAACAATTCATATCATATTCATCACATGTGCTTCAATCTCAAAGCAATACATATCACATCTTATTTATCTTATAAGAATGTACATAAATCCATAAATTCTCCTTTCATAGAGTAAAACCCATTTACATCAATTTCATCTTAGAAACATGGGTTAAGCACGGGTACATGGGAATTCATCATAAAAAAACGTAATCCTCTCAATTCATGCATAATAAATCATAATTCAATCAATTGAATCAACATTCATAAAGACCGACAACTTAGAAAAAAAACTAACTCAAATTGGGAAATTTCTATTTCAATTAGGAGAACTTAGGGGCTTCATGGATACCTTGCTATCAAAGCCCATACCTTGAGCCCTAGCTTCAACCCTTCTTCTTCTTCTTCTTCTTCTTCAAGTTTCTAGAGAGAGAAATATTTTGGAAAGGAAGAACCCTATTTCTTTTTCGTGAATTGAAGAGAATGAGTTGAATTTGGGGTTAAAATCACTTATATATGGAGGTCTTAGGCATAGGCAAAATGACATAGTATTAGGCGAGACTAATTAGGAAAAGACCCAACTTCTCCTAAAAATTAACTAACAGCCATGACATACGACCCTGACTGACAGACTAGAAACCTAACATACATGCAACTTCATCTAAATGCACACAACCAATGAGGAACTTCGACTCCAAGCTTAGAACATATTCAACGCATCATAAGGAAGATACGAACTAGACCTAACAACCCAATATGCATGCACTTATAAGATTACATATATCCGATGAGGAAATACCATCTCCAAGGCAAAAGCATGTTCAATCATAACATCATGAAGTTTATATGACTCATACTCAAATACACATAAACATGTATAAATCAATCAATTGACTCATTTTCTCAAAACTTAAACTTTTCATGAATCATGCATAGTAAGGAAATCATGGAAATATTTAGGACACATGACACCAAACAAAGAGTAAACCATGAGGAACGCATTACCTTAAGCTAGAGTAAGGGTAGAAAGAAAGAGATAAGGATATCGGGACATCATATCTGCCTCGGCCTCCCAAGTAGCACCCTCAACTAACTGATTTCTCCACAACACTTTCACGGAAGTAACTTCTTAACTTGCCGGTCTAGAATCTAAATTGGGACTTCGTCATAAGAAAGATTCTCATCAACTCCCAAACCTTCTGGGGGAACTATGGATGTCATATCTCCAACATACTTTTTCAACAAGGAGACATGGAAAACATGATGCACCAATGCCAACTCATTAGGCAATGCAAGCTCATAAGCAACTTTACCAACACGTCTCCAAATCTGCTATGGACCTACATAACAAGGACGAAACTTCCCTTTCTTCCTGAATCTCATCACACCCTTCATGGGTGAGATTTTCAAGTAGACCCAATCGTTAATATCAAACTCTAGGTCTCTTCTTCTAACATCGGCATAAGACTTTTGTCGACTTTGGGTTGTTCTCAACCTTTTTCTAATAAGTCAGACTTTCTCCATAGTCTCATGAACTAACTCGGGTCCTATCAATGCAAATTTACCCACCTCAAAACAGCCTATAGGATATCTATACCTCCTACCATAAAGAGCCTCAAATGGAGCCAACCACACTTTGTTTCTTCATCTTTCACGATACCAAATTACCTCATACTAAAACACAATATCCGGATGTCGAACATTTACCAGAGGGTAATCATGCCTAATCAGCATCTATATATCCAGTGATATGCTCATGACCTTGATCCTCAAAGAGTAGTCCTTTACCTGGAGTTGACATTATATATCACACAATACGAACAACTGTTTCCCAATGACTATCACAAGAGGAAGTCATAAACTGACTTACAACACTCACATGAAAAGAGATGTCAGGTCTAGTCACTGTGAGATAATTCAACTTTCCAATGAGCCATCTATACCTTTCAGGATTACTAAGTGGCTCTCCTTGTCCGAGAAGGAGTTTAACATTCTGATCCTTAAGAGTGTCATTAGTTCTACATCCCATCATTCATCTATCCTCAAGAATGTCTAAGGTATACTTGCATTGAGAAATCACAATACATGATCTAGACTGAGCATTGAGCAATCTCAATACATAGAAAATGCTGCAATTTGCTAAGGTCTTTAGTCTGGAAGTGCTTAAAGAGATGTTGCTTCAAATTGGTGATATCATCTTGATCATTACCAATGATAATAATATCAACAACGCAAATAACCAAATAGATACACTGATTTGGTGCAGAATACCAATAAAACACTGAGTGATCAGCTTCACTATGAGTTATGCCAAACTGTAGAATTACTATGTTGAACTTCCCAAACCAAGCTCAAGGAGACTGTTTCAGACCATAGAGTGACCTACGCAATTGACATACAAGGCTACTAGACTCCCTCTAAGCAAAAAAACCAGGTGGATATAGACTTTTTCCTCAAGATCACCATACAGAAAAAAATTCTTAATGTCTAACTAATGAAGAGGGCAACGACGAACGACAGTCATAGATAGCAAAATATGGATTGATGTTATTTTAGTCACACGAGATAAAATGTCACTATAATCTAGCCCAAATATCTGAGTAAACCCTTTGGCAACAAGGCGAGCCTTAAGTTGATCAACCTGACCATCTGGACCAATTTTGACTACATAAACCCAACGACAGCCAATAGTAGTTTTACCTGCAGAAAGGGAGACAAGATCCCAAGTACCACTCTTATGCAAAGCAGACATCTTATCAAACATAGTCTACCTCCATCTAGAATGAGAAAGTGATTCACCAATAGTCTTAGGAATGGAAATAGAGGACAAAGACGATACAAATGCATAATGGGGTGATGATAGACGATGATAACGCAAGAAGGTATAATGTGTGTTAGTATTTTGAGTGGATCTTATATCCTTTTGAAGTGCAAGGGATTAGCTAGGAGGAGGCAAGTCTGCAGTAGGAGCAGGGTCTGATGCATGTCATGAATAATCTTGGACTAAGGCTGGATGCAGACGTCGATGATAAGTTAGGAGCGGTGGCACTATAATTGGATGTAGAAGTAACCGCAGATTCTTCAAAAGTTGGTACATGTAAAACATGAGGTATGAGTATGACCATAGACACATCAGGATGATCAGAAGATGTATAGTAAGGTTGAAACTCAAAGAATGTAACATCAGTAGACATAAAGTATAGATGAAGATCATGTGAATAACAAAGATACCCTTTTTGAACTCAAGAGTACTAAGAAAGACATATTTTAGGGCACGAGGCTAATTTATCTCCCCTGGGCTAAGTTATGAACAAATCATGTGCTCCCAAAGACACGAGAGGGATAAAATAGAGATGTGACAGAGGAAACAGTATAAAATGTGGAACCTGATTTTGAATAGAAGATGAGGACATTTCATTATTAAATAATAAGACGTAAGAATTACATCTCCTCAAAAACACAGCGGAACATGTGATTCAAGGAGAAGGGTACGAGAAGTCTCAATAAGATGCCTATTTTTCCTTTCTGCTACACCATTCTGTTGAGGGGTGTATGGATAAGTAGTATGGTGAATAATGACTTGGTGAGTCATGAACTTCTGAAATTGGGAGGATAAGTATTCGAAGGCATTATCATTACAAAAAATACGAATAGAAACACCAAACTGATTTTGTATTTCAGCAAAGAAACTTTTGAATATAGGAAATAACTCAGAACGATCTTTCATTAAGAAAATCCAAGTACATATTGAATAATCATCAATGACACTAAAAAAATAACGAAATCCTAAGGTAGAACTGACTCTACTAGGACCCCAAATATCATAATGAACTAATGAAAAAATGGACTCTGAACGACCCTCAATACTACGTGAAAATGTATCATGAGTGTGTTTCCCAAGTTAACACGCCTCACAATCTAATATGGATAAACTAGACAAGCTAGGAACCATTTTTTGAAGTTTGGATAAACTCGGATGTCCCAAACGTTTGTTAATTAGATCTTGGGAATCTATAACGGAGCATGCTATTAAGGAGTTTGAAGAGGTAAGATAGTAAAGACCTTGTGATTCATGTCCTGTTCTAATCATCTATCTGATATTGTGGTCCTGCATGAGAAAAAAATCATCAAAAAATATTATGTTACAATGTAGGGCATTCGTCGAATGACTAACATATGCTAGATTAAGAGGAGAACCAGGGATATAAAGAATATAGTCTAGGGTGACAGAAGATAGGGGTTTGGCTTTTCCAACCCCTTTTGGTTTTGTTTTGATCCCATTGGCTAAAGTAATAACAGAAAGAGATTGTGAATAAATAATATCAGACAAAAGTGATTTATTACCAGTGATATGATCAGAAGCCCCTGAGTCCATGACCCTTTCTTAAAGTTATACTCCCTCCGTCCCATTTTATGTGACAACATTTGACCGGACACAAAGTTTAAGAAATAAATGAAGACTTTGAAATGTTTACCAAATTGCCCCTTCAAAAAATAATCATATTAAAAAGTAAACTCATTTTTCTCTCTCCTCATAAATGTATTGGAGTACTATCTTTAAGATTAAGTGGGACCAACAAGAGTAAAATATGAATTGTACCTTTAAATACGTACCATATAAGGAAATATGACATTCTTTTTGGAACTGACCAAAAAGGAAATGATGCCACATAAAATGGGACGGAGGGAGTAAGAAAATAGCAAAGCATGAGAGGAAAGAGGCAACTGGAGACTTCTCCCTTTCCTGAAGAGTTTTAGTGAGTATTTATAGACAAGAAATTGTAAGATAACAACTTGTTTGAGCGGGAATTTTGGATTTGAATTTTAAATCATGGTCAAATAGAGTTGTTGTGAATATCAGATTTATCAGACTATTAATTCTAAGAAATCAATTCTTGGAAAGGAAGATCTTGACTAGCACCTACTATTTTCTAAATATAAAAATAGTATGGAAATAAAAAACAAATTTGCTAGAGGGGGTGTCTGGTTATTACACAGAAATGGCAAGATAACTTTTACTCTGGCATAAAGAACTTTGATTTTTCTGTCAGAAGTGGAAAGGAGAAGAAGATAATGCAAAATGTTTGTTTGTATGTAGGTATTAGGGTAAAGTCTTATCTTTGTATTTGAAAAATGATATGGGCTGATGATAAGATAGAATCAAGGGTAAATTACATAAATCTCATAGTTTTAATATGAAATTACAATCTATTCCTAATAAGTTTCAAATTACATTAATTCCTTAAAAATTAAAAAAATCGGATACCATAATTGAAGCTCGGATACATTAATATGTAGCTCGAATACATTAAATATTGTCTCGAATACATTAAAAACTAGCTCGGATACATTAAATACTAGCTCGAATACATTAATATATAGCTTGGATATATTAAATACTGGCTCGGATACATTAATATGCAGCTCGAATACATTAAAGAAATAAGGAATTTTGAAGATTTTTAAAAGTAATAGGAAATAATGAAAATAAGTGAAACAAAAAGGTGTGTATTTCTGTAATTTGCGCTAGAATATCAATAGAGATTGGATGGGCTTAGATGATTTGAGCTTTTGGGCTCATTGTTTTAAGCTTGTAAATGGGCTTGAAATGGACAAATTTTCATGGCCTATTCCCTCCTTGAAATTAATTCATTTGAGCTTCTACTTTAGTAATCAATATAATATAGTATATAAAGTTTTAGTAAGTAAGAAACTTGAAATAAAGTAACGACATACTATTTTAAACAAGATGACATTAAAGAAATAATAGTAATGTTGATAATAAAAAGTATAATTTTGAAGTAGTGGAAATGATAGTAAAAATATGATAATCATAAAAAATAATAAAAGTTAAAGCGATTACAATAACAATAGAGATAAATGGTAAGTAATAGTGAATTATAAAGTATTCGACTTATTAGCAATTTATAAGCTCAACGGAATAAATTAGAAGAAAGGAGGGACAAATTTTGGTGTCAACAGTGAGTATACGTGAAGGTTCCCCAACTCATTGTGGAGGTCCTCATAAATTTTTCTGAGAAAAAAATGTTAGGTTCTTCAGGCGCCAGATCCATGGGCTAATACACACGAAAAACCAAGGAATTTGGGCGATTCTTAAAAAAAGGCTTGTAAATGCGAAAATTGATGTTAAATAAATGGTGTAAGTATACGTGAAGATTCCCCAACTCATTACGGAGGTCATCATAAAGTTTTTTGAGAAAAAAAATTAGGTTCTCCTCGCCAGATCCATGGGCTAGTACACACGAAAAATTGGGAAATTTGGGAAATTCTTAAAAAAAGGCTTGTAAATGCGAAAATGGGCATTAAAACATTGTGTTAGTATACATGAAGGTTCCACAAATCATTACTGAATTTCTCGTAGAGTTTTTGAGAAAAAAATTTGGGTGCTCTGGGCACCAGATCTATGGAAAAAGATTTGGGCGATTTTTAAAAAAAGGATTGTAAATGTGGAAATGGGCTTTAAAAAAATTATATAAGTATACGTGAAGGTTCCCTAACTGATTACGGAGGTCCTCATAAAGTTATTTCAGAAAAAAAAATTTGGTGCTCCTGCGCTAGATCCATGGGCTAATACACATGAAAAATTAGAGAATTTGGGTGATTCCTAAAAAAGGGATTATAAACGCGGAAATGAGCATTAAAATGGTGTGAGTATACGTGAAGGTTCCCCAACTAATTACAGAGGTCCTCTTAAAGTTTTTTGATAAAAAAATTATGGGTGCTCCGGGCGCCAGATTCATGGGTTAATACACACGAAAAATTGCGAATTTGGACAATTCTTAAAATAGAGCTTGTAAATGCAAAAATGGCATAAAAATGGTGTGAGTATACGTGAAGGTTCCCCACCTCTTTACGGAGGTCCTCATAAAGTTTTTTGAGAAAACGATTTTTGGTACTACAGGCATCATATTCATTGGTTATAGGAAAAATTGAGGAATTTGGGGAATTTTTAAAAAATGGCGTATAAACGCGGAAATGGGCGTTAAAAAATGGTGCGAGTATACGTGAAGGTTCCCACACTAATTACAAAGGTCTTCATAAGTTTTTTGAGAAAAAATATTTGGGTGCTCCGGGAGCCAGATCAATGGGTTGATGCACACGAAAAATCAGAAAATTTGGGTGATTCCTAAAAAAGGGCTTGTAAATGCGGAAATGGGCGTTAAAAAATGGTGTGAGTATACGTGAAGGTTCAACAACTCATTACGGAGGTCATTATAAAGTTTTTTGAGAAAAAAAATTGGGTGCTCCGAGTCCCAGATCCATGGGCAAATACAAACAAAAAATTGAAGAATTTGGTGATTCTTAAAAAATGGCTTGTAAATGCGAAAATGGAAGTTAAAAATGGTGTAAATATATGTGAAGGTTTCCCAACTCAGTACGGAAGTCCTCATAAAGTCTTGGGAAAAACATTTTGGGTGCTCCGGGCAACAAATTCATTGACTAATACACACGAAAAATTGAAGAATTTGAGCGATTCTTAAAAAAGGGTTTATAAATGAGGAAATGGACGTTAAAAAAATAGTGTGAGTATATGTGAAAGTTATGTGTTCCGAATGCTAGATCCATGAGCTAATACACACGAAAATCAGGAAATTTGGGCAATTCTTAAAATTGGTCTTGTAAATGCTGAAATGGACATGAAAAAAATGGTGTGAGTATACGTGAAGATTCCCCAACTCATTAAAAGGTCCTCATAAAGGATTTTCATAAAAAAATATTGTGTGCTCCGAGCGCCAAATCCATAGGCTAATACACACAAAATATCATGGAATTTGGTCGATTATTAAAAAAGGAGTTGTAAATGCGAAAAAAGGGCGTTAAAAATAGTGTGAGTACATGTGAAGGTTACCAAACTTATTACAGATGTCTTCATAAAGTTTTTTGGAAAAAATATTTTGAGTGCTCCAGGTACCAGATCCATAAGCATTAACACACAAAAAATCGGGAAATTTGGGTGATTCCTAAAAAAGGGCTTGTAAATGGGAAAATGGGCGTTAAAAATGGTGTGAGTATATGTGAAGGTTCCCAAACTCATTACGGATGTCCTCAAAAATATTTTTGAAAAAAGAATTTAGGTGCTCCAGGCGCCAGCTCCATTAACACACAAAATCGAGAAATTTGGGCGATTTTTTAAAAAGGGCTTGTAAATGCGGAAATGAGCGTTAAAAAAATGGTGTGAGATAAGGTGAAGGTTCACCAACTCATTACGGAGGTCCTCATAAAGTTTTTTGAGAAAGCAATTTTGGGTGCTCTGGGCTCCAGATTCATGGGCTAATAATACACATGAAAAATCGGAGAATTAGGGAGATTCTTAAAATAGGGCTCGCAAATGCGGAAATGGGCGTTAAAAATGGTATAAGTATATGTGAAGGTTCCCCAACTCATTACGGAGGTCCTCATAAAGATTTTTGGAAAAAAAATTGGGTTCTCCGGGCGTCCGCTTCATGAGCTAATACACACAAAAAATTAGGGAATTTAGGCAATTCTTCCAAAATGACTTGTAAATGCGGAATGTTCAAAAAATGGTGTGAGTATACGTGAAGGTTCGTCAACTCATTACGGAGGTCCTCATATAGTTTTTTGAGAAAACAATTTATGGTGCTTTGGGCGCCAGATCTATGGGCTAACACAACAAAAAATCAGAGAATTTGGGAGATTCTTAAAAAAAGGGATTGCAAATGCGAAAATGGGCGTTAATAAATTGTGTAAGTACACGTGAAGGTTTCCCAACTCATTATGGGGGTCCTCATAAAGTTTTTTGAGAAAAAAATTTGGGTGCTCCAATCGCCAAATTCATGGGCTAATACACACAAAAAATCGGAGAATTTGGGCAATTCTTAAAAAGGGGCTTGTAAATGCAGAAATTGACTTTAAAAATGGTGTGAGTATACGTGAAGGTTTCCCAAAACATTATGGAGATCCTCATAAAGTTTTTTGAGAAAAAAAATTGGGTGCTCTGAGCGCAAAATCCATGGGTTGATACACACAAAAAATAGGAGAATTTTGGCGATTCTTAAAAAAGAGCTTGTAAATGCGGAAATGAGCGTTAAAAAATTGTATAAGTATACGTGAAGGTTCCCTAACTCATTGCAAAGGTCCCCATATTGTTTTTTGAGAAATGAATTTTGGGCGCTCCAAGTGCCAGATCCATGGGCTAATTCGCACAAAAAATCGAGGAATTTGGAGATTCTAAAAAAAGGGGTTATAAATGCAAATGGGAGTTAAAAATGATGTGATTATACGTGAAGGTTCCCCAACTCATTATGGAGGTCCTCATAAAGTTTTTTGAGGAAAATATTTTAGGTGCTCTGAGCGCCAGATCCGTGGGCTAATACACAAGAAAAATTGGAGAATTCGGGTGATTCTAAAAAAGGGATTGTAAATGCAGAAATGGGCGTTAAAAATAGTGTGAATATACATGAAGGTTCCCCAACACATTACGGAGGTCCTCATAAAGTTTTTTGAGAAAAAACTTTTGGGTACTCCGGGCACCAGATCCATGGGCTAACACACGAAAAATCAGAGAATTTGGCGATTCTTAAAAAAGGGCTTATAAATGTGAAAATGGGCGTTAAAAAATTGTATGAGTATACATGAAGGTTCTTAAACTCATTATGAAGGTCCTCATAAAGTTTTTTGAGAAAAAAATTTGGGTGCTCCTAGTCCCAGATCCATGGGAAAACATACATGAAAATCATGAAATTTGGACGATTTTTAAAAAGGGTTTGTAAATGCGAAAATAAGCGTAAAAAAAATGTTTTGATTATACGTGAAGGTTCCCCAACTCATTACGAAGGTCCTCATAAAGTTTTTTGAAAAAAAGATTTTAGGTGCTTCGGGCACCAGATCCATGGGCTAATACACACGAAAAATGGGGATTTGGGCGTTTCTTAAAATAATCTTGTAAATGCGAAAATTGGCATTAATAAAATGTTGTAAGTATACGTGAAGGTTCCCCAACTTATTAAGGAGGTTGTTCTAAAGTTTTTTGAGAAAAAAAATTGGGTGCTTTAGGCGCAAGATCCATAGTAATACACACAAAAAATTGAGGAATTTGGTTAATTCTTAAAAAATGTCTTGTAAATCCAGAAATGGGCGTTAAAAATAGTGTGAATACGTGAAGGTTCCCCAAGTCATTACGGAGGTGCTGATAGAGTTTTTTGAGAAAAAAAATTTGGGTGCTCCCGGCGCTAGATACATGGGCTAATACACATGAAAAATGTGAAATATGGGCGATTCTTAAAAAAGGGTTTGTAAATGTGAAAATGGGCGTTGAAAAAATGGTGTGAGTATACGTGAATGTTCTCTAACTCATTGCAGAGGTCCTAACAAATTTTTTTTAGAAATAAATTTTGGGTGCTCCGGACGTCAGATTTATAGGTTAATATAGACGTAAAATTAGGGAATTTGGGCGATTCATAAAAGAGGGCTTGTAAATGCGGAAATGAGCGTTAAAAATTATGTGAGTATACGTGAAGGTTCTCCAACTCACTATAGAGGTCCTGATAAAGTTTTTTTAGAAAAATATTTTGGGTGCTTCGGTGGCAGATCCATGAGCTAATACACACAAAAAATCAACGAATTTGAGTGATTCTTAAAAAAGGGCTTGTAAATGCGGAAATGGGCGTTAAAAATGGTGTGAGTATACGTGAAGGTTCTCCAACTCATTACAGAGGTCTTCATAAAGTTTTTTGAGAGAAAAAATTTAGGGTGCTCCGGGCGCCAGATCCATGGTCTAGTACACACGAAAAATTGGAGAATTTAGACGATTCTTAAAAAGGGCTTGTAAATGCGAAAATGTGCATTAAAAGATGGTGTGAGTATACGTGAAGGTTTTCCAACTCATTACAGTGGTATTCATAATGTTTTTTGAGAAAAAAATGTTGGGTGCTTCGGACACCAGATCCATGGGCAAACACACAAAAAATCAGGGAATTTGGGCATTTCTTAAAAAAGGCTTGTAAATGCGGAAATTGGCATTAATAAAATGATGTAAGTATACGTGAAAGTTCCCCAACTCATTAAAGAGGTCCTCCTAAAATTTTTTGAGAAAAAAAAATTAGATGCTCTAGGAGCCAGATCCATGGGCTAATAAACACGAAAAATTGGAGAATTTGGCTAATTCTTAAAAAATGTCTTGTAAATACATAAATGGGTGTTAAAAGTAGTGTGAGTATATGTGAAAGTAGCACAACTCATTACATAAGTCCTCATAAAGTTGTTTGAAAATTGAACCAAACAACGAGTTGTCGTTCAATCCCAAAACCTCAAGTGATTTCCTACTGCTTGATAACCTAAGAAACAACTCAGGAAGCCATTGGTATGTTTGAGTGTTAGACATGTCCAGATTGAGATGTTCAAGATACATCAAGCTCCCAAAAGAACTTGGAACCCCACATTTAACTTCAAAGTTATTAGCAAGATTAAGATGTTCAAGATACATCAAGCTCCCAAAGCGATCATCAATTTGACGGATGAGTTGATTATAGGAGAGGTCTATGCTAGTTAGGCTTGTGCTAAAATTGAATAACCAGCTATATTCAGATGAAGTATAAAAGTCATTACAACATAAATGAAGAAGAGAGAGAGAGATCAAAGATGAATTGGCTAGATCAGCTGGAGACGGAACGAATTTAGAGAGTCCACAAACACTCAAGTCCAATTCTTCAATAAAGGGACCTTAGTTATCTCTCGAAACCAATTGCTTGCTTAGAAGTCGTTACCACCAAGACGCAAGAACTCTAGAGAAGAGAGATGAGAAAGCCACACAAGGTCCTTTACTATAAGTTTATTGCTTTCGAGATCAAGAATCCTCAAAGAAGTTAGATTCTGGAACTATGCTGGAATTTCACTAGAAAAATCAGAAAATGAAAGGTTCATGTACTCTAGTCTCTTAAAGGAGCCTATGAATCTTGGTATCTCACTATTTTCAAATCCATTTACACTGAGGTCCAACAAATTCAAATACTCCAACTCAAGTAGACAAGGACTAAGTTTACCTATCAATATTGGAGTAAAACAAGCATGGCCTAGACAAGTAACCTCACTGTGGAGATCAAGAACAATAACATGACCTGTTCTTTTGTCACATTCAATACCCTTCCATTTGCAGCATTCTTTTTTATCACCCCAGGTAGATAAACAACCAAAATCGTCGTTAAGGCCTCTTTTAAACTCAAGAAGGGCATCTCTCTCCTTTTCTATACAAAGGGTCTTGTTAACTTCTCTTGAAGTTAATCCAAAAGCCGCCTCTAGGAGCAGTAAAGACCAAGTAATAAGAAAGTATCTTGGATTATTTCTTTTGCCCATGGTTCTATACAAAGGGTCTTGTTAAATTCTCTGTATTTCTGAAACTTTTAACCTATTCAACTATAACATGTTTCCTACAAGCACCTACTTGTTTTTATATAAATAGGAAACAGAAATCCATGATTTTAAATTCTTCTCAAACCCAACCAAAATATTAGACAAAGACTCAACAACAACAACATACCTACTATACTCCAACAAGTGGGGTCTGGGGAGGGTAGTGTGTACGCAACCATATCCGTACTATTGTCAACGTAGAAAGGCTATTTATGAATATTAGACAAAGACTCAACAACAACATACCTATTATATTACGAGAAGTGGGGTCTAGGCAGGGTGGTCTGTATGCAGGTAATTTTGTGAAGGTAGAGAGGTTGTTTTTGAGTTAACAAAGACTCGTTAAGAATAAATCATACAATTTTTTTTTCTAATTATACAACCAACTTAAGTTTGATATCACAGTCAAGTGACCCTACTTTGAGAAGAAAATAAAAGAAAGATTATACCATATGAACAGCTAATCTTCTTATACTTTGACTTGTAGAATAAGCAAGTACCTAGAGTAAAAAAAAAAAAAGAGTATATTTGACTTTTACATACCAAATAAATAGTAAGAAAAGAAAAACTGGAGAAGGGTCAACATTAGTGTAGGCCATCCAGATATATATCAATAACGTGAATGTGAATTGAGAAATTTCCAAAGGCTAGGGCTGAAGCTTTTCATCTTTTTTTTTTTATAACAGTGATGTTCGGATCAACTTGCACACACCTCAAATATCGAGCTTTTTCTTAAAAATAAACAAAGTACCCACAAACTTTACATTTATCAGGCCCTCATCAGCTTTTTCTTGAGCCTTACAAACCAGACTCCTGACATCATATCGAGCCAATTCATCATGTCCGTTAAGAATGTGAAGTAAGCATTTCTCCAAGAATGGTTGACAATTAAAAAACCCAAGATTCCCTAAAATGTGACAAAGAAACCTATCACCATGGATATATAAAACTCCAGATATGGGAACTCCTCATCATTGTCATGTTCTTGTGGATTGGTGTTGCTGCCATGATCGATATGAGGTTTAGGAGGAGAATATCCGGGACACTCTTGAAGAGGAGGACCATAGAGTTGAGCATTATAACTATAGGATGGTCTATCAAAACATTGCAATTGAGTGCTTGATGGAATTCTCCCGGATAAGTGGTTGTTCGACAAGTCCAACACACTAAGAAAAGTCAAATTAGCAAGACCTTGAGGGATCACACCAGAAAGATTGTTTCTTGATAAGTCAAGAGACTCCAACATCTTCATTTGACCAATTCCTTCAATGACACTTCCATTCAGAACATTTCTTGAAAAGTTCAGAGACTGCAATCTTCTCATCTCAGCTATCTCTTTAGATATACCGCCAACTAATTCATCACTTGAAAGATCAATATCATCAGATCTAATAAAGTATTCTTGTACTCAAACTCCTGTTTTTTCCATTGAATCAATAAGTCACCAATGTACAAGTAGTAAGTAAGAGGATTACAATGGAGACCTTGGATATTAAATCCCATTGGCTCACCAGAACTATCATCCTGATACAATAAGGTAAAATTGTTGCAGTGTGGAATTTCCCCTGATAATCCATTTGCTAAAAGGTCCAGTATCTGAAGAGATTGAAATTGACAGATAATTGATGGTATGCTGCCATAGAATCTGTTGAACCGCAGGCTTAGAATCCGCAAATTGAGTAGATCAGACCCTATCCATGCTGGGATTCAGCCTGTCAAATTATTTCCTCCAAGATTTGCAACTGCTGACATTGTGAAAAAGAAGGCAACATTCCACTAAAATTGTTCTGACGTATGTATATAGACTCCAAACTTGTCAAGGAGCCTAATGAAGGTGGAACTTTTCCAGAGAAATTGTTATAGGCTAGATTAAGAACATCTAGATTAGACATATTCATCCAACAATCTGGAAGTTCTCCTGAGAATCGGTTGCCTGACAAGTCAAGAGAAGTTGGGGAAGTTCTACTTTGACAAATTGAAGAGATGGATCTGAGAAACTGATTTCTATGAAGATAAAATATCAGGATCTATTAGCCTGCTAGCATAACCTCTCTGTTGATGAATCAGTGTACCTTTTTAATCTCTATTTCATTTCCCGTTCAAAGACTTCTCTGTTCCCAACATACCTTTCTCTCTCCTACATGAAACCTGTGGTTTTCTTCAAGTTAATTCTTTACCCTTACATCTCTAGTTTTCCTGGCCGAACATAAACCAAGTCTCATGTTGTTGTTTTTTACAGATTGGATCATCTTTCAATTCTGCTTACTTCAAAATTATAATAGATAGTCTCACAAACTTGTATTACCGAACCTTTCATATCTGAAAGATTGGATTTGTTCAGTTTACCAGAGTGGTATGCTTCTTTCTGACACAAAAAATCCCACAAGCACCAAATAGCACAATAATACCATAGAAACTATTCCCTAATTATTATGTGAGGACAACCAGTCGCAGAACCACATTTGTCCAAAGGGAGTCAATTGACACCACTCTTTGGAAAATTACATTGTGTAGGTATGTCAATGTTTTCTTTATGTATGTATATTTTATGTTGAATCCTCTTGGCTTCTTCGTGTGTATACTTGCTTATATTTTGGATTATATTGCTCGGACTCTTCAAATATACTGATGAGTGTATGCATGATGCTCCAAAAGTAGTGAATTCTTTGAAGGATCCAACACGGTACGACAATGTTGTTGGAGAATCCAAGCAACAAAGATTTTGGATTCCATTTAGTGAAAATCTTGGCTCCGACATTGGGGACAACCATTTCAAAGTAAATGCAAAAGAACTAGACCATGATTTCTACAACATTCTAGTGCATTTGCATGCTTCAATTCACAAAACTATACAAACTAAATCCTGAAACCGTATTTACATAAGCATATAAGCAAAAATTAAGTTGATTTTTCAGATGCTCACTCAACTAATAGTTATTATTTCAAAAAGTCACCTTACTTTTGGTTTCCAATTTTCTTCAACAAAGAAAGTGACATTATTAGTTAATCAACCATCTAAGAAATCAACTCAACAAAAAATTTGATCTCGGGTTGCACGCACAACTATGAGCAAATTACACAAAAGCACATATTTTTATCATATAATAATTATCACACACAATCAAACCTGAGAGAGAGGATTGACAGAAAATTAAGGCACTGAAAGAAACTCTTCTCCAGAGACAAAGCCACAACTATTTATATCCAGTTGACAAAACCTCTGGTACAATGATAGAATCTCCTGCTGTGAAACTAAAACCCCAAAACAAAAAAAGTCACAAACTTTAGTAAAAAAAAAAATACACTTTTCAACATTGATAAAAAGAAAACCCATATAACCCCAAAACAAAAAGTTGCAAACTTTAGTTAAAATACACCTTTGAGACATTGATATAAGACACACACATAACCCAAAAACAAAAAAGTTATAAACTTTAGTAAAAAAATACCCTCTTTTAAACATTAAAATAAAAACCCCACAAAAAGTTACAATCTTTAGTGAAAAATATCCTTTGAAAGAGAGAAATATGCATACATATGTGATTGCAGTGTTCTTGAACTTCTTCAATGTGATATTGAGTCAGCAAGGAAGAAGCATTGCCCATTGTTAGTGAAGAAAAGTGAAATCTATGATAAACAAGAAACTAATGAAAAGGGGGGGGGGGGGGGTTTGAATTTTGGGAATTTGGTAAGCTGAAAAATGTAACAATTGAATGAAACTATGTGAATAAGCACTTTGCATTCATTGGTTTCTACAACTTTTTTCCAACTAATTCTGTCACAGGCATTCATTGTTAAGAGGGGTATTTATTAGGGTGTCCGGTTTATGTATTATCGGTTCAATTTTTTATTTTTAAATACGCTAAATCAATAACAAATTATTTATCAATTTTTTTATTATTAACGGTTTGATTTTTGGTTTATCCAATAAGAAAATATTCATAAAATAAATATATGATTTCTCACTTCTCTAACAATTTGGTGCGATATAGTGAGACAAGCAAATCAGTTGTAAATGCTTTGATATAGACATATAGTGAAATATAATGAGAAATTGCATTAAGAGTAGATGTAGTTCGAAGGCTACAATTACTGTTACAACTAAAACATAATATGGAATATCTTATGTGAAGTAGAAGTATTGTGACATATGAAGTGTGTAGACCGTAGATTAGAGTATTGATATAGTGTTTAGTTATGTTAAATTATTAATATTTAATATTTATAAAGGGTATAGTAGTAAATTACTATCGTTTACGGGATTTTGCTAGATTCTACATATTTTTTGCAAAAAAAATGGTCAAACAACATTCCAACTTCAAAAAACTTCTATAGTTGAAACTAGACAAAGATACAAGTGAGGTAGATTTTAAAGAAAAGATTAATTAAAAAAAAAGGGAAAATGCATAAGTACCCCCCCAGCCTATGCCCGAAATTCCAGAGACACACCTAACCTTTACTAACGTCCTATTACCCCCCTAAACTTAATTTATCCATAATATTCTACCCCTTTTCGGCCTACGTGGCACTATCCTTGAGAAAATTATCAACATGCGCTGGGCCCACAAGATAGTGCCACATAGGCCAAAAAGGGGTAGAATATTACATATAAAATAAGTTCGGGGGGTAATAGGACCTTAGTAAAGGTTAGGTGTGTCTTTGGGATTTCGGGCATAGGCTAGGGGGGTACTTATGCATTTTCCCTAAAAAAAAATAATAATAGCAAAAATATTTATGATCGAACAATTATAATTCTAACAAAGTTAAGATAATAAAATTTAAGGATAGCAATAACACTAATCATTATGATTATGCATAGCTATGATAAACAGATACTTTGTATTTTGCACATCAGAAAGATGTCTACAATTCTCAGTACGTAGACTTTCTCCCTATCTCGTGAAAGTAGAGAGGTTGTCTCTGAAAGACCCTCGACTCAAATGCAACAACTTTATACAAAACGTAAAAGCAGCATAGCAACTAGTACTTATTATGTTTCTGCTTCGTTTTCATTTCTTTTTGTTTCTCCCCTCTCATTCCCATTGCATTCAAAGCGTCTATAACATCCTTCATCGTTTGCCTTTTATCTGGATCAAAATGCGTGCAGAGGATCACCAGAAATGTTAAATCAAATGTAGTTGGATGATCAACTTCTTTGAAGCATTCGTGAACCAAATATTTTTTACCACGTTTAGCCGCATTTGCAATTAATGTTTTCACATAAACAAAACCATTAAGGAAACTAAACTTCCTTTTGGCCATCAGCTCCAGCAGTAGAATACCAAAAAAAATAAACATCAGATTTTATGGTCCTTTCACTTATGTATAAAAATAGATAAGAAACAGAACTGTATAGGAGCAAAAAAAAGCAGATAAATACGAGGATCATGGCATAGCTAGCTTCTGAGCTGAGGACTTAGTGCACACGAAGAGCATTATAAGTCATTGGCTCCTTTGGAGTTTACAATCGTATAATTGCTA
>NC_064290.1:54988078-54992088 GCF_019186545.1 Solanum stenotomum
CCGTACTTTCAATAATTTGAAGAGCATAGGAATAGATTTTATGGTTATCTGATTGTGCACTGTGCATTACACTCTGATTACCTGTATTTTATTTCTGATTGGCATTTTAGTTCAGATTAGGACTCCATCTTCTATTTTTCGGATCAGTACTTTCTTGTTTTCTACCATAGTTTGGATCAGTGCTTCAACCGTTAGTATAGTTGTGGCTTTCTTGTCTTTTAGACTATACACCTGTTGCAGTATTATTAAGTGTATTCCTGTGTAGATTTTACATTAGATTCAGTATCTTTCTAGTGGATTTGGTATCTGATGGTGGTATTGAGTCATGTCTTCGGTTGAGGCCAAGGACGAGGGTTAATAGTGGTAAGTGGGGTACGGGTCCCCATATATTGAGGGTAGGATCATGGAACATAGGTTCGTTGACGGGGAAGTCCTTAGAGTTAGTGAAAATTCTCAAGAAGAGAAAGATAAATATAGCTTGTGTCCAAGAGACTAGATGGGTAGGTTCCAAGGCTCGGGATGTCGACGGGTTTAAGTTGTGGTACTCAGGAGGCTCAAAGGATAAAAATGGAGTGGGTATTTTAGTAGACAGGGATTTGAGGGAGCAAGTGGTGGAGGTTAGGAGGATCAATGATAGGTTGATGACGATTAAGCTAGTCATTGGAGGATGTACTTTGAGTGTTATTAGTGCTTATGCACCTCAAGTGGGCTTGGACGAGGATGCCAAAAAACTCTTTTATGAGGATTTGGATGAGGTAGTTAGAGGTATACCGATCACCGAGAGAATTGTCATTGGTGAAGATTTTAATGGCCATATCGGGGCAACTTCTAGTGGCTTTGATGATGTTCATGGAGGCTTTGGTTTTGGGGAGAGAAATGGAGGTGGAACTTCGCTTCTGGATTTCGCTAAAGCCTTTGCGTTGGTGATTGCTAACTCATGCTTTTCGAAGAAGGAGAACCACATGGTTACCTTTCGTAGCTCGATAGCTAAGACTCAGATAGATTACTTACTCCTTAGGAAGGGTGATAGAGGTCTCTGTGAGGATTGCAAGGTTATCCCAAGTGAAAATCTTACTACCCAACACAAGCTTTTGGTGATGGACCTGGAAATTAAGAGGGATAGGAGGAAGAAGATTGTTTTTGATCGACCGAGGATTAAATGGGGTGGCTTGACCCCTGCCCTTTCTCAGGAGATGGGCAAGAAGTTGATTGGGATGGGAGCTTGGAGTGGTAGTGGGGATGTGGACACCATGTGGAATAAAGCAGCTAGTTGCATTAGGGAAGTTGCTTCAAAGGTGTTAGGGGTATCTAGGGGTAACTTTAGAGGCCATAAAGGAGATTGGTAGTGGAATGAGGAAGTTTGAGGCAAAGTGGAAGCAAAGAAGGTGGCATACACAAAGTTGGTGGAGTGCGTAGATTAGGAAGAGAAGCGGACGCTTAAGAAGGTTTATAAGATGACAAAGGCAGAAGCTAAGTTAGCAGTTACGAAGGCTAAGACGACAGCTTTCGAACGCTTGTATGTCGAGCTGGGGGACAAAGGTGGGGATAAGAAATTGTATAGGCTCGCAAAAGCAAGAGAGAGGAAGGCTCGCGACTTGGACCAAGTGAAGTGTATCAAGGATGAGGAAGGCAAAGTATTAGTGGAAGATACCTCCATCAAGCAAAGATGGCGAAGATACTTTCACAAACTTTTAAATGAAGAAGGGGATGGAGACATTGTGTTGGGTGATTTGGCGCACTCTGAAAGACTTCGGGACTTTGGGTACTGTAGGTGTTTTAGGATCGAGGAGGTTATACGTGCTATTAGTAGGATGGGCAGGGGAAGAGCGATCGGACCCGATGAGATTCCAGTGGAATTTTGGAAAAGCACGGACAAGGCAGGTATAGAGTGGCTAACTGGGCTATTTAATGTTATTTTTAAGACAACAAAGATGCCTGATGAATGGAAGTGGAGTACAATGGTTCCGTTGTATAAAAACAAGGGTGATATCCAAAACTATAACAACTACAGGGGTATCAAACTGCTAAGCCATACTATGAAGATTTGGGAAAGAGTGGTGGAGATGAGGGTGAGAAGAGGGGTGTCCATTTCTGAGAATCAGTTTGGATTCATGCCGGGACGATCGACTACTGAAGCCATTCATCTTATGCGAAGACCGGTAGAAAAATATAGAGAAAAGAAGAGAGACCTACATATGGTGTTCATTGACCTTGAAAAGGCCTATAACAAAGTACCGAGGGATGTCCTCTGGAGGTGCTTGGAGGCTAAAGGTGTCCCGATGATTTATATTAGGGCGATAAAGGACATGTATGGTGGAGCCAAGACTCGGGTTAGAACGGTTGGAGGAGACTCAGAACATTTCCTAGTTAAGATGGGGCTGCATCAGGGATCAGTCCTTAGCCCTTTTCTTTTTGCTTTGGTGATGGATGAGTTGACGCGGTCTATTCAGGAGAAGGTCCCATGGTGTATGTTATTTGCAGATGACATAGTACTGATTGATGAGACGCGGGACAGAGTTAATGTGAGGTTGGAGGTGTGGAGACAAATGCTGGAGTCCAAAGGGTTCAGGTTGAGTAGGACCAAAACAAAATATTTGGGGTGCAAATTCAGCGATGAGTTGGATGAGGCAGATGGGGAAGTGAGACTTGACACACAGATCATTCCTAAGAAAGAAAGCTTTAAGTATCTTGGGTCTGTAATCCAAGGAAGTGGAGACATAGACGATGATGTCACACATCGCATTGGGGTTGCTTGGATGAAATGGAGGCTTGCCTCTGGAGTCTTGTGTGATAAGAAAGTTCCACCTAAACTTAAAGGCAAGTTCTACAAGTAGTTAGACCAGCCTTGCTGTATGGAGCGGAGTGTTGGCCAGTCAAGAACTCACATGTTCAAAAAATGCATGTTGCGGAGATGAGGATGTTGAGATAGATGTGTGGGCACACTATGAGCGATAGGATTAGGAATGAGGTCATCCGGGAAAAGGTGAGAGTGGCCTCTGTGGTGGACAAGCTGAGGGAAGCGAGACTGAGATGGTTTGGACATGTGAAGAGACGGTGCGCAGACGCCCCAGTGAGGAGGTGTGAGGGGCTGGTTGTAGAGGGTACGCGGAGGGGTAGGGGTAGGCCTAAGAAGTATTGGGGAGAGGTGATTAGTTAGGACTTGGCTCAGCTTCGCCTTACCGAGGACATGACTCTAGACAGGAAGGAGTGGAGGTCGCGTATTAAGGTTGAAGGTTAGTAGGGTTAGCGTGTTGTCTTTCCTTGCGATGGTATGGGTTGGTAGCGTTTGTAGTAGTCCTAGCCTTGCAATTGTAGTTCTTGTCTGTGATCCCTATAGCCACTTGTTGTTTACTGCACTTCATCTCTCACAGTATTTCTTGATGTTATTGTCGCTTTTGTTGATTATACACTATTTTTCGTATTGGATGTTATGTTTTATATACTGTTTCCTCTTCTTTTACTTGGATTTTGATGTACTTGAGCTGAGGGTCCTCCGGAAACAGCCTCTCTACCTCCACGAGGTAGTGGTAAGGTATGCGTACAATCTACCCTCCCCAGACCCCACGTAGTGGGATTCCATTGGGTATGTTGTTGTTGTTGTATTTCTCACACTCTCAATAGTTGACGTATGAAACTCAAAAAAATTTACTCCCTCTTTTTTTTGTCTGTTTAAAAAAGAATGACCTATTTTTTTTTTGATAACATTTTAATTTGGCATAATACATATATTGGACCCTAAACTTGGCTTCAAATTTTAACTTTGACCTCCAACTTTCATAGTGCACTAATAGGCACTTTAACTTGTATAAAATAGAACAAATAGACACACATGTCCTACATGGCATCCTACATGTCATTTTTTGTCCTACGTGGTGTCCTACGTGTATTGTGCCATGTAGGACTCGTGTGTTTACTTGTTCTACTTTATACAAGTTAAAGTGCCTATTTGTGCACTATGAAAGTTGGAGGTCAAAGTTAAAATTTGAAGCCAAGTTTAGGGTCCAATATAT
>NC_064290.1:54992584-54999346 GCF_019186545.1 Solanum stenotomum
TAGATTTTGAACCTCCTGAACATAAGATTAAAGGTTGACTTAGTGGTTGAAGGGCTTCAAAATTCATCTCGTGTCGAACCCTCCTTAATGAAAATCCTAGATCCGCCAACATTACAGGAGGTGAAGAAAAATATGTAGCTGAATTCTGGCCATGTACATTTCATCTTCATGCTTCTCATAAATGAGAACTAAATTCACAATCATTTGAAACAAGAAAAATGAATGAAAGGATTTACTCTTTTAAGCTAAGCCGTGCATTTTGCACTTTCACAGATAGCTTTAGTTTCTCCTCCTCCATGTCTTTCAAAACTGCTAATAGATTGGCACGATAAACTTCCGATTGTTGATTTATACTCTCTAACTTGGCAGTCAATTCACGGATCTTTTGTTCCTTCTCTTCCTGCCAAAAGAAAGAAACAGAGGTTCGTAAGTCCACTACAGTAGCAGTCTAAAACTACCACCATAATCCGGACGAATATCTCTTGCAGTAAGGTTTCATTGAGAACTGACACTGTCCATCTAAGTATTTTGTCCATATCAGATATGATCGAATTTAGCATTTTTTATCAAGTGAAACACTTTCTAACTCAGAAGGGTAAAGATGAACTCGAAGAAAGCAATAACTGAAGAAGATAGGTAACCTTTAATGCATAGCATGAACTCTAATTTCTAATAACAATCATCTTTATTATTTTGCTTTCTAGATCCTAGATTGCAGAATTTCCATTACCACAGTTTTCAAGAAGGCATTTTCAGTTCCTTATTTCTTTCGTATTTGGGAGTTGCATCCCCGATTAAGAGGATTATTAATTTCTTCACCGATCTGGGCTAAGTATATGGTTTCTCCCAGAATTCTTCACCCATCTTGGTGGAAATTCATCTTAATTCTCCTATTCCTGGATGCAACCAAATACTGAAGAAAGACATAATAGAGGAGGCGACTACAAAAAGTACAGCGTTTTTATGCTAACAAGTGATCCTTCCCAGTTGTTCAATATAGCGTTTCTCACAACCATAGATTCAGAAAAGATGATGAAAGGAAGGTTTATTGACAGCATCACATAGTATTTATTGGCCAACTTGAAACACCATAGACAAATGATAGAACTTAGGGGAAAATGTTCTGGCTCATAATACCAATATCAATCTGACCATCAGTGGACTATCATAATGTCCAGAGCTATCATTAAATTCAAACGAATTTTATATGGTATATAGATGGTTGACAAGAAGAACTTGACCTCATGACCCATGCAATATACAAAACACTACACCCTTTTCCCAGTTTAATTCTCAGATCTCACAATCCACTTTTGGTTGTCTTATAATAGCATTCAATTTCCTCAAAGAGAAGAAAAGTTCCTCAAAAAGGGACCATTGCATCCACTTCTGCATTAAAGGTGGTGTAAACTATTCTGAAGGTAAGCTTCTCTTACCTTATGACTCACTCCTATTTAAACATTACGAAAACTTGAACTCTCACTTTAATACCTGTGCCCTTCAACATATCAACCAACCTAAGTTGCACAAACTCTTCACTTTCGGTGCCGCACTCATATCGACACAACATGGGTGTGGGTGTGGGATCTATACCAAATATTGTCAATCGATTTCGAGTACTTTGACCAAAATCAATTGAAAAATTCGAGACAGATACAAAAATTTCTGAAATCAAAACACAAAAGCTAGGGTGAAATCATAATTTAGGCATAGTTTTTTTATATGTAAAAAATATTTGCATTAAAAGTCCACAACCAGAAGGTGTTTTAAAGATATTTACAGGTCAATATCACTTTTGAATGTGCAATTAACTCAAGAAATCTATATTGCACCAAAAAATAGTAAGGAGGTGCATTTGTACTTAATACTAATTACGGATTCAAATTTGCTCTACAGAATCCGTGAATTTCTTTCCTTCCAACACCCGGACCCGAGTCCGAGCAACTTAGCAATCAACTACACCTTAATCCCAAATTGGGGAAGGAGATACGAATCCTCTATCAATTCTGCTTCATTCGTCCCACTTCATTCAAATATGTATAAGTAATTTGCCGTAAACTATGGGCTCTAGAAAGCTGGAATTCTCTAAACTTCCGCTTTCCCCAACCTAGACCTAATGCAAGTGTACCAATAACAATTAACACTTAATCCCAGCCAGTTGGTATCACCGATATGGATCATTTATACTCATCCTGTTTGTTTGTTTTTCTGCCACAAAGGTCGTATTCATTGCAAATCAATTACACTCATCATGTTTTATTCTTAGCTATGTCTGCATTGACTCGAGAGACTGAAGGCCTATGAGACAACTTATTCTTGTCATTAAGATTTAGTAACGTGTCCCTTTTAGTGCATTTGGAGGTTTATGTTGGAGTTTGAACCAAACATGTTCGAACCATCTCAGTTGACCTTTTCTCAATTCATTCCTATCTGATACTTGCAACTTTGTCTGACGTGATAATTCTAATTTGTCAGTCTTATATGACAAGTCCTGCGCTCATCTTTGAATATCTATTTTCATCGGTCACTCTTTTTTTTCTGCCAGTTTGTTATTCTAAATGTCTGATTAACCTTGGAGCGCTCTAACTTGGGAATAGGATATAATTTATATAACAGTGGTTACAAGCTGGGATGGAGTAAATGACTACATAGGAAGTTAAAAATTAAAATCCAACAGTCTACAGGGATGATAAAGGTGAGTACGAAAAATTTCAAGCGAAAGAGCTAACTACAGTACAACTGGTGCCACCAATACCTATTCATTAGTATAGTACCTACAATGTAATTCTTTCAATTTACAAATAGACATCATTCTGAAACTATATATCAGCAGCTTAGGTTATTGGGACTTTTCTGATAGCTTTTGTGTTGGTCTTCTTTGAATAAAAAAGTCCTATCATATTCGGTACTGAATAAAATTCCAACACATCCTTCAAGATTAATGCCTAAATGTGAATCATAGTTGAAAAGCGATGCACTCCCTCAGTTAAAAAATGTGTTCTATACCCAGATTTTGAACATCTAAACCAATAATTGCCATTCTAAACATAAAATAGAAGGTTCACTAACTGATTTTTTATCCTGATAATAATGCTATCTAGTAACAATAGGATTTTTTTTTTCAGGAGTTACAATAGAAGGCCTTTTTGGAGTCGAGAGACTCCTATTCTAGAGGATAGTCTACAGTTTGACAACATTGCTGAAAATAGGAATCTGTGGGATTCTGAATTGATCCAACGAGCTGGTTTGCATATGGACCTCGAGTCTATAAAGAAGTCATCAAGACAAAGGGGGACAACAATCCCTCATGTCTTCATGAGAGATAATCAGAAAACTCTATAAGGATTTGGTGGAAGTAGAGGGACAACAATACTTTTTTTTTTTTTTAAAATGGTAAATGCCCACCATAGAAGCAATCACATAGCCTCTCTCAATCTTAATGTATTTATTATCACAGATTAAGAATCCATTAACAATGAGATCAATGTCTTATGAGGAGTCATCTGGTTATCTCTCATGAAGACAATTCAGCTTTGATGCAACCATTCTTGGAAGAAGAAATCTTAGTGAACTAACGAGTGAGGGGTACAAAGCCCCTAGGCCAGACGGGCTTACTATGTGCTTCTAGCAAAAATGTTGGAGTATAATTTGTCAGGATTTTCTAAATGCCATGAACTACTTCCATCATCAGGAACATTTTCTCCAGAGCTTTAATGTTACTTTTGTTACTCTCTTACCTAAAATGGATGGCATCAATCAAGGAGGTATGAGACTTTAGGCCTATCAGTCTTGTAGGCAGTTCCTATAAAATTCCCTCCAAAGTGTTAGTGGGTAGGCTTAAGAAGGTGATGAGAAACCTTAACATAAGCTTTCTCAATATCGAGCTTGCACATCAACCCCGGGGTTCCTCCTCTAATTCCAGAATCAATGCACTCACTAGCTAGAAGAGAAACATCCATGGTTTGCCTTTCCTTGATATAGGCCATTTGGTGTTTGTTTACTAGCTTATTGATCACCCTCTTCAACCTCTCTGCCAAGACCTTAGCTATGAGCTTGTAGACCCCTGTGCTCCTACCTTCTTTGGGATTAAGGCTACAAAAGTGGCATTAAAGTTCTTCTCAAACCTTTGTTGAGTATGGAAATTGTGAAAGGTCTGCATCAGATCTTCTTTGATAGTTTCCCAGAAAGCATGGAACAAGGCCATTGTATAACCATCTGGTCTAGGTGCTTTATCTACAACACACAATTTTATTCCTTCCAGAACTTCTTCCTCCTCAAAATCCGTAACAGCCATGTTTGCTCCTCTACTGTGATTGTTTGAACCTCCATGATGTTTAAAACTTGTCTCCAGTTTTTTGTCTCTTTGTACAGAGTCTGATAGAATCCACCACCGTATTTTCTTCACAGATGATGTACTGATTCTATGTGATGTCGAGATCTTGCAGACTCTTTTCCTAAGGGTTATCCTGTTGGCTTTTGAAGCTACCTCAAAACTTCACATTTATTTCTCCACAGTAAACTTTTTTCAGTAAATGGCGTCTCTTACATCTAGCTACTTGCAGTAAACTTTCTTGGATGTTCTATTAGTTATTTGCCTCCTATTTATTTGGGGTTATAGCTCGGCACTGAATCAACTTCTTCTTCTATTTGGGAAGATAAAAAATTTGTATAACTAGAAAACACAATACTTATCATTGGGTGGGAGATTGGTCCTTATTAATAGTGTGTTGGATGCCTTACCCACCAATATGATGTCTTTGTGTCCTCTTCCCTACAAGTCTCAATGGAACTGGATAAGCAACATAGAGATTTTTAAGGCACAACAAGTATAGAAAAGAATTCAACCGAAATGGAGCACTACCACTCTTGACAAGAATATGGGTGGTCTAGGTATGAGAGACTTGAAATCTCATAATATTACAGTATCAGTTTGAAACTAAAAGCCAATTGGACTGGAATAAGTCAAACNTCCCAGGAAGCATGGAACAAGGCCATTGTATAACCATCCGGTCTAGGTGCTTTATCTACAACACAGTTTTATTCCTTCCAGAACTTCTTCCTCCTCAAAATCTCTTAGCAGCCATGTTTGCTCCTCTACTGTGATTGTTTGAACCTCCATGATGTTTAAAGCTGGTCTCCAGTTTTTTGTCTCTTTGTACAGAGTCTGATAGAATCCACCACCATATTTTCTTCACAGATGATGTAGTGATTCTATGTGATGTCAAGATCTTGCAGACTCTTTTCCTAAGGGTTATCCTGATGGCTTTTGAAGCTACCTCAAAACTACACATTTATTTCTCCAGAGTCAACTTTTTTCAGTAAATGGCGTCTCTTATATCTAGCTACTTGCAGTAAACTTTCTTGGATGTTCCATTAGTTATATGCCTCCTATTTATTTGGGGTTATAGCTCGGCGCTGAATCAACTTCTTCTTCTATTTGGGAAGATAAAAAATTTGTATAACCAGAAAACACAATACTTATCATCTTGGCATTTATTGTCCAACGTTTCAAAATGTATTGGGAAGGAAGCATAAGAACATTTTTGGCTCTGAACACACATAACACATGTCTACAAATTATACCTGAAAATTCAAACATTAGACAGCTACAGTTAGCTGTCAACTCAAATGTGTTGAACCTAACCGTGTGTGCCTTGTGCTCTTCCCCAAATTTTGCAACATGATATGTTGTGATTGTTCCGGATTCATCAATTTTAGTTGCAGGATTCGCAAGGGTCTCAACCAGTTCCTCTTGAAATTTTATGAAAACTTTCCTAGTATAGAGATTGTAAGAGCTTTTTCATATTGTTTAATCAACAACTGGATAGAGGTAGAAGCATCCACATACCCATTGAAGAAAGTGTTTTTGGCATCATTGTCTTGATCACTTAAAATATCCCCAAAAAATGTCTCTCGCATGAAAACATGAACCCAGTGACGGCAAGCACTATAAATTGATTGAAGGTATTCATTATCCGTGAGGTAATATCTTTCTAGGAATGACTTCCACTGAGATTCAAATTCCTCGATTGTCTCACTTCCATTAACGCACTTCATAAATTCAGTTTCAAAGGTTGGATGTGTTTGACATACATGAGTCAGCTTCTCCTTGGTTTCTCGAATTATGCTCCATTTACAAAGACGATGGCGTGTTTCTGGCAGAACATGAGCAACAGCCATCTGTATGAGATGATCAGTGTCAGTTGTGATGGAAACAGGCGTCTGTCCAGACATCGCTTGAAGCCAAGTTTGGAGGAGCCAGACAAGTGAGCCTTCAGACTCATTAAAAAGCAAAGCACATCCAAAAAGAACAGGCTGTGCATGATGATTTAAGCCAGTGAAAGTAGCAAAAGGTACCCTATATCCGTTAGCTCGACAGGAAGTATCCAATTTGATGCTATCCCCAAAGTAATGATAGTTCATTCTGGCAGTTGCATCGGCCCAAAAAATGTTTCCATTAGAAGATCCATTATCACCCTGAACAGCATAGAAAAATGCTGGACTTTCAGCTTGCATTCGCCTCAGATAGTCCAACACATGCTGAACCCCTCCACCAAGGATTCTTTGTCCGCTATTCATTAGTCGTTCCCCAAATTTCCGACGCGAACACCAAATTTATGTTTTTTTTACTTCTTGACAGATGAACAACTTAATCACAATCTGAATTGCAAGAGGTAACATTTCAATGCCAAATATTCTGAATATTTCGATACTTGACTAAAATTCAAAACAAGCAAAAAATAAATCATTATTTTTAATAAA
>NC_064290.1:54999446-55009157 GCF_019186545.1 Solanum stenotomum
ATATATGTTTTCTTTTTTTTCTAAATTGCAAATATAAATTTGTTATGTTTCGAATTATTGACATAACCGACTAACTAACCCGAAAAAATCCAAACCAAAAAGAGAAAAACCAAACCAAATCAAATTTATTTTGGTTCGGATTAGGTTACACTTCTTCAAAATCAAAAATCGTAAAACCCAAATCGAATAGTATAAAACCAAACCGAAAAACCGAATGCTAGTTTTCACAAATCAAACCCTTTCATTCACTCCAAAAATTCTACGCTCAAGAAATTCAAGAAACGCTAAGGCTAGGGTTCATCTTTCAAGATTTTCCTTCAAGTTGCTCCAAGAAGATGGTTCTTTCAGGTATGTATGCTTCCATAGTGTTGAGTTTGTTCACCCACACGCCAATCATGTTAATTTCAGCGTTAAATTCGTTCTAGAAGGTTTAAAGTATAATGTTCTTGAAATTGGCTGTCGTTCTTGAGTTTAGAAGAGATTGTTGAGTTCTTGGTGAAATCATGTCAATTTTAGAGTTGTTTATGAGTAGGTTCTTGTATTCATGTGCTGGGTATCTAAATCTAAATTGGAATTGAGAAAAAGAATTAAATTTAGGCGAATTGGGGTTAGAAAACGAAGAAGGAAAAAGTCGGGTGAATCTGGCACCTTGCTCTGCGTCATGGACCTACCTTCCCCTTTCTCAGAAATTTTCTTCGCGTCGCATAAAGGTCATGGACCTCTCTTCTTCAAAAGTTAATTTGCGATCAAAGATTAAAATGCATCTCCGCGTCGCAGACTTGCTTCCAAACAGTGATTTCTTGATCGTTTCTCGTGTTTAACTATCCAAAAACACACCTAAACATCCCGAGATCTTTCCTATCACAAATCACAACCTTGAATTCATAAATCAAATTCAAAGTAGAGTTAAGAGTTAGGTTTTGAGAATTATTTCGAACATTCTAAGAAAGTCCCTTTTAGTCTTTTTTAGTAGTCTTGTACAATTTCTAGTAACTTGTTTCAAGACTCGAGCAAGTGAGTATGAGAGTGAGGAGAATGTATTCATGAGTTTACTTTATCATTACAAGATCTTTCATATCACAAATCATAACTCTTGAATTCATAATTCACATTCAAGAGAGAGTTAAGAGTAGAGTTCAAGAAAGCTTTTTAGTTCAATTGTGAATCCTTTGAGATCAACTATCGATTTGAACTAAGTTCTGAGAAATTAAGTATGAGAATGAGAAGAGTTGTATTAACGAGTCCATAGTGTTATGTAGACCCTCGAGTCGAGTTGTTTCATGCCCATAATTCCGCATGAACTTCATAAGTTTAGCATCTTTCAGAAGAGTGGTATCTTCAAGTTCTAAGTCTTAAGTGTTGAGTGCCTAATCCCTTTTGAGAAGTATCTTTGAGTCCTTGAGTTGAGTAGTTCATGCCCATAATTTTGTATGAACCATCTGAGTTGAGTATTCTTGAAATGAGTAGTATCATTGAAGTTGTTGAGTTTCAAGTATTGAGTTCTATGCACAGTTATTGAAAACCTTGCATTGAGTCGTTCACGTCCATAATTCGGCATGAACCATATTTTAAGAAGTCTTTTACAAATGTTTTAATTTTGTTTTAAGACTTTAGCTTTGAGTTGAGTAAAGAGTAAGAGTAAAGTTTATTTTCTTTAATATGATATATGGAAACTATGTATTTCCAAGAGTAAATGTTTTCATATTTAAGATGAGAGGAAACTGAGATTTCCAAAATAGTTTTGAACAAAAAAGGGAACATCGATTCCAAGAGAGCTTTTAAGCTAAGTTTTGAGTCATTATCTCAAACCAAAGAAAAATTTATGTTTTTAAACATATGAGCTGAGTATTTTGGAAGTAGTATTGAGCACCGATATGGGGACGAGTTTTAGTTCAGATAACTCACGTCTCCATAAACCATGTTGTCATCATGGGTAGTAAAAGATCATACTTTTTAGATGACTCCCTAAGATGCTTTTAGCATAGACTAGTGGATCCACTTAGTTAAGGCGTCATATATGACGGCAAAGTATATGACAGTTCTGGCAGCGTGGTCATGACGTTGTATCATTACTTTGGCTCATAGTGGTGGTTGTCGATTAGAGAAACTCCCACAAAGTTATATTGTATTTTTATATAAACAAATTGAGTATATTGTATTCTGAAATACATTGAAGCTGCTTTCTGTTGTTTTAAAAGCTTTCCATGTATTGTATCTCTTATTGTTGCTTTATATTGTGTTGAGTATCCAGAGTTGAGTATCTTGAGTTGATCTGTGTTTCATTGTGTCGAGTACCTTATTGTTGAGTTTCACTGAGTTGAGAACCTTATTACTGAGTTGAGTATTTTATCTTTGAGTACTTCTGAGTTGAGTAAGTTTGAATAGTTTTGAGTATCCTTGAGTATTCCTTGAGTTGAGTAAGTTGAAAAGAGGTAAGTATGTTTCTTTTTTATCAAGTTCAGGCTTATGTTATGATTTTGAATTTCCCTTACATGCTCGTACATTCCATGTGCTGAGCCATTTGGCCTGCATCCTTTCATGATACAGATGCAAGTATTCAGGGTAATGATCAACAAGAGCTTTGTTGATACCATATGCAGTTCGAGTTAGCAATGGTGAGCCTTCTTGCTACCGGAGGATTTCATTTAGCTTTTAGTTATATCAGTTGTTAGGAAGTCGTGGGTCTTGTCCCGACTTCCATCTTTGTCATTTAGAGGCTTCATAGATAGACAATAGAGTTTCAGAAGTCTGTTCATTTATTTTATTAAATGTTTTAAAGACTTAAGTTGCCTATTTTGGGCGAGTGGAATTATTTATTTTACTATTCATAGTTTTCTTTTGAGTTAAAGTTTTGTATTTAAGTTTCATGATTTTTTATTCAGTTTTTAAGCTTTGTATACTTAAGTTAGTCTTCCGCTTCTAGTTAGCCAGGATGAGGATTTGCTTGGGGACCATCAATGGTTCTCGAGTGCCGGCCCCGTCGAGGGTGTAGGCTCGGATCGTGACATAACTACTTTGAGTAAAATATCAACGATCGATGACGAAAAATACTTTAATTATGGACGTCTTTATGGACCTCTTGATCACATTAAATTTGTGCAAACATAAAATAATTAACATCTTAAAATATCTAAAAATTATATAAAAATTTAATCAACTTTCTAAATTCTATCTATAGTACATAAATTAAAATAAAAGAATAATAGATATTAGGCTCGTGCTACCACGGGCACCTGTGCATGCGCTCATATTTTTATATGTTTGAACTGTTTGATGCTCTTCTGAGATAAGTATCATTACTACCACAACAACAACAACAACATACTCAGTATAATACCACAAGTGGGGTCTGGAGAGGGTAGGCAAACCTCCCATACCTCTGTGGGGTAGAGATGTCGTTTTTGATATACACTCAGCTCGAAAGAAAAGAAAATATTTTTGTTTAGCAATTGAACTCTAAATTATATATTAGTGGATAAATTTTGTAATTGTATATTTGATGTAGTGCCGGCAAAATGAGCCTATATTTTGGTAACCCGCTCATATTTTAATCGGCTGGGTGAGTGATTTTTTATAGAGCAACTTTCACATATAGCAACATAAAAATCATATTTGTATGTTATAGTTATAGTTTGCATAATTGCGCTCCATAACAAATTTTATGTTTGCTATGGAGCTTTTGATTTGTATAATTCGCTAGATACATGCAATTTTATACAAATTGTTCAGTTTTGTATAAATTCATTTATACATTGTAATTTGTATAATAAGATCTGTATTTGTATAATTATAAGTGTATAGAATGAAAATATATGTATTTGTATTTGTATATACACTTTTCCCTCGCTTTATACAAACACAAATGCATTTTATACATTTGTATACCGAATGGGTAATTGTAATCCGAAAATGACTAATTGTATATCGAACCAGATGGTAAAAAAATGGGATGTTTGCTGTGAATTACAAATAAAATAAACTGTGGCTATAGAATTTAATTTGAATTAATAGTTTACTATTTCATACAATTTTCTCTTTTTTTATATGGGTAAAATATGGATTGATACCCTTATTCAATCCATACAAATATGGGTAAATTATGGATGAGCCAAATGGGTTAAGCTTCCAACTTTTATTCACTCAAAATTCATGATATCACTAAAAAATATTGTAACTTCTCTTCCTTTTTATGTCTTCTATAAAACTAATTATTCTCCTCTATAATTGAAAAGATGAAGTCTTTGGCCCTCCAAAAAATATATATTTTAAATGTACATTTATTTTGTTAATTATAAATAAAAAATTTTATTTTTTAAATTTTATATTGGATAATAAATAATAGTGTAAAATAAGCAAATTATGTATTAGTATTGGGGGTGTGCATTCGATTTTTCGATTTGGATTTTTTGCTTTTTGGTTTGTAAAAGTTTAACTCAATTCGATCCAAAATAAATTTGGTTTGGTTTGGTTTTCCTTTATTCGGTTCGGCTTTTTTCGGTTTGGTTATTCGGTTATGTCAATAATTAATAACATAACCAAAGTAATAATATTGATTATCTTAAATATACTTTATAATATAAATCATAAGTAAAACTTAAAACACAATACTTATAATTATACCTATTATAGATGTTCAAATATAAAGTATAAACATAATCATGATGAAAGACAATTACCAAAAAGGGACAAAAGTGGTTAACTCCAACTTAATTCTAAACCTAAACATTTATATATATACACACACACACACACACACACATATAATTCGGTTTTTTCGGTGATTTTTATTTTTTAAAATTCAAAACCAAACCAAAAAACCAAACAAAGTATTTTATTAATCCAAAACCAATCTGAAAAACCAAAAAACCAATCCAAATAAAAATTAGGTTTGATTTGGTTTGGTTATTCGGTTTAATCCGAATAGTGCACACCCCTAGTATTGACTTGCTTAAAGTGCATTAAGTTTGTTTTAGTCCTAAAATGTAAATATTTATTTACTTTGAAATTAAAAAAAATTCCCCTCTGTTATTACATAAATTTATCTTATATTGAAAAGTTATATATTTTTTTTTCCTTTTATGATACAGTTATAATTAAATAAAGTATTTTCAACATGTTTCATCTAAAAAAAGACTAAAATATATTCTCCATGTTGAATTCTTAAGTAAGTACAATTTACTCATGAAAATATGGGTAAACTAGTATTCTACCCAACCCATTTGTTTCCCAATCCATTTTTACACATATCAAATATGAGTGGATTGAATTATTACCCCTTTTATATTGACCCATTTTCAACCCGCCCAAATTTGATCCAACCCGCCTATTTACCACCACTATAATTTAATGTAAGACATCTTTTATTATTTCATTTACCACCACTAAAATTTGACAATATTAACCTCTTTTATAACGGATTATCATTTAAAGAATTTAAATAATTTTTTAAATTCGTGACGACCATCTATTGGATACAATTTAATTACTTAAATTAATTTATAAATCCACCCATTACTAATTATATCCGACCCAAATTAACTATACCTGACCCAAATTAACTATACCCGCCCCAAATTACATTTACCCCACCGAATTAAACAAATACACCCTTCATTCCCAACATTTCACTTCCTCTTCCAACCTTACATCCCCAATAGGTGGATTTAGGATAGTTTTGTACATTTCCAATAGTTCAAGGATATTTTAGGTCCTTTTCCATAAATAATTTGGATTAAGATTAGGCAGATCACATTTTCATGAATTAATTTTTTCATCCGTTTATATATTGAATGATACTTACCACATGAGACATAATAACCTTATTGCCTAAGTAATCGGAAGCATAGAGCAATATCATGAAGGTCACCAATCCAATATTCTTCATAATGAGTGCACATGTAACTCAATGCTTCCTCAATCTCACGTTCAAAATGATAAGCTACACCAAGACATTGGATTGTGTTGATGAGTTCAAGTTTTTCCAAAGAATTTGAAGGAGCCATCACTAGCATCTTTCTTACTTCTTCTTTTAGGTCTTCGTGTTGCTTCTTTTCTCCCTCATTGGCTCCCTATTTGAGAATTAGTAGGTTACTCATGATCATATGAATTTGTTATGTATATTGACGATATAAAAACTATTTATTTATTTACCGGGAAATTAGCATAGGCAAGAAAATGATCTCCCCAGACAGTAGGATGATGACTGCCAACGCGATGTGTAATTTTAACTTCATGATCCGCTGGAACGGTTTGTGTGCACAACTCCATTTTTCAGAGGGAGTTGCAAAAACTGTTTGGTAAAGGAAATATATCAACCAAATTTCGAACAAACATGAGTTAGGTCAAAAACTTTGTATTAGAAAAAAGTATACTACATATATATAGATTTAAAAAAAAAAAACAATTAAATCTTAAATATGAAATTTCTTATTTTGTCACTAAGATCAGTATGATGCACTCAAAAGTTCCATTAACTCTTTTTTAGATGATCTAAAAATCACCTAGCTAGCTAGGCTGCGTATAATTCAAAGATAGACTCATTCTTCTCCGATTTAAATTTATATTATCCAATTTTTGTCTGCTTGACATAATCTACTACTACTAATTAATTGGGATTACTATCCCCTATATATTTTTCTCTATATATGTAAGTTTAAACATATCGACTATCCATACTAACTAGGTGGGAAAATTGTATAAAATAGCAAATTATTAATTCAAATTAAATGCTATAACCACAGTTTCATTTAATTCTAATTCGTAGCAAACACTTGCCATTCGCCTCTCTCCCCATAAATCTCGCTCGACACTCTCCCTGATCTCGCCTCTCTCACTTTATACAAACACAAATGTATAAATTGCGTTTGTGTTTGTATAAAGCGAGAGAAAATTGTATATACAAATAGAAATACATATATTTTCGTCCTTTACACTTATAATTATACAAATACAGATCTTCCCCTACCAGTTCTCTTTTGTCTTTCTCTCTTTCTCGCTTTATACAAACACAAACTATACAAATTACAATGTATAATTTGTGTTGTATAAAGCGAGAGAGAGATTTGATATACAAATGTTTTATTTCGATTCAATTCTATACAAATTCAAATTTTATGCAGATATACAAACATAAAGAACATATACATATACAAACACATTTTTTATAGACACAGACTCCCGATTTATACAAATTGTTGCGATTTATACAAATCAGATGCCTGTAATTTTATACGAATCAAAGTTGCCTGCGATTTTTATATAGATCTGATGCTCCATAGCAAACATAAAATTTGTCAGGGCATATCTCCAACCCAAACACCAAATTTGGTGTCAGCACTATTTTTGGTGTAATCAACTCCAACCCACTGCACCAAATTTTACACCAAAAAAGAATATTTTTCTCTCTCTTCATTATTATATTATTATTTCTTATTTCATTTATATTTTCTTATTTCATAAAACAAATTCTTTCTAAAACATTCACCATAGATAATTCATATTATTTCCTTTTATAATCGTTTAATATAAAATTGTTTTGTACCATAATTTTTTAAATAATATAAATTGTTAGCAAATATTATACATTATACATAATAATGGATAATACAAATAAAAGTGAAATCATTAATGAAATACAATTAAATAAACATTACATAATTGAAAAAATTATTTTAAATTCTACATAAATATTCAACTTTCAAGATCACTACGGTGCTCCCATAAATGCTCTATTAATACATTACGTAATTCAAAATGAGTTTCTTTGTCTTTTAAATTATTATGTTTTGTTGTACTTTTTAAAATTACTATGTATTTTATATTTTCAATTTTGATGTATGTCAATTACTACTTTGTTGAATGCTTATTATTTTCGGTTATTTTTAAGTACATTGTACTATTTGTTTAAAAATTTATATGTTTGCATTTTTTATTTTTGTGAAGGTTAATTATAATTATATCCAATTATAATTTATGGTAGAATTAATATAAATTTAATTTTAAAAAAAAGTCATATATAGAAAAAATAATTTATAAAAAAGCTAAATTTTATATCTAAAATTAATATTATAAAAATATTACATAAAAAATAATAAAATATACAAGAGATTTAATTAAAACATACAATTTATATAATGTTTAATCAAAAATTTGTATAATGAAATAATATTAAAATATTTAAAAAGTGAATTGGTGTGATGAATAGTGTTACATCAAATTTGGTGTGTGAATTGGTGTGGGTTGGAGCTCAAAACACCAAATTTTACACCAAATATAGTATTTGGTGTAAAATTTGGTGTTGGGTTGGAGATGGTCTTATAAAGCACAATTATGCAAACTATAGCTATAGCATACAAATATGATTTTTATGTTTTTTTAAGCCTAAAATTTACTCTAATTACTACTACTAACTTTGTAAGAAGAAAAAATTAGTAGTACTCCACTTATTTACATTAAATAATCTCAATATAAAAAAATAAAAAAGTAGGGCATACCTTATAAGTTATAATGATGTTGGCTCTACTGTGAAGTTGCAAATTAAAGTTTTCTTCAACTTATATTAGAGATTATACACTAAAGTAGGGGTGTACATGACCAGGTTGGTCGAGTTTTTTTAAATATCAAATCAAATTATTTGTGTATAATTTTTAAATTTATAAACCAAACCAAACTAATAAAATTCGGATTTTTTCGGGTTTTTCAAATACCAAACTAAATCATTGTGTCAAATTTTTAAATTTATAAATCAAACCAAACTAATAAACCTCAGATTTTTTCAGATTTTTGGATTTTTTCGGTAAAGTTTGCATACAAACATATAATTAACTTGTGCTCCAAATATTTCTTTATTCCAACCAAAATACAATTATCTAAGGCGTTTTTTAAGAAAATAACACAAAATATGAGATGAGTGATGACACTAAAATATTCAATAAAAAATAATAACGAAATCATCATATAAAATAAATATTGCAAAGTCATAATGAAAATGATCATAATTTAAAAGTACTAAATCATGCTAAAACAAGTTTAATAAGTATTAGTTCCATTACTAAATATTTAAGGAAAATTAAAATTAGATTATGTATTTTAATTGTCTAAATCAAAGTAAAACTAAAGAACAAATATTCAATATTATTGTCATTCTTAGTGTTGAATTAATTTTCTTTTTGCATTAGTATTAATTTGATTTTGATTTAAGTTTTATTATAATTATCAACAGCTATGAACTTTAATCTTTATTGGACCATTCCGAATTCTAAGTTTTAAACTTGAAATAATATATTAAAAGATAAAAACTATGAAATAATATAAGAAATATTTTAGAATTATATCAATGTAAATATTTTTATGTATAAAATAAAATTTTAAAATTACATATATAATGTCGGGTTGGTTTGGTCTTGGATTGATTCTTTTTAGTTAAAATCAAACCAACCCAAATATAATCGGATTTTTTTTCCAATCCCAAACCAAGTCAAACCAAACCACTAATCGGATTTTTTGTTCAATTTGACTCAATTTACAATTTAATTCGGTTTTATACACCCTACACTAAAGTATGATGACACCATTCCTATTTATAATGCTTTAGGGGTTCTGTAATGTAATGACCCTCCAGGTCATTTTTAAATTAAAGAATTCATTTCATCGTTTAGAGCGTTCCTGTAGCGACCCCAAGTCATCTATGACTTGCTGGCACTGACTGTTCGG
>NC_064290.1:55009257-55013599 GCF_019186545.1 Solanum stenotomum
GAGTTCATATTAACTCAAGTCTCCATAGACCATATAGCCATCATGGTAGTAAAGGATCATACTTTTTAGATGACTCCTTAAGATGCTTTTAGTATAGACTAGTGAATCCACTTAGTTAAGGTGTTATATATGACTGCAAAGTATAGGACAGTTCTGGCAGCGTGGACAAGACGTTGTATCATCACTTAGGCTCATAGTGGTGGTTTTCGGTTAGAGAATCTCCCACATAAACTATTACTTTATTATATGAGTAAAGTTGAGTTTGTTATTGCATTTTCTTTAACGAACTAAGTTGTTTTCCATTGTTTTACAAGCTTTCTATATATTGCATATGTTTATTACTTTATATTGAGTTAAGTTATTCAGGAGTTGATTAAAGTCAAGGTAAGTGTTTCTTTCAGATTCTTTTCAAGCCTATGTTGTGTTTAGCATTCCAACTCGCATACTTGTACATTCAATGTACTGATGCCAGTTGGCTTGCAACCTCTTATGATGCCGACGCAAGTAACCATGATCATCACCCAGCGCCTCATTGATCCAGTTGAGCACTCAGAGTCAGTTGGTGAGCCTCTTTGCATTCCGGAGGACTCCTTTTACTTTGCTTTTAGTATTTCATTGTTAGGATGATCGGGGGTCTTGTCCCGACATCCCTCTTTGTTTTAGAGGCTTCGTAGACAGTCAGACAGTTAGTAGTTTAGTTGTCTTTACATTGTTATTTCTTATGTTAAGACTTGAGTTGCCACTTTGGCCAAGTTGAATGTTGACTTTTAAACATTCTAAGTTATTTTATTTAACAATTGAGTAAGTACATTTGATCATTGTAATAATGCTTAGAGTCTTCCGTTGAGTAAGTAAGTCGGGTCAAGGGTTCGCTTGGAGCCAGTAATGGTTCTTGAGTGCCAGCCACGTCCAGGATGTAGGCTCGGGGGGGTGACACGATAACTCTATCAAGTCCCTTATAGTTGTTGAAAGCTTAAGTTCTTCAAAGACAAAGTTCACCCTTTTGATGAATCGAATTGTTTTATATTTTCTCACTAGGTTATATCAATCAACCAAGGATGTATTATCCTCTGAACAAACAATCTAGTGCTTTCTCATTGGTGGAGTACACTGCTCTTGTTTCATGTGCTCACCAACTGCGTTAGGTGTGACAACTTTACAACTGTTCACCATTATTTAGGCCAGAGGAATGCCACTCAAATTTGGACCAAGTCCCAACGTTTGTGAATATTATCAAAACACTGAAATACAACATAAATGAACAAGAAAAAAAATGCAATTTTCATTCCATCTGTATAGGCCATAGCACTCTTTTGTTGGTGAGAGTAGGTCCCAACCTGACTCAACTTTTAGTAGAATAGTCCTAAAATATCTTCTTTAATTTCAATTGATGGGGTATATATTCATGACATATGCAGAGAGATATGAACAATGTTAATTTTGTTGCTTGACACCTAGTCCTATGAAGAATTTTATCTTTATTTTTGGGTTTTTTTTTGGTAGCTGGGAAATTAATATGTTGACAAAGTATATATCTCCACATGTAGGGATATTTATAATTGGGTGAAAATCATCTTATTTATTTTAAATCAAACTCCTCCTACAATTTTGAGAAATAACCATTTTTCCTTCAAATTGTCTTTTTTAAATATCTAAGCCACTGAAGCAAGTAATAAAAAATAATGTGATAATTACCTTATAAACATATTTTGAAGCAAGTAATAAAAAATAATTAACAAAAATCAAGGTATTTCAAAATAATTTCTGAAAAGATTATCTATTAATATTATATATAATTTTAAATTATAATTTAAGAAATATCCCATTAATGACGATAAAAACAATTTATCTATATAGGTTACAGAGAATAAGATATATACATAATTACATACACATGTCTTTTTAACTTGACTTTAATAATTGTCATCTATACCCTTTAACTTTGGGTGTGTACGAGTATACATTTAAATTTTTATAAAGTTGAACATGTAGACGCACGCGTTCTACATGACAATTTGCATGAGATACACTTGAACTGATTGTATTATGTCATATAGAAAAATATATTATGCTACGTGTAGAACATGTGTGTCTATTTGTTCAATTTCATACAAGTTTAAATGTCTATTTATGCTTACTCATAAGTTAGAGGGAATAAATATCAATTTATGCCAAATTAAAAAGCATAGTAATGTATTATTATGCCCAAGAAATGAATGAAACTTAAATATGCATGCACATAATACATTCATACATATGTACTTAATTTATGCAATATTAAAATAGTAATTATGAAAGCTTACCAATTAAATTAGTTGTAAAAATTATAAAAACTTATCCATTCAAGAGGAAAAAGTTGGTATTTGATTGAAAAAAGAAGAAGAAAGAAACATTTGTAGAGAGACAGAGAGGCGAAAGCGATATAAGTAGGAAGTTCAACATAATTAAAGTTCTGGTATAAGAGTTATAAGATCTAAAATGACATGAAGACAATTCATCTCCTTTTGAATGGATTTTTTTTTGCTCTCTTTCGGACGAATTATTTTTTAAAAATTTTCGTGTATAGTTAATAATGAATAATCAAATCAAAATCGATAAATATATATTATATCTAATTTAATTTAATTTAAATAATTTAAAAATTGATCAAATTAATTTGTTCATGATTTTTACCAATAAACCAATCCGTAAATATCCCTAATAATAATCGAAAAAACACTTCAAATATGTATTGATTGTCTCACCCTCCATTTCCAATCCAAAACCATCGCAACTAATCTCATATTTTTAAGGCTTTCCACCTTTACATCTTAACAAATACATACTCCATTTGTCCCAATTTATATGACTTACTTTTATTTTCAGTCAGTCCCAAAAAAGATGACACATTTATATATTAAAGATCAGTTTAACTTTTAAAAGTTCATTTTATCCTTAATAAAATAATTAATAGCTACACAAATTTCTATCATTCATTTTTAGACCACAAGTTTTAAAAGTCTTCATTTCTTTGTTAACTTTATGCCGAGTCAAACTACCTCACATAAAATGAGACAGAGAGATTACTTTAATTCAAATTCCAATAAGAATTAATCAATGATGACTAAGATCAGTGGACTAAGGCCTCCTTTATTTCTATTAAGATTAAAACGTGTGAATAAGCATATGAATATTAAGATGTACATGAAGATCTTGATGTCTAGATCTGAATACACATTTGAATATTAAAACATGGCCTCTAGTTTTATATAATGAATGACTAATATTGTTTGTTTTCAGTATCTGATTGTGCATATGAAATTCAACACTGTATAAATAAAATATTATAAAATTTTCATTTCAAAAAAACATTACCTTTTAATAAGATACCTCAAATATATACATAACTATTCTTTTTAATAACGATTAGTATTTTTTACTCAGAAACCTTGATTCCTGATGAATATCAATACTCTAAAAAATATCATGACAACAAGAGTTCTTGACAAACATCAATACAACCCACCCCACCCCCTCTCAAATTTTGTTTGTTAATTTAAGAAAATACTAAACAAATTAAAATACTTGTAAAGGTATGAAAACTTATCAATTCAGGAGAAAAAAATTGGTATTTAATTGAGAAAAAAAAAAGGAAGAAACATTTGTAGAGAGAGAAAGGCGAAAGCGACATGAATATTTTGTGAATATAGCATCATATTAAATAAGTTTTGTTAAGACTGTTCTAAATCTGATTTGTTCAGATTCATTAAGAGTCTTCCTAAAAAGAAATAAACTAAATTTGAATGATGAAAAATTAGATTTTCATTAAAAGCAAATAAATAAGGCCTAATATTCGACTACCTTTTTGTTATAAAAGTAGCTCACATATGATCTACTGTTACACAAATAACCTAGATATATCCTTTTAGTTTAATAGGAGTAAAAAATGAATTTTGATTTTTTTATTTAAAAAAAATATATTTTAAAATTTATTATTTTGATGGTCAAATTTATTTTTTTTACTCATTTTCTTGTAAAATTTATCATATATGTCCCATTTTTTCACTCATTAATTTTTTTTCTTAATTTTTTAATTTTTCATTCACACTTTTTTTCTTTTTCTTTTTCATATTTTTACACTAAAAAAATATTAAATAAAAATAAAGAACTCATATAATAATAAATAAATAAATAGATTTATAAGAGATATTAAAAACATAAATTAATTATTGAATCGTAGAAGTATAAAAAAAATAAATCAAAGTGTGTGTTTGTCTTGTTGTTGATGTCGGTAGATGGACAATACTGTCAATTTGTAAAGCCATAAGGCCACTTTACATGTCACGACCCGATTTATCAAGTC
>NC_064290.1:55013699-55016068 GCF_019186545.1 Solanum stenotomum
ACCTCTAGCAGGGACGGATTTACCTTATGATAAGGGGTGTCACGGGACACTGCTTGATCGGAAATTTTTATTAAATACTTTTACCAAATTGAAAAATAAAATCAGAAAATTAGTTAAATATAATAGAGTGACACTACTTATCACAAATAGGGGCATAGTTCTAGTGGTTCGGCGCTTGTTAGACTTTGCGAGTTTGAATCCCAGCAACTACACTTTGTATATTTTTAAGTAAAATATTTAGTTCAATAAAGTTATATATATTTTCTATATGACATAATACACTCAATTCAAGTAGTGTATCTCAGGCAAATTGTCATATAGAACGCGTGCGTATACATGTTCAACTTTATAAAAAATTAAATGTATACTAGTACACACCCAAAGTTAAAGAGTATAGATGACAGTTAAAGCCAAGTTAAAAAGGCACGTCTTTGTATTCATGTATATATCTTATTCTTTATTCCCTATATAGATAAACTATTTTTATTGTCATTAATGAAATATTTCTTAAATAATAATTTAAAATTATTTATAATATTAATAGATAATATTTTAAGAAATTATTTTGAAATATCTTGATTTTTGTTAATTATTTTTTATTACTTGCTTCAAAATATGTTTATAAGGTTATCACATTATATTTATTACTTGCTTCAGCGGCTTAGATATTTTTAAAAAGCCAATTTGAAGGGGAAAAAATAATTATTTCTCAAAATTGAAGGAGGGATTTGATCTAAAATAAAATTCGAGCATATAAGATGATTTTCACCCAATTATAAATACCCCTACATGTGGAGATATATACTTTGATTAACATATTAATTTCCCGGCTATAAAAAAACCCACAAAAAAAGATAAAATTATTCATAGGACTAGGTGTCAAGCAACAAAATTAACGTTGTTCATATCTCTCTGCATCTGTCATAAATATATACCCCATCAATTGATATTAAAGGCTCACATGAAATCAAAAAAGATATTTTTGGACCATTCTAGTCAAAGATGAGTCAGGTTGGGGCCTAATCTAACCAATAAAGGGGTGCTATGAGCTATATGGATGGAATGAAGGCATAATACATAAACNAAAAAGATATTTTTGGACCATTCAATTCAAAGATGAGTCAGGTTGGGGCCTAATCTAACCAATAAAGGGGTGCTATGAGCTATATGGATGGAATGAAGGCATAATATATAAACATGACCCTTAACTTGGCTTCAGTGAATAACTATGCCCTCCAACTTTGAATGTGTACAAGTAGACATTTAAACTTATATAAAATTGAACAAGTAGACACAAGTGTCCTACATAGCCCAATACACGTAGGACACCATGTAGGATACAAAATTGCCATGTAGGGTGCCATGTTGGACGAATATGTCCATTTGCTCAATTTTTAAGTGCCTACTTGTGCACACCCAAAGTTAAAGGTTATAGTTGTCAATTGACGCCAAGTTAAGAGTCATGTTTATGCATTATGCTTGGAATGAAAATATCAAGTGTTTGTTGTTCATTTCTATATTGAGTGAGTTCTTCAAAAATTATTGATCGGTGTGTATTAGATTCACCTCTAGCAGGGACAGATTTACCTTATGTTAAGGGGTGTCACGGGATACTGCTTGATTGAAAATTTTTATTAAATACAAAATTAGAAAATTGGTTCAATGTAATAGAGTGACACTACTTATCACAAATAGGGGCATAGTTCAAGTGGTTCGACACTTGTTAGACTTTGCGAGTTTGAATCCCAGCAACTACACTTTGTATATTTTTAAGTAAAATATTTAGTTCAATATATTTATATATATTATTATTTATTTATTTTAAAACGTGACACTCCTTACAAAAATTTTTGCGTACGCCACTGGCCTCTAGATGTATGTTTACTTGACATATTAATTGCATAGCTCCCCAACACGACAATCCACCGCTGTAAATATGCTATTTTCGAACCTTCTTGGTTCATCTGCAACATAGAATTCAAGTAAAAGAATGAAAATTTATTGCTATTTTTGATGAGTTGTGGAAGAGTTGGCCATAGGTAATAAAAAAAAATGAATTGTCTTATTCGTTCCATTTTTGACAGAAAGTCGCCGGAAAATTAATCAGTTGCAATGGACATTGTCAGAAAAAATTGAGTTATGTCGGATTTCGTTTTGAGTTCTACAGTTGATCATCTTTTTTTTGATTGAAGAACACCCTTACATTCACACAAATATATATCAATTTAAAGCAAAAAATAAATAGGAAAATTTGTTAACAAAATTCACACAAATCTACATCAATATAACACCAACCCACTATATTAACAACAAAGAAAAAATTCCAAACTTCAAGCCTCTGCAAATTCAATGACGATAATGGTGGTGGC
>NC_064290.1:55016168-55017892 GCF_019186545.1 Solanum stenotomum
TTATGTATATATCTTATTCTCTATTACCATATAGATAAACTATTTTTATTGTCATTAATGAAATATTTCTTAAATTATAATTTAAAATTATTTATAATATTAATAGATAATCTTTTAAGAAATTATTTTGAAATATCTTGATTTTTGTTAATTATTTTTTAATTACTTGCTTCAAAATATGTTTATAAGGTTATCACATTATTTTTTATTACTTGCTTCAGCGGCTTAGATATTTTAAAAAAGCCAATTTGAAGGGGAAAAAATGATTATTTCTCAAAATTGAAGGAGGAATTTGATCTAAAATAAAATTCAAGCATATAAGATGATTTTCACCCAATTATAAATACCCCTACATGTGGAGATATATACTTTGATTAACATATTAATTTCCCGGCTATAAAAAAAATCCACAAAAAAAGATAAAATTATTCATAGGACTAGGTGTCAAGCAACAAAATTAACGTTGTTCATATCTCTCTGCATCTGTCATAAATATATACCCCATCAATTGAAATTAAAGGCTCACATGAAATCAAAAAAGATATTTTAGGACCATTCTATTCAAAGATGAGTCAGGTTGGGGCCTGATCTAACCAACAAAGGGGTGCTATGAGCTATATGGATGGAATGAAGGCATAATACATAAACATGACCCTTAATTTGGCTTCAGTGAATAACTATGCCTTCCAACTTTGAATGTGTACACGTGGACATTTAAACTTATATAAAATTGAACAAGTAGACACAAGTGTCCTATATAGCCCAATACACGTAGGACACCATGTAGGATACAAAATTGTGTCCATTTGCTCAATTTTTAAGTGCCTACTTATGCACACCCAAAGTTAAAGGTCATAGTTGCCAATTTACGCCAAGTTAAGAGTCATGTTTATGCATTATGCTTGGAATGAAAATATCATGTGTTTGTTGTTCATTTCTATATTGAGTGAGTTCTTCAAAAATTATTGATCGGTGTGTATTAGATTCACCTCTAGCAGGGGCAGATTTACCTTATGTTAAGGGGTGTCACGGGACACTGCTTGATTGAAATTTTTTTATTAAATACTTTTATTGAATTGTAAAAACAAAATCAGAAAATTGGTTAAATGTAATAGAGTGACACTACTTATCACAAATAGGGGCATAGTCAAGTGGTTCAGCACTTGTTAAACTTTGCGAGTTTGAATCCCATCAACTACACTTTGTATATTTTTAAGTAAAATATTTAGTTCAATATATTTATATATATTATTATTTATTTATTTTAAAACGTGACACTTCTTACAATTTTTTTTTCGTAAGCCACAGGCCTCTAGATGTATGTTTACTTGACATATTAATTGCATAGCTCTCCAGCCTCAATAAGAAAAACAAACAAGGCTTAAATATACATTATCCAACAACTGAAATTAAAGGCTTGTATTTAATTAAGAAGATATTTTATTGAATGTGTTTGTATCGTATATTTGCTCTTTCTTTCTTCCTTCTTCTTCTTCTTTCCCTATAATCTTTTTTTTTAAAATAAAAAATTGTGTATTTATATCGANTCTTCTTATCGATAAACATCTATGCATTTGATAAATATGTTTTTTTTCTTATTTATTTTTTTTCAAAAAATTCAAGTGAACAGAGATACATATTATACGGCCCATCTACATGATTAGGGAAAAAAAAGAGAAAGGATATCGCCATCATAACGAGACAAACGCACACTTTGATTTTTC